>NC_061119.1:84800794-84898433 GCF_002878395.1 Capsicum annuum | reverse complement strand
TTATTCTTTCAATCACAAGCAGCAAAGAGTTTTTATAAAAGTCAGGTGTCATTTTGTGTCTGGTGTTTAGAGTAAAAGTTAGGTGAGAAAGCATGTGCTGCACCATTAAGGTATGTTCTCCCCATTACTTTCTATGTGATTTAACACCATGGATAAAGAAAGCATGTAAAGTTTGTAATATTGAAATATTTCTCTCTGATTCTTGAATTTGTCTGTATGGGTCTGAACTGAGAGAAAATATGACAAACTCTATTCTGGGTGAAGTCTGAGTAGCCCATGGATAAAGAAAAATCAAAATAAGGAATGTATAAATGGTAAAAAAAAGCCATGAATAATCGTGTTTGAAATGAAGGTGTGCAAGGTGTTTGATGAAATGCTAAAACAAAGTCTGAAAGTGAAAATGACAGGTGACAGTCAGAGCGATGGACCGTTAGATACCCAACGACCCATCGCCTAAAACCGTCGCCACTTTCTTAGAATTAAAGTTACTTTAAAGACCACAATGGTTTGGGTGGATGGACCATCACAGGATCGATGGACCATCGCCTTAGCCATCATCGGTCCATAATTTTTCTGTCTTCTGGTTTAAGTTATGAACTGATAAACATTTCATTTGCAGGTATCATGGCAAACAAATTACAAATTACCAGGGTTAAAGGTAGAGGCCAAGGGGTCAGACAGGGATATCACAAGATGTGGATGCCTCTGCATACAACCCCTGACAAAATTGTCAAGTCATCTCTTTATCCTCCAAGTCTGAAGAGAAGGGTGAAAGCAGTGGCAGCAATAGCTTCATCTCAATTCTGATTGAGAAAGTGGTTAGAGTATCTAACCCCGTCCAAGAGGAAAGTCTAGAACAAGCAGATGCAAATTTAGTTTAGAGCAAGGATTCGCAAGTGCGGGAAGCTATATAGTGGAACATTGAGGGTGGTCGAGAGCACTTGTACAAAGGGTTGGCACCAACGGACAGGGTACCTATAAAGAGGGCTATTTATAAAAAATTCTAGATCATGAAAACAACCTTGCACAAATACCCAAATCTTGAGCACATATTCAATGAGTATGAACTGGGATGGATAAATAGGCCTCTTGGGACCTATCAACTAAATCTAGTATGCGAGTTTTTTAATTGCTTGGAACTGCTTAAGAAAGATTTCCCCATAAGTGCATCAGCTGCAGATATGAACAAACTTTTTATAGTCCATGTGTGAAGAGTTGACATAGATATCTCAGAGCGAACATTGAATATGTTCTTGTTTGGGCCGGAATATCAGATATCGGGGGGTAATTCCTGAATTAGAGCACCAACTATTAACACAATTGCAATAAAAGTTGTGGTTAGCTAGAATACTGACAGATGGAGAGGAGCCTATGTGGCTACACAATCCATGTGAAAAGATATCTAAGTCATCCCTAAATTTTAGGGACAAGTTCTGGTGGGCGATTGTGAGGCTGAGACTAATGCCAACAAGCGGTGATGACCGCTTCGAACTCACTAGAGCTGTGATTGTTGCTGCTTTGATTGAGAGACTGACAGTAGATTTTGACCATATTATTTTTGATGAATTATTATTTTGCGCTCACAAAACTTAGACTATGCTCCCAGTCCTATGCCTTATCAAAGAATTGTACAAGAAAATAAAGGTACCTTTGATTAGTGGGGTTGATAATTAGATCTAGGTAACACATAAGTAGGATATTAAAAAGATGAGGGATGACTCAAAGTTCAACATGCGAGTCAACAGGCCTTCGACTCAGCAAACTTAATCAGAGCAAGCTCCTGAATCAGTAGAGGGTCCTTCAAGTATGCCACTACCACTTGCTACGTACGTACCTCCTGCTAATTCTACAGGTTCATCTTCAATTCCCATTGGTGGACTAAGGATTCTGCATTAGTTCCACCCTAATACTCAGAATATAGGCTGAACTAGGAAAAATTTGCAAAGTATGTACGAGCGCAGAAAAGGATTGAAAAGCAATTGGCTATATGAGGGGCAAATTTCAAACCCTTTGTTGAGAGAATTATGGAGGAAGTGAACCAGACTTTCAGGAACATCCAGCTATAAATGGATAACATAGAGGAGCATATCAATAGATGGTTGGATACTCTGTCCATTCCAGAATTTGCAATGTTAATTGAGGAAGTTAGAAAAAACTCTAGGTTGACGTAAATAGGATAAATCAACAACCACAGCAGCCTATATTTGATCATATTTAGATTGCAAGCAATGAATATAAAGGCCTTGTTGATTTAATAGGGTGACCAATCAAAGATAAGGGTAAGAAAGTGGTTGAAATAGATGAAAAAGCTGAGAGAGTTGCAAAGAGAGAAGAGAAGAAAAGAAAACATGCAACCATGACACTAGAAGAACTAGAAGAATACCAGATACAAAAGGTGATAAAAAAGTCAAAGAAATTAGAAGAGAAGAGGAAGAACAGAATCCAGGATGAAGTTGTAGGTGTTTCCATAAGCTCTTTCCCAGGCAAGGGGTAAATTTCAGATACTGTTAGATAGGTGATACCTCTAATTCTTCAGGGAGAGATTTTGAGTGCCCCTATCATCATAGGGGCCAATATTTCACCCGATGAGGATGATGGAGCCTCACCATACTTCACCGACACCTCAGATGTATAAATGGTACTATAAGTATTTCCATTCCCTTGTACTTAAATTATATGCATTCAGGACAAAGCATTATTTTTTGTAGGGGTGGGTATTTGCTTGTACCATTGGGGTTGTGTTGCAGATATTCTTTTCCTTCTATGTGTAATCTAGGAGAATCGGTATGTCTAGGTTGTTATTAAGTTGTTGTATTTTCACTTTTTGTCTAGGATTAACTGTAGGGTTGAAATTTTCTTTCCTTAAGACATGTTCTGTTGGTAATGTTGTTGCATAAAATAAAAGTTCCATTCCTATTAGCACTTTGTGGTATATATATGGATGACAACTAATTGTGGCAAAATTGTGTTTTTTGTTTTTGTACAATTAATTCCTCTTACTAAGTGGGAAAGTGTTGTGCAACCATGTTGTGACTCTGATAATAGCATTAGAAAATAGTAATGAAGCAAAGTATAGCTATGTGATATGTATCCCAAGGATTAGTAGGATTGAAACTAACTCAGTGCCTGCCAAAAAAAGGTTAAAGAGAGTGAAATCTTTACTCTAAGTCACCTATCCAACAGAATAAGCCTTACCGAGCCTAAAATCTCATTACAACCTTTAGTAAGACCTACTTGATCTTAGCGAGTCAATCAAGAAAGAACATTAGATAACAAGGGCAAGTTTATAGGTGTACACAGTGTTGGTAACTTCTTTTCTGAGAGTGAGTAGCTTAGTTTCGTCCATGATTTAACTGTGTGATGTGAGGTGGACTTCTTTGGCTGTGAAGGAATGTTGAGTTATATCTATTCTATTTATTTCTGTAGGGTGTTGTATCCGTAGCTGCGAATATATTGATTAGTAGTTAATGCAGTAGTAGATCCATGTGTGTTGAGATAGCATAACCAAATGGGTAGTAGAATGGTTGTATGATTATGTTGGTTTTACTATAAAATGCCCATCATGATGTTGTTCAGTTATGTATCCTGGTGTTAAGTTGCTTGAGGATAAGCAATTGCCTTTGATGGAACATTTTAGGCCTTTTTCTTAGGATGATTATGTGTTTTCAAGCAACCATTGTTGTATTAACATGGTATTTTAGTGTTTTTAGGATAAGAACTGAGAATGAAGAATAACATGGGCAATCTGAGCAAAATAAAGAAAAGTGAGCAGTGACGGTTTATGTGTGACATAAATATGAAAGAACACTGTTAATATTTCAAAACCCCTTTATTTTGGAACCTTAGATCAACAGTCTAATAACAGTCACAATACTTAGTGAACACGGTATTCCTTGTGGGATTTGATACCCAACCCAATTAGGTTCTATATTTGATAGCGACCGCTTACTCTCTCTTAAGAAAGGTATAATTTGGGTGTATCATATATGCAACAAGTTAAAAATGAAAAGAAAAAGCAAGCAGAGGTAGAGACAGGCAGAGTAAGAAGTTTTGATATTTGGATCAGGGTAGAGGTCAACAATAGAGCAGTAGAGATGATGGGAAATGGTCTAAAAAGTAATGGAGTAGCTCTAGTTCGTTTTTGATGGATATTGCACTTTATCCAAAGTTGTTCAGAGATCATTATTTTTAGAGTGGTGATGCTTTTTTGTCATTTGGTGCCCAATCTCAGGCTAATGAGGCCCTATCAGCTCTAGCATTGCTTCCTTAAAGACTTTATGGTCAATTGCATTGTGGTTTCTGTGACTATGAGAGGAACCAATATTTCAATTATGGCCAACTAGTACATATATTAAAGGATTTCCCAAGGGAAAGGTTGCTATAGGGGCAAATAAGGTTTTGGTTGCCTTGTCATCAGCTCATGCACTAAGGGTGCCAGATATAGTAACAGTACTGGTCAGAATTACCTATATGCTCTTACTATACATTATGAGTCTGAGGCATCTCCTGATGTTGCTATTTGTATTTTAAAACTTCTCTCATGATGAGTACTATTTACTTGATCAGGGGTCTATTCTTTCTTATGTGATCCTATTTATGGCTATGTATTTTGGTTCTGGTATCGAGTGTATTTTGGACCCCTTTTCTATTTCTACTATAGTGGGTCACTCAGTGATTGCTAAAAGGGTATATAGGGGTTGTGTAGTATCTATTGGAGGTAGGAAACTTTGATGGATTTGATTAAATTAGATATGCTATATTTTTATGTCATTTTGGGGATGGATTGGTTGCATTCATGCTATGCCTCTTTAGACTTTCATGCCCATAAGTTCTTAGTGGGAAGGGAGTTCTCTAGTACCTAAGGAAAGGTTCATATCATATCTTAGAGCCCAAATATTGATTTCCAAGAGGTATTTTTATCATTTGGTTTGGGTTAAAGATTCTAGCTTTGAGGGTCCTTTTATACAATCTATTATCGTGGCTACTGAATTTCCTAAGGTTCTCCCTGATTATCTTCCTGATGTCCCTCTCGATAGGGAAATTGAGTTTGGGATCGATCTTCTTTCAAACACTCGTCCTGTATCTATCCCTCCTTATAGAATGGATCCAGATGAGTTGGAGGAACTTAAGTAGCAGTTAAAAAATCTTCTTGACAAGGGTTTTATTCTCCCTAGTGAGTCTCCTTGGGGTGCTCCCATTCTTTTTGTCTGTTAGAATAATGCTTCTCTTCAGATATATATTGATTACCGCCAGTTTAAGAAGGAGACAGTAAATAATAAGTACCCTCTTTCTAGGATAAATAACCTATTTTACCAACTTCAGGGTGCTAACTAATTCTCTAAGATTGACCTTTGGTTGGGTTATAAACAATTAAAGATTAGGGAGGAGGATATCCCTATAACTACCTTTCTTACCCGGTATGAACATTATGAGTTCTTAGTTATATCTTTAGGGTTGACAAATTGAAAAACCCTGGGTTTTGACCCTTAGAAAATTTCTTGGAATTCTGGTCTATGTATCCAATATGACTCATGGGTACAATTCGTATGTTATGGTACGAATGGTATGGTTCGATCGTATGGTGACCCGTGTTGGTTGGTAGGATGGATTTTAGTCACTGGAGTGGGTATGACTTGAATAGTATGAGTCATATAATTGGATACGGGCCGTTTAGTTTGGGTTTTCCTTAGCTTAATCTTAGACTTTGTCGCTTAAGTTGGATCTGAAAACAAATGGCTCGCCTTAAGAAGTAAGTCAGGGCATGAATCATACCAGGGATTGATTTGGTGGACAGTGTTCAAACTTTCTGTAATTCTATCCTACCGTGGAGTTACGGATCATATGTTGTCAATAAGACTTGGGTAGGATGATATGTACATTGGACAGTGTTGGGTCCAAGGGTTAAGTGCTAGGATACGAGTGATGGGTACCACTCATATCGAAGGGTATGACTCATGAGTCAGTCATACCCCTAAGATGGGATTTTTGTGCAACTTAAGTAGTGGTATTCTGGATATTTTCCCACTTACCCTAATAAGATCCCACAAATTCTAACTTTCTTGGAAGGCTATTTACCCTATTATTATATTCTCTCAAGAGCTTTTGGTCAAGGAAGCTAGGTTTCAAATAGAGGACTAATTTGGGTATCTTGTTCATGGTTTCTCTCTGTCTACATTGCCAATTAAGGTATGATATCTTTCCACACTGTTAGTCTCAACTAAGGCATGGTTTTAATGAATGGTTTTTATGATTTTATTGTTGTATGATTTTGGGTTTTCCACTATGATTTGGGTGTTTTGATTATAAATTATTGGTTATGGATTCCCATGGTTTTAATTAAGTATTTACATGCTTAATTGGTGGTTTTTGATAATTGGATTGCATGGGAATGGTTAAATGGTCACTGGATTGGTTTTGGTTATATTATGCCCCTAATGTGTTTGACAAAATGCCTATAAGGATGTTTTCATTGCATTGATCATTTGTTATGGAACCTTTGCTTGTTTTAAACTTAGTAAAGGAATTATGCTTGGTTTAAATAGTTTGGAAAGGTAAAAATTCTAAATAGTTATGCTTGTGGGGTACGTGAAAATCCCCCAAGTTGTTTAATATGGTTAATGAAAGGGTACATAGAATCCCTTAAACCTATATATCGATGGCTATGGACAAAACTTATAAGTATAGTTTGTATGACAATACCATTACTAATGGACTTGGTTAATAAATAGTTAATGGATTTGTTGGTTGCTTGGTAATGTCTTTAATTGGGCAATAATAGAGGGATGTGTAGCAAGGACGTGGAAAGTAGAGGTCTTGGGGGGACCAAAACTGGAAACTCATATTTACCGATGTAGGGTTTGGGCCAAGTAACCGTATGTATGATGTCACACTTTATATTTAAGGGATGTACTAGTCAACCAGGTTTTCTTCTCTAGTCATGTTGATATACACACTGGGGCCCTTTCAGTATGGGGATCTAAACCCACATACACCGTGGGTGGTTTAGGACGGCAAAGCTACACAACCCAGGTAAATGTTTTAATGGCATGCTAAACCCAGTTCCCTTTCTCGACATAGTTATATATATATGTATGGTGTGTGTATATGGATGGTATTTAATTGGTTTTATAATTGGAATTATTTTATCCTTATCCTGCGTTCATGCTAGAATTAACCTACTAACCCATCTTTGGGTGGCTTCATGCTATGCAGGAATCGACCGTTCTACTCCTTCTATATAGTTATTGCCTTGGGGATAGCTATTGGATTTAAGTGGTAAGCCCCTATCTTTCTGGAAGGCTCTATTTCATGTTATGGATATTTTTAAACATTTTAATTTATTTCTAGATATTAGTTTTGGCTACGGTTGGGGGCAAGTCCCAATCAAATATTCTTACTCTTTTGGTTAGAGGCTTTGTGGTACTACTATTAGTTAGTATGGGAGGGATCGGTATGGGTTTCATACTTAATATTGGCATTGGTTTTGGGGCTGACTTCATTCAACATAATTTCTCACTGTTCCATCTTATTTTATTTTAAGGTTAATCATATTATGTTTTGGATCTAATGTAGTTATGGTCTAGTTTATTGCCCTTGGTTTGGTATTTTTTTGGCTGTCATTTGGTTGGTATGGTTTGGTGGATAGGATGACTTGGTAGGGTTGGTCTAGGAAAAGTCCTATCCCAAAGTCAGTCCTTATCCAGTTATGCTATCTTGTTATAAGTTTGAAATTCTGTCGACTCAAGGTATGGATATTGGTGGTTGAGTTGGGTAACAGGGGGTGGTCCCTAATCTTGGTTGGACTTTGGATGCCCGTTACGACAAGGCCCCCGATTAGGTCGTGCCATGTTTTTAACAGAGCTTTAGGTTCATGGTCAAATAGGAGTCCACAAAATTGTGTCTTGTAGATTTTCTCTTAATGGTGTGCAGGGAGCCACACTCATAAGAAAGCTGCTACAATGCATTTAGGAATGTTTCATATTCTTTGTATTCTATTTTCAAGATTAGAGTCAAAGGCTCCATTTGATTTTGTTTAGGATTAAGACGTCTGAATCTGAATGTACATCTGAATAACTAAAATGTTATCTCTAGATCTGAAAACTGAATAATTAAGACTGATTGTCTTTCAACATCTGAATGTGTAAAAAAATTTCTTTGTATGCATAGTAAAATAAAAAATACAGTTCAAATAAAAAATTAATTATATATTAAAAGAATATGTAACTTAATACAATAAAATTATTAGTATTTGATTGAGAAAAAACATTTATGTTTGTTAGTGATAGTGGAGATAGCTTATAATGGCGGTCGTGGGGACAATGATTAATGTTAGTGATTAATAATGTTGGTGGTGATAATTGTGATGGTTGGTGTTGTAGTGACTGTTATGATGGTGGGGATTGATTGTGGTGGTTGTTGTTGTGATGTGTCGTTGCTTGATGTTTGTAGTTTAAGGTATTGATTGTGTTGACTGAAATATGAATGCATGATAATTGATGATATGTTGATGCTAGTTGGAGATGATATTTTTTTTTATGGTGGAAATGGTTTTTAGTAGAGATAAATTATAGCGATAGTACTGGTTGAAGTGGTGGTAGTGGTGGCGTTACTAGTGACAATGGTGGTGGCAGCCAAAGAATATGTAGAGGTTGTGATGTATTAGTGATATTTAGTGGTGCTGCTAGTTGTGATAGATGAGTTGGTTGGTAGTAGGGATTGGCCAGTAGTGGTTGCTGATTGAGGTGTTGTTGACGGCGGTGGTGGCGGTGAATATAATTAGAATAAAAGAGGTAGTAGGTGTGGTAGTGGTATATTTTGTCGATGGTGATTGTGATGGTAGAGGTGGTTGGTAGTGGTGGGTGGTGGCTGACAATGGTGACAGTGGCAGAGGTGGTTAATGGTGGTGACTGCTGATTATGAATAGAGTAGTGAATATTATCCAACACCATAATATCCCTTCAGACCTATTAAGACTTGGTTCTAGATCTGAATGACTAAGACTTATTCAGACCTATTAAGAGTTAAAACCTTAATAAAAAAACAAATGCACTTAATGGTCTGAAGTCTGAATTATTCAGATTTAGACCTCCATTAAGTGCAAAAAATTGAGGGCTAAGTCTTGGAATTCCTATCTAATCCTTGGTCGTTCAATTTTCAGATCTTGCCTCGACGATCTAGAACAGAAGAAAACTCTATAGTACCATTTGGGGACAATGTTGATAGGGTACGTCCTATGTCTAGATTTCTTCTTCGATCTCAGGGGTGTATCCCTGATAGTTCTGAAGTTCCTCCAATTGCTACTTTTACTCCTAAGGGTGAGGTGAATAATGCAGAATTTCACTAGTCTATTCATACTATTTCTCAAATGGTTACTACTCAGGATGAGCAGGGTGCGCCTAGCGGGTTGTCTACTGAGGCCACAAGTGTTGGTCAGTTTATGAAAATGAATCCTCCTACTTTTATTAGTGTGAAGGTATAGGAGGATCCTTAGGGTTTCTTGTATGAAATGGAGAAGATATTCAGGGTAATGCAAGCTACCAATATGAAAGGTGTACAAAGACGTCCATACCAATGGTACGAAGAGTGGGATTAGGGTAGAGGTAATATGGAGGAGTCATCCTTATGGGATGCTTTTTCTAGTGCTTTTCTTGATCATTTCTTTCCTTATGGGTTGAGGGAAGTGAAGATGGAGGAGTTTGTGAATCTTAAGCAAGGTAGAATGTCTGTCAAGTTATGTGCCTTGAAGTTTCATCAGTTGTCAAGATATGCTCCTTATTTGGTGGTTGACATGAGAGCTAGGATGAGAAAGTTCACTTCTGGGTTGAATCAGGATTTGATTTTGGAAAGAAAGAGTGCTTTGCTAATTAAAGATATGGACATTTCTATATTGACTATTCATATACAAGTAGAGAATGAGGAGAGAAAACGGGTGGAGTTTGGAGATCGGCAAGGTAAGGGAGCAAGTTTTCTAATCAGGGAGTTGCTCAATCTCAGGGTGGTCTAGATGGCAGTAAATGCCAGAAAAAGAAGTGGGGAAGTTCGGGTACCTTTTCTACTACTAGTGATCATTACACAAAGCAGTCAGGTGATAAGCGTCATTAAGGTGGTGACAATTTACCAGCAAAAGGTGCCCAATCTCAAGCAAGCGGGGGTCAGCCAGTTTCTTCATACCCTCCTTGTTGGTTTTGTGGTCTTCTTCATCATGGTTATTGTGACAAAGAGAGGGACAAATTCTTCAAGTGTGGTCAGTCAAGCCATCCTCTCAGGGATTGTCCATCTAATAAGTTTGCTACGGGAGCAAATAAGGGACCGGTGTCTTCATCTTCCACTCCTGCACTCGGTGGTACCGTGTCTGCTTCTATTACTGCTCTTGGTTCTAGTGTTGGTTAAAACAAGTTTTATGCTTTGGCATCCCAATAGAAATCCAAGGCATCATCTGATATCGTTACTGGTATGTTACAACTATTTTCTCGTGACGTGTATTATCTACTTGATCCAGGGTCCACGCTTTCTTATGTGACCTTATTTATGGTTGTATTTGTTGGTTTTGATCCTGTAGTTGTTTTGGATCCCTTTTCCATTTCTACTCTGGTAGGAGACTCTGTTATTACTTAAAGAGTCTATAGGCGATGTGGTATCTATTGGTGGTTGGCGAACTTTGGTTGATTAATTTGAACATAATATGGTGGATTTTGATGTTATTCTGGGATGGATTGGTTACACTCTTGTTATGCATCCATGGATTGTCAGAACCGTAACGTTGTCTTTAGATTCCCTGGTGAACCGGTTATAGAGTAGGAGGGTGGTTCCCTATCCCCTAGTGGAGGTTTATTTCTTATCTTAGAGCTCGGAGGTTAATCTTCAAAGGTTGTCTTTATCACTTGGTTTGGGTTAAAGATTCTAATACGAAAAGCCCTTCTTTACAGTCTGTTCCAGAGGTAAATGAATTTTTTGAGGTCTTTTCGGATGATCTTTCACATGACCTGATCGGGAGCCTTGTCATAATAGGAGTCTCAGGTCTGACTGGGACTGGAGACCACCCCCGTTACCCAACCCAATCCTCCAGTTGTTTGGCTTGAGTTGGCTGAATTTCAAGCATATAACAAGATAGTGTAACAGTTGAAGAAAGAAACTCCAACTCATAAGAAATATTACCAACTCTCCGCAAAACCTCATAAGGACCAACATACCGGGGACTGAGCTTTCCCTTCTTGCCAAAATGTAATACTCCCTTCATGGGAGATACCTTGAAGTAAACCTTATCCCCAACCTCAAACTCCAAGTCTCTACACAGAACATCCGCATAGGACTTTTGGTGACTTTGGGCAGCCTTAAGCCTATCCCGAATCACCTTCACCTTCTCCATAGCCTACTTTAGGCCATATCAATACTAGAATGATAACTATTGTTGTAAGCAAACACCATCAAATTTAGATGCTCAACCCAATTGCCACCATAATCAATCACATAATCCTGAAGCATATCCTCTAATGTCTGAATAGTTCTCTCTTCTTGTCCATCCATTTGTGGATGAAAAGTAGTACTCAGACTCACCTTAGTTCCCAATATCGTAATGAGTCGATATCAGGAACACACAACTTCCTTTGGTATCGCAAAGTATCATCATCATTGATCTCAAACACTACTATCTTTTGCCTACTAACTTCACTCTTGATTTTCATCAAGATAGGATCTAGAAATTGCTTCTTCTTAATCTTTGCACCAAGAGACAATCGAATAACTTCTTACACTATCACACCACCATCCTTGGAGTCCAAGAGGTAAACTCTATGATTCGCCAAGCGGTTAATATCTTTCACCAATTCTCACTTTCGTTTCTCCACATGAGCCAAACTCCTCATTAATAACCTACTAAGAGCATTAGCAACTATGTTAGCTTTAAATGGGTTATAGTGAAGACTCATATCATAGTCCTTGAGAAGCTCAAGTCATCTCTTCTACCTGAGATAAAGCTCCTACTGAGGGAACACATACTGTACACTCTTATGATCAGAAAAAATATCCACATGAACACCATACAAATAATGCCAACATATTTTCAAAGAAAACACAACAGCCAACAGCTCTAAATCATGAGTAGGATATTTCCTCTCCTATACTTTCAACTACCTGGCAGCATAGGCAATCACCATTCCATGCTAAATAAAAACTGTAACGCCCCGAGATCCCATCCTGATATGTCACACGGTGCTTGTGACCCCAAAGGACCAAAAGCTAACCCTTTATTGATATTTGTACCTGTACACTGCATAATATCTAGAATAAATGCAGAAACTGGCCATAAAATTCAACACATTTATAAATACTCAAAATAGAAAAATGAATACTATACAATACATCCGTCTGTAAAACCTCTAATCTGACTAAACTATGGAGTTGATGGTCAGGTCCCCAACTAACTCCTTCAGCTGAAAGTAAATGAAATTTTGATTACAATAATAGAAAATTGAAACTCATCCTCAAAAAAAGAGGACTCACTACTACTGCTGCTGACTCAGAATGATCTGTTAATGATACTCTGGGTCTTGTACCTCTAACCTATGGTGTCAAATGAGACACCATAGCACAAATGCGTCAGCACAAAATGTATCGAGTATGTTGACGGGGTAAGGCTAAATGCAAGGGCCCATGCATGGAAAATATGTATAACCTAAATGATCATGAAAATACCATACGAAAACAACCACACATATAAGAATGCATAAATCATACTCATAATCATCACAACTCTAGAGACTTGACCTTGGATACCGCTTTACTGTGAGCTAAACTCACTACCATCACTGAGATACTGAACCACTGACTCATTTGTTACTAATAACTGAGGATCTGAGTATACTTAGATCAAAGGATGAGTTCTGAGCTTACCACTTTCAACCGACAGAATTAGAGATTTAGCTTTTCTAACAGATAACTTTGGAAGCTTTATCGATGATAAGAAAATAGGATTATGTCTGAATCCGACAACAAGAATACTCAACAAATTCTTAGAAGGAGATCAAGCCTCTCTGGTGGGAGATCTTTAACATGATAGTAAGCATTTGTATATAAGGCCAAGCCTATCTAATGGGATGGTCCATGAATCAATAGAACTATCTGAGTTCCTTACTGAGATAGACGACTATACCACACGGTCTTGACTTCTGAAGATTGATACTGAAATTGCAACTGTAGAAAGTAGTCACTTAACCAACATGCCCCGACTTACCATAGGTGGGGTCTAACCTGTAACCTTAGCTGGAGGGCGTCAATACCGTGCCACGGGTAAAGACTCACTCTTGGGTCAAGCCTCTCTGATGGGATGACCCTCGCAGAAAGTCGACCTGAGGCAATATAATAGTTAACCTCTTTGATGGTGATAGCCTCTACTGACGGGGACTCCTGTATCCGGTGCTGGCTACTCAGGGATTGCTACTAATGACTCTAACCTCTCTCTATGACGGGAGGAATTGCCATCCCTTCCCTCGCTCAGTGGTAGTTTTTACTCCCAACTAAAAGACTCTCATTAAATCCTTAGAATGAACACAATAAAGCCGAATCTGTTTACATGATCATGTTTCTCAAATGATCTGGCTGAAATACGCTGAGATCACTACGTTCCATATCTGACAAAAACAATATCGAGTCACGGTATCTGACTGATGATACATAGCTTGATTAGATTATTTGAATCACTTCTAAGATTAGAATTGAATCACTTGAGTTGCATTAGAACTGAGCTTAGTACAGATCTGAGGTTATATTACTAACGATACAGAGATTACAGAGATAACTGAAATTACTAAGCTTTATTAAGCTTCGCACTTGTCTGAGGATATAGAGTTCTATAGTTCACTGAGTTCTAAAAATCATGGCTCAGTTGGAATTATTAAGAAACGGACATGGGCTCTAGACAACAGTTCTATTTTTTGGGTATAGATACCCCCAGGACTCGATAACATAGAAGTAAAGCATCATCATTCATTCAAGTATCACAAGCATTCATGCATCATTACCATCATTCAGGCATATTCACAAAAAACTCAGAAATCATGCCATGTATTAATTTCACAATCATTAGAACATCACCTCAAGCCTCCAAGGATTCACAAACTTCTACTAATTATCACAACTACCAAGGGGTCACTCTAAGCATTTTAGAATCATGACATACTTCCACCTCACAAACCTTACGGCATCGCATCTATCATTTAGATTTAGGAAATATAAACCTCTATTCACCGTCATGATTACCAAAGGATCGCTCCGAACATTTAGGGGGTCATCAATATCGATTCATCATCACAAACTACCTGAAGAAAGAAATGCTATTAAATTATACCCCATTCAACGAAGTCTTGCATCAAGTACTTCACACCTATATCGGTCTCGAGATATATCTTGAAATCACGAGATTTCAAGAAAACTTCACACTATCATATCATTACTCTCTTTCTAACCACTTAGCATGTATCAAAACTTAAAATAAATCAAAGAGTACTCACTTGGGAGATTTACCGCTATTTCATCTCAACTTACTCACTGCGGTCTTTTGACAACCACTAGACATGTACGGTTCTACACCTACTCGGGGATTCCATATTATTATTATGGATCATTCGGCTCACTAAGGCATTTTATCAAACACTAGGTATGCATGGACTAGCCCACAACTTTGGGTTTCCCCTTTAACAGACTACAATGCCCCTCTATGCTTCACCTCAGCCTTTCATCCAACCTATGGGGCGCATACTCTGCTTATTCAACCATCTCTGCACCCTAATGTCATGAATACCTCACGTAGACTCCAACTTCAAAAGAGCTCATCACAACATCACATAAATTCCATATAATAGGGTCAAAGACCATAAATCTTGCAAACAATCATGAATCCAAACTCAACAACACAAGTAACATCAACTTTAAATCATAGAAATCATGGAATATCATAAAACATAAAATCCTTAAGTTTAAAAAAATTTACTTGAACTTCTTGGATGAAAAGGACCCAAGAATCAACATTTACATACCTGAGAATTTCTTTTCTTGAAGGCTCTTGAAAGGAGTTCTTGATTTCTCTAGATCCTTCTTGATCTCTCTTGAATTTCATGAAAGGAGAAGAGAGTATTTTGATTTTGGAAACCCTAATTTTTGGGTGAAAGAGAGAAAAATGAAGTTGAAGGCCGTTGGCCCAGTATTTATAGAGTTGGGGGAGGATGTGGAAAAGACCAAAATACCCCTTTAAAATATGTCTAGAAGATTCTAATCGGGGTCTGTGATGGTCGACCTGCTGATCCATCAGAGGGATTAACAGTCCACCAAGTCATCCGTCACTCAAGTGCCAAAACTGGGACGTTCTGCCTCGGAGTAACGGTCGAAGTGATGGTCTGCCAGAAATATGATGGTCCACTAGATCGTTCGTCACTCGAGGTCCAGGAATGGGATATTCTGCCTTAGTTTGATGGGACACTTGATGGTCCACCAAGGACTTGGCAATCCATCACATCAACCATCAAACCTGCGATTCCAACAACTCTCAGTAAAACGGCCATGACTTCTTCATCTGATGTCGGATTTTGATGAAATTGGTATTGATGGAAAGCTTGTTCAATGCTCTACATGAATAAAAGTAGAAATTAGGGAAATTACACATGATCCAAAGTGTTTAATACTTGGGAAGATACTCCTAAAACTTTTAGACTCAAATTTTCTGCTTTACTGGATATGCTCTAAGGCTCAGACTAGAAGAGAACTTTGAGAGGTACTATATTATCTCCGTCTTGGGAACATTCCTCCTCGAATATCACTTGGTAGGTTGGGAATACTGATCAATAGAACTTACTCAAGAAACAGAAACATATCAAGGCATGACTGCGCAACTAGAATGACTAACATACTGAGTACTCATACTAGGCACGTATCTCTAACATATGGAACACTCAACTGAAGCTACTTAGAGCTGAATCCTCATAGTATGCATGAACATATGATAAATGGACTCATAGCTGGGTTGATCTCTTGACTGCATGGCTTAGCACGCACTGACAAGCTGAACTCTTTCTACTTAACGTGCATATCTAATGCATGAATATCTAACTGAACTGACCGTCGGAAGCACGACTGACAATACAATAATCAATGATGCTAGATTCATTAGAAGAATATTAACATGCATCTAAATAAACTTAAGGATATGCAAACATCATAAAACTATAGGGTATCTCCCCCTTAGGACCCTACGTCCCTCCAAACACACTTCGCTGAAATACTAGAGCGGTGCATTGGCAACCTACCGCCTGGGTCATGATTGACCAATTGTGATCTAAAACTCATGCATGACTCATGCTAACATATAATGCTCAAGATGAAATTGATGGATCTAACAATGCGTGTCATATAGATGAAGGGCTTATAACATACCCGGGTCTATGTCGGGGAGACCTTCATGATCAAGACGAGCCTGAAGCTCACGGAGTCTACCACTCTCTATTAACACTCTACAATCTCACATTCTATGGCATGGATCACCAAACCCAAAGGACAAATCACTACTGGCTCTACACACGCCTTGGTGGTACCTGTCATACTCTCCACAAAGCGGATGGGTACGAACGTCACTAGCACTACTCTGGGCCTTGGAGCTTGGCGCTCCCTAGAATCTAACACCCCCAAACGCAGGTACGGGTACACTAGCAAAAGATGGAGATGGAACTAAAAATCTCCGACCATGCTGAGAACCACTGCGACCTAGGACCCTGACTGGGAGAAACCACAACAACCTATCTTGGCTCTCTTACTCACACTCTCTCTTTCTTTTATCTTGTCTGCCTCAATTTGTTATGCATGCATCATTAGCCTAGAAAGATCCATATCTCTATTTATCATAGCAACTCTACACTCTTTTAACACATAATTTGAAACCCCAAACAGAAACTTACTCATGCTCGCTCTAGGGTCAGCTACCAAGTCGGGAGCATACTTAGCTAGTTGGTTGAACTTAAGACAATACTTTTTCACAATCATAGAACCTTACCTTAGGTTCATGAACTCTTCTACCTTAGTTTCTCTCATCTCAACCGAAAAGAATCTATCTAGAAAGGTACTCTAAAACTCTGACCAAGTCACAAAAACTACATTCTCCCCTCTACTCTTCTCCCACATCACTACCCAATCATGAGCAACATCCTTTAACTTATAAGAGTCTAACTCCACACTCTCCTCCTCAGAGACATGCATAATCTAGGTGATCTTCTTCACCTCCTCTAGATAAAGTTGTGGGTCCTCACCTACTACTGACCCAAAGAATTCTGGCGAGTTTATTTACATGAAATTTCTAATCCTAACTGCGGTGGAATTCCTATCTTGCTGAGGTGGGACTACAACTTGACGATTGCCCTAAAAATTAGTCACAGCTTCGGATAGCGCCTAAAAAGCTACCCAAAACTCTTCATATGACACACTCTCATTATCAAGTCCTACTGGTTGAGGGGGCTGATCATCGACCCCACGAACAAAACTTCTGCGGGGATGCATACTCTATAATTGAAAGAAAAGAGTAGATTAGACAGAGGATCAACCTAAGCTTATGCTCACTCGCACGAAATGATTACTAAAAGAAGGGAAACTTCTCCTATGAACATCCTATAGCCTCGTGTACATAAATATGGTGTGCTACACACCCATGCACACGACTCTACTAGATGCGGCTTTTCAGACTCCTTGGACACTCTTGAACCATAGGCTCTGATACCAAGCTTGTAACGCCCCGAGATCCCATCCTGAGATGTCATATGTTTGGTACCCCAAAGGACCACAAGCTAACCCTTTTACTAATATCTGTACCTGTACACTGCATAATATCTAGAATAAATACAGAAACTAGCCATAAGGTTCAACAAATCTATAAATATTCAATATATAAAACTGAATACTATACAATACATCCATCTGAAAAGCCTCTAATCTAACTGAACTGTGAAGTAGATGGGATAGGTCCCCAACTAACTCCGTCAACTGAAAGTAAATAAAATTTTGATTATAGTAATTAAAATTGAAACTCATCCTCGAAAGAAGAGGACTCACTGCTACTGCTGCTGACTCAGAATGATCTGCTGATGATACTCTAGGTCTTGTACCTCTAACCTATGGTGTCAAATGAGACACCATAGTGCAAATGCATCAGCACAAAATATACCGAGTATGTAGACGGCGTAAGGCTAAATGCAAGGGCTTATGCATGCAAAATATGTATAACCTAAATGATCATGAGAATACCACACAAAAACAACCACACATACAAGAATGCATAAATCATACACATATTCATCACAACTCAAGAGACTTGACCTTGGATACCATTTTACTGGGAGCTAAACTCACTACCATCACTGAGATACTGAACCACTGACCTCATCTTCTACTGATAACCTAGGATCTAAGTATACTTATATCAAAGGCTAAGTTTTGAGTTTACCTTTTTCAATTGATAGAATTAGAGATTCAACTTTTCTAACAGATAACTTAGGAAGCTTTATCAATTATAAGAAAATAGGATTATATCTGAATCCGACAACAAGAATACTCAACAAATTCTGAGAAGGAGATCAATCCTCTGTGATGGAAGATCTTTAAATATGATAGTAAGTATCTATATATGAGGCCAAGCCTATTTGACGGGATAGTCCATGAATCAATAGAACTAGCTGAGTTTCTTACTTAGATAGATGACTGTACCATATGATTTTAACTTCTAAAGATTGATAAATAAACTACAACTATGGGAAGTAGTCACTTAACCGACATGCCCCGACCTACCACAGGTAGGGTCCAACTTGTAACCCCAACCGAAAAGGCATCAATACCATGCGACGGGTAAAGACTCACTCTCGAGTCAAGCCTCTCTGATGGGATGACCCTCGCAGGAAGTCGACCTAAGGCAATATAATAGTCAACCTCTCTGATGGTGAAAGCCTCTACTGACGGGAACTCCTATATCCTGTGCTGGCTATGCAGTTCTGGAGTTTAGGGATTTCTACTAACAACTTTGGCCTCTCTCTCTGATGGGAGGAATTGACATCCCTTCCCTCGCTCGGTGCTAGTTTTTACTCCCAACTAAAATACTCTCACTAAATCCTTAGAATAAATACAATCAAGCTGAATTTGTTTACATGATTATGTTTCTTAAATGATCTAGTTGAAATACACTGAGATCACTTGGTTCTATATCTGACAAAAATAATATTGAGTAACGATATCTAACTGACGATACATAGCTTGATTAGATTGTTCGAATCATTAAGCTTCGCACTTGTCTGAGGATACAGAGTTCTATTGTTCACTGAGTTCTAAAAATCATGGCTCGATTGGAATTATCGAGAAACTTACACGGGCTCTAGACAACAGCTCTATTTTTTGGGTATAAATACCCTCAGGACTCGATAACATTGGAAACCCTAATTTTTGGGTAGAAGAGAGAAAAATAAAGTTGAAGGCACTTGGCCCGGTATTTATAGAGCTGGGGGAGGATGTGGAAAAGACCAAAATGCCCCTCTAAAATTTGTCTAGAAGATTCCGATCATAGGGATTGACGGTCCATCAAGTCATCCATCACTCAAGTGCCAAAGCTGGGATGTTCTGCCTCAGAGTGATAGTCGAAGTGACGGTCAGTTAGAAATCTGACGGTCTACCAGATCATCAGTCACTCGGGGTCCAGGAATGGGATATTTTGTGTTGGTCTGATGGGACACTTGATGGTCCAATAAGGACTTGGCGGTCCATTAGATCGACCGTCAAACCTGGTATTTTGATAATGCTCAGTAAAACGGCCATAACTTCTTCGTCTAATGTTGGATTTTGATGAAATTGGTATCGATAGAAAGCTTGTTCAATGGTCTACATGACTAAAAGTAGAAATTAGGGAAATTACAGACGATTAAAGTGTTTCATACTTGGGAAGATACTTTTGAAACTTTTAGACTCAGATTTTCTGCTTTACTAGATACGCTCTAAGGCTCAGACTAGAAAAGAACTTCGAGGGGTATTACAAAAACACAACCAAGCCCTACCCGAGATGCATCGTAATAGACCATAAACCCATTATTACCTTTTGGCAAGGACAGAATTGAAGTCGAAGTTAGCTTATTCTTTAACTTCCCAAAACTACCTTCATAAGCATCTAACCAAGAAAACTTGACCTTCTTCTGAGTCAACTTTGTCAAAGAAGTAGCTATTGATGAAAGCATTCCATAAACCGCCTATAATACTCGGCTAAACCCAAAATTCTCTTAATATTAGATGGATTCATGGGTCTAGGCCACCTCTTCACCACAGAAACATTTTGCGGATCCACCATAATCCACTCAATAGAAATAATATTACCCAAGAAAGATACAGCATTCAACTAAAACTCACATTTAGAGAACTTGGCATACAACTATTATTCCATTAAGGTTTGTAAGACCACACGGTGGTGATTATCATGATCCACCTTACTCTTTAAATAAACTAGAATGTCATCAATAAACACAATAATGAAGAGATCCAAATATTGACATAAAACCATGATCATCAGATCCATAAATGCCATTGAAGCATTAGTCAACCCAAATGACAATACGAAAAACTCAAAGTTCCCATAACAAGTACGAAAGGTCATCTTAGTGATATCCACCTCTGTAATCTTTAGCTGATGGAACCGAGACAGAAGATCTATCTTAGAAAAGAACTTGCCACTCTGCAACTTGTAAAACAGCTTATCTATCCTTAGAAAAGGATACTTTTTCTTAACCGTCACCTTGTTCAACTGCCTATATTCAATGCACATCCAAATTAACCATCCTTCTTGTGCACAAATTAATAGATTAATGAAATGCTCATGAGATTAGGCTTAGGGAATTATGACATGTTTATATGCATGCTTATTCATGTGAAAAATTATGGTATGCAAATACTTCATCAAAATCCCAAATGATAGTACTATGAATTATTGACCATGGTTATGTGTTCAAGAACTGTCATGACTGTCAGTCTCATGCTATCGAGTCTTGGGGGTACTTGTACCCGACAACTTAGTTGGGTGCCTAGAGCCAACATCAGTTTCATGATAAATCTCAATCACGCCATGATTAGTAGTATTCTTAGTTAGTTTCAGAACACAGTAGAATTCATCCAGTTACATGACTCAGGAAAACTCTGTAATCTCAGTAATCTTAGTCAGTTATCAAATCTCAATAGTATTTTGTTAATTAATTGAACTCAATAAACTCAGTACAGTTCAATTCAATTAATCATGTTCAGTGTCTATTCAAATCGGAGTAGGATTCTGCACCGAGTGAGCCCAAGAATGGGAACTCACCTATTAGTAGAAGGTGTGACTCTTTGAAGCAATCCTTGCACTGCAGAACTACATAGCCAGCATAGGTTGAGACATATGAACCCTTTTGCATTCAGCCTACCTCACTTGCATACCAGTACATTCATTCGTACTGACACATTTGCGCTATGGTGTTTTATACCATAGATTTAGAAGCACAAGCTCCAGAGCATTAGTAGCATTCCAGTTTCAGCAGTCAAAGTCAGTAATGACTCCTCATCATTCGAGGATGTTATGATTTGATTATTTCATATCTTTAGTACTTAGTTATTTTAGCAGTTGGAGTTAGTTAGGGACATGTCCCAGTAATTCCTTATTCAAACAATCTAGAGGCTTTCAGACTATAGCATGTTGATAGTTATTTTGGTAATAATGGATCATATTTCTAGATATTGTGTTTTATCATATATTTGAACCTTATGGCCTTTCAGCCTTTAATTCCACATTTTTATATCATATTATGCAATGCTCAGTTACAGCTATCAGTCATGGGTTAGCTTGTGGTCCTTCAGGGTCATGAGCACCATGTAGCATTCCGAGTACCAGATTTAGGGTGCTACAAACTTGTTATTATAGCCCAAGGTTCAATAGTGTCCTAGGAAGTCTGAAATCCATATTTAGTAGAGTTTTGTGTATGGGTGTGTTGCGCACCATATTTATGTACAGGAGGCTACAAGATATTTTAGGAATAGTTTCTCTTCTTTCAATATTCATGTCATGAAAGTGAGCATGAGCTCAAGTTTAACTCTCAATCTAATTTGTTTCTCCCTTTGTTCTACTGAACATGCCTCTTAAGAGAAGAAACGAAAATCAGTCGCCCCTCAGCCCATCTAAGCAGATCCCCTGGACGAACATATTTCTCATGCAAAGTTCAGAGCTTTATCCACTACTCTTGCTAACTCAGTTGTTACCTAGAATAAATGACTAGCTATCATTCCGTCCAACCCAGTGGCCAACACCACAGCAGCTAGAATTCAGGACTTCACCCGAGTGAATCCACCATCCTTTTTTGGGTCTAAGTTAGATGAGGACCCTCTAGAATTCCTTGATCAAGTTCAGAAGGTTACAGATATCATGAGGGTGTCACCTATTGAGATTTCTAAGATAACTGCATATCAATTACAGGATATGGCTCGCACATAGTTCAAATAGTGGAAAGTATAGAGGACTCATAACGTAGGGCCTATAGAGTGGGAGGAGTTTGTCACTACTTTTCTTGATAGATTCTTTCCCCTAGAGTTAAGGAAAGCTAAGGTGCTAGAATTTATCAACCTCAGGTAGGTCAACATGACAGTGAAAGAGTATTCTCTTAAATTTACTCAACTAGCTAAATTCGCTCCTCATGTAGTGGCAGACAGCAGCTAAGATGAGTAAGTTTGTTTTTGGATTAAATGATAGTATGGTAAATGAGTGCAGATCTGCATTGTTGATTAGTGAGATGGACATAGACAGGCTTATGATCTATTTTCAATAATTAGAAGAGCAGAAGATTAAGATGAGAGAGAAGAAGAATAAGAGATCAAGGATAGGTAGCTTCAACTTTGCTCAGTATACGTCAGAGGGTAGAAGTCATTCTCAGTTCTACCCAAAGTCGTCCATTTCAACTCCTTCCTTATCCAGTGCTCCAATGCTAAAATTCAGAGGCGGAAAAAGAGATAAGGTGCTAGGCTCTAAGTCTCAGGGTAGTATTAGTAGTACTTGAACCTATCCTCTTTGTCAGATATGTGGCAAGCACCATCAGGGTACGTGCAGAGCTGGCAGTGATATTTGCTTTGAATATGGAAAGCTAGGCCACAGAGTCAGAGATTATCCATAGCCATGTCCTCAAGGTCAGCATAATCATTCCTCAGCTCAGTCCAGTCACCCAAATCAGCAGGGTGCCACTTCCAGTGCTACTAGTGGGCAACACCCAAATAGACTCTACGCTCTTCAGTCCCGATAGGATTAGGGAAATTCTCCTGATAGGGTTACTAGTATGTTACATATCTTTAATTTGCATGCTTACACTTTACTAGATCCAGGAGATTCTTTGTCTTTTGTTACTCCTTATATAGCAGTAGATTTTGAAGTCAGTCCCGAGATTTTAGTAGATCCCTTCTTAGTCTCCACCCTAGAGGGTAAAACCACCATAGCCTGGTGGGTATACAGGAACTTTCCACTTATGGTATCTCAGAAGGTCACCTCAGCAGACTTAGTCGATTTAGAGATGACTGATTTTGATGTCATTCTCATCATGGATTGGCTTCATTCCTGCTATGCCACAGTCGACTGCAGAAATAGAATTGTCCAGTTTTAGTTTCTGATTAAACCTATCCTAAAGTGGAGAGGTAGTACTTCAGTTTTTAGTGGTCAGTTTGTTTCCTACCTTCAGGCATAAGGTTTGATACAGAATATAATCTGAATAATATAACATCTGTGTGTGGTAATAGAATACCCAAAACAAAACTAAAAATGCTAAAGTCTGAAATATGATAGTCTAGAAAGCCTCTAACTAACTGAACTGTCTAAGTAAGGAGCTAATTGGACATGTCCCTAGCTAACTCCAACTAATAAACTAATTAATGAGATATTAAGGAATAATCATGTCCTCAGATGATGAGGACTCACTTCTAACTCTAAACATTGAAACTGGAATCTACTTCTGATTTGGAGCACGTGTCTCTGAACCTATGGTATAAGACACCATAGCACAAATGTGTCAGTACTTTGAATGTACTGGTATGCATGTGAAGTGGGCTGAATGCATTGGGTTCATATGCATGAACAATAATAATAACTGACTAAATATCATGAGAGTGAGAATACATGCATGGGACATAACAGCTAACACTAATACTGTGATAACATGATTACTAAATCTTAATATAACTGATAACATAAGTGACTGTATCTGACAGTCCTGAATTAGATGGAACTATTTGAGTTCCGTACTGTATCCAAGCTCACTGTATCGGACAGTCCTGAATTCTGAAGGACTATTTGAGTTCTTTTACTGAGACTAATACTGAGACTGTGGGAGGAAGGCATCTAATCGACATACCTCAAATGATGTATTATAGCTGAATTAGGGTCCAATCTATTCCTTAATTGGAAGGGTGTCAATACCGCGCCACTGGTAAGGATAACATGTGAGTGACCCTAATATAATAGGTAACTCTAATAAGAATGGTAGGAATCCTCATTTAGCAAGCTAAGCCACCTCATCTACCCTCATATAGCAGGTTGTGATGTCTCAACCTATGTTGGCTACATAGTTCTGGAATGCAAGGATTGCTTCTAATAATCACACCCTCATATAACAGGTGAGTTCCCATCCTTGGGTTCACTCGGTGCTAATTTCTACTCCCATCTGAATAGACACTGAACATAATTTACTGAACTAAACATGGACTGGGTTACTGAATTTTGTTGACTGATAGAATATTACTGATATCTGAAAACTGACTGAGTTCATGAGATCATGGAGATTTACAGAGTCATAAGACTGTCTGAAGTCAAAGGATTCATAACTTGACTGAGAGTATCATGGAAATATTACATGGCTCTAGGCACACAGCTAATATTTCAGGTATAAATACCCCCAAACTCAATGGAAGGAAAATTGACCAACGAAAACTTACTTGAACATATAACTAACATCATAATCCATAATACATTTACAGGAGCATTCCATTAAAACATGTGATAGGCATAACTTGTACATACATGGGGATTTCATCATATCATACTAGTTGAGCATTGTTCCTTCATCTAGGCATTTAATCAAACACATGGTAGGCATAGCACATGTAGACAACATTTTACAATAATTAATCATCATGATTCATCTCTAATTTCATTATCTAGGGTTTATTCATAGGTTCATATAAATATACATCAATACAAATTAATTCCACATAAAATTGATCACCTAACATGGATTTGACAAAACAACATGAAACAAGAGATTCTCAACATATACAAAACAAACCCAACATGAAATTCATAAAGAAATCCATAAACTTAAACTTATAAAAGAGATTCTTGGGCTTCTAGGATGAAAGGAGTCCATGAATGAACACTACGCATACCTTTGTTCGTGATTTTGTGAAGATTGATAGAGAAACTTTCTTGGAATTTGATCTACTATGAAAACCCTAGCTTGTTCTTGAGAGTTTTTTGAGAGAAGAGAGTGTATTTTGGGTGAAAAGTGGTTGAATCACATATTAAAGGGCTTAAATAGGGGTGGTAAATTAACCCTTTCAACCCTGGACGCATCTTGTAATTTCAATAAAAATTTCCTAAATTGAACCGATGGCGTGATGTGTCACTGTAATTTGACAATTAGGAAACTGAGGGATGGCGCGACATAGAGACATCACGCCTCCCTTTCTTTTGCGACCTAGAACTTTGGTGTGACGCGGAGGAAATCGAGCTAAGACACTGGAAAAGTATAATTTTGAATTTGGGCCCTAGCGTGATGTGCCATAATTATGGACCCCTACTGGAATTTTCTAAATGCCATTTCCTTTTGTGGCACGGCGCACCACAGACTAATATGGTGCTCTTTATGATGGGAACTTGAAATAGTCGTAACTTTTGACCCGGTTATTATATTTGGGTGAATCTTATATTGATGAAAGATTATTGAATTCCCACATGAAAAAAAGTTAAAATCGTAAAACATCCTCATGGAATAATCATCATTCAATTTAGAAGATAATACTAGACATTCTTGAGATAAAATCAGCTAGGAAAAAGTATGGGGTATTATAACATCTCCCCCTTCAGAACATTCGTCCTCAAATGAGACTAACTGAGAGGTGAGAAAAGACAACTGACATACATACTGAACATGAATAACTGTAATGTGATCTTATGACAAACATGACTGACAAGCTGAACATACAATACTAAATATGCATATCTGATGCATGTGTAACTGATTTATGAATGCATGACTGAGTGTTCTGAAGAACTAAGTTTCTCACAATAAGAATGCATGTCTGATGCATAATTACATAACTGAACTGATACATGAGTGCATGACTAAATATACAATAGTAATTGAAACCAAGTTTATAATGGGAACTTGAGCAAGAAACTGCATACCAAGTTTTTGATGAACACTGAACATGAAATTGAGTAAGCTTAAGGAGAACTATTACCTTAAGCTTGATCTGAGTTGGCGAAGAATAGGTGAGGATACTTGGTACGTCTATCTGCTTCTGCTTCCCAAGTAGCTCCCTCGATGGACTGATTTTGCTAAAGAACTTTAACTAGAGGGACTTCTTTGTTTCTCAATCTACAAGTCTGATAGTCTAAGATTTCGACTGGAATCTCTTCATAAGAGAGAGTGTTCTGAACACCAATGCTCTGAATAGGTACTACAACTGATTGTTCACCTATGCACTTCTTGAGCAAAGAGACATGAAAGACTGGATGAACTGAGTCTAGATCTGAAGGCAATTTGAGCTCATAAGCTACCTTGCCGAATTGACTGAGAATCTTAAAGGGACCGACATATCGGGGACTAAGTTTCCATTTTTTGCCAAATTGCTTCACTCCCTTCATGGGAGAGATCATTAGATAGATATAGTCACCAATCTCAAATTCAAGATCTTTTCTACGAACATCTGCATAAGACTTCTATCGGCTTTGAGCATCCCGGAGTCTTTCTATAATTAAATAGACTTTTTCTAAGGCATCGAATACTAAGTTAGGCCCTATGACTAATGTCTCACTAACTTCGAACCAACCAATTAGAGATCTACATCTCCTACCTTAGAGAGCTTCGAATGGAGTCATCCAAATACTGGAATGATAGTTGTTATTGTATGCAAACTCAATCAAAGTTAATTAGTCATCCCAAATTCCTTTGAAATCGATTGCCACGCCCTTAGAATATCTTTTAATGTCTAAATGGTCCTTTTTGCTTGACCATCTATCTAAGGATGAAAGGCCATACTGAGATGAACTTGGGTACCAAGACCATTTTGGAATGCTTTCCATAAATAAAAGGTGAACTAGATACCTCTGTCTGAGATAATGGACAACGGAACAACATGCAATTTGACCAACACCCTGATGTAGAGTTTGGCATAATCCTCAGCTGAATAAAAGGTATGAACTAGAAGGAATGAGCTTATTTGGTCATTCTATCTACAATGAACCAGACTGAATCATACTGATGACTAGTTTGAGGAAAACCCATCACGAAGTCCATGTTCACAACTTACCACTTCCAAGTAGGAATACTGAACTCCTGCATGGACCCACTAGGCTTCTGATGCTCTATATTAACCTACTAATATGTAGAGCACTTAGTCACAAATTCTACAATGTCTTTCTTCATCCCACCCCACCAATAGATTTCCCGCAAGTCGAGGTACATCTTTGTGGCCCCTGGATGAAAGGAGTGGCGCGCACCATGCACTTCTGCAAGAATTATCCACCTTAAGTCATCTACACCTGGAACATAGAGATGACCATGACAACGAAGAACACTATCAGTCCCTTTGAAGAAAACCTTTATTTTCTGATCTTGGACTGACTCTTTCAACTTGATAGGGCTGGGATCTCTATCTTACTTTTCTTTCACCTTGGAAACTAGAGATGATTCTGAACTACTTTGAACCCATATATCACCCACATCTGCATCGACTAAGCGAACACCTAGTCTAGTAAGATAATGGACTTCCCAAGCTAAATTTTTCTTACTGTCATCCAAATGAGCAACACTACCCATAGACAGTCTACTGAGAGCGTCGGCCACTATATTTTCCTTGCCCTTATTATAGAGAACACTCATGTCATAATCTTTCAAGAGCTCTAACCACCTTATCTGATGAAGATTGAGATCTTTCTGAGAAAAGACATACTAAATACTCTTATGATCTGTGAACACATCTACAAGAACACCGTATAGATAATACATCTAAATCTTTAAGGAAAATACTATGCCTGCCAACTCAAGATCATGAGTAGGATAATTCCTCTCATGGGGTTTAAGCTATCTGGAGGCGTAGGCTATGATCTTACCATGCTATATGAGGACACAACCCAAACCTACTCTGGATGCATCACAATACACTATGAACCCATCTAAACCATCTGGGAGAGCTAAGACTAAAACTGAGGTGAGTCGAGTCTTCAACTCCTTCAAACTCTTCTCGCAAGGATCTGACCACAAAAACTTGACTTTCTTCTGAGTCAATCTAGACATAGGGGATGCAATAGAATAAAATCCTTCAACAAACTACCAATAATAGCCATCTAAACCTAAGAAACTCCTGATATTTGATAGAGAGATAGGTCTGGACCAGTTTTTTACTGCTTCGGTCTTTTGAGAATCAACTCTAATTCCATCACCAAAAATGATATGACCAAGAAATGCTACTGACCTTAACCAAAATTTGCACCTACTGAATTTAGTGAATAGGTGATGATCTTTGAGAGTCTGAAGTACTGTTCTGAGATAGTCTACATAATTGCGCTCACTATAGGAATAGACTAGAATATGATCTATGAAGACTATGATGAACATATCCAAGTACTGCTTGAACACACGGTTTATAAAGTCCATGAAAGCGGCTGGGGAATTGGTAAGACCAAAGGACATAACAAAGAATTCAAAATGACCATACCGAGTATAGAAAGTTATTTTCAGAATGTCACATTCTCTGACTCTAAGATGATAATAGCCAGATCTGAGGTCTATCTTAGAGAAATAACTAGCACTCTAAATTTGATCAAACAAGTCATCGATTCTGGGAAGAGGATACTTGTTCTAGACCTTGACCTTCTTGAGTTGGCAGCAGTCTATAGATATTCTGAGAGAACTGTCTTTCTTGCACATAAATAATACTGGAGCGCCCCATGGGGAAATGCTGGGCCTAATGAATCCCTTATCTAAGAAATCCTTTAATTGTTCTTTTAGTTCTCTGATTTCTATTGGTGCCATTCTGTATGGTGGAATAGAGATAGGATGAGTATTTGGAAGAAGATCAATACCAAAGTCTATTTCCCATTCGAAAGGAATTCCTGGATGATCTTCAGGAAAGATATCTAAATATTCATTCACTACTGGGACTGATTCAAGGCTGGAAGTTTTAGAACTAGTGTCCTTTAACTTAAATAAGAAGATAAACACATCCTTTAGATATCATTTTCCTTGCCCAAAGGTAGGAAACAAGTTGACCCCTAAAAGCGAATATACTACCCTTCCACTCAAGGACGGGTTCATTTGGAAACTGAAATTGGACTATTCTATTTCTATAGTCGACTGTGGTATAGCAGGAATGAAGCTAATCCATGCCAATAATGATGTCAAAATCAGTCATCTCTAATTCAACTAAGTCTGTTGAAGTGACTTTCTAAAATATCATAACTGGGCAGTTCATGTATACCCGTCGAGCTATGATGGTTTTACCCACTAGGATAGAGACTGAAATAGGCTCTTCTAGAATTTTGGGACTTATTCTGAAATTGAATGCTATATAAAGAGTAACAAAAGATAAAGAAACTCCTAGACCTAGCAAAGTGTAAACATGCACATGAAAGATCTGTAACGTACTAGCAACTACATCAGGAGAATTTTCCTAATCTTGTCGGGACTAAAGGTCATAGAGACAATTTGGGCGTTGCCCACTAGTAGCACTGGTGGTGGCACCCTTCTAATTTGGGCGACTGGACTAAGATGTGGAGCGATTCTTTTAACCCTGAGGACCTGGCTGAGGACAGTCTCTGACTATGTGGCCTGGCTTGCCACATCCAAAACAAATACCACTTCTATCTCTACAAATGCCCTGATTATGTTTGCCATAAGTCTGGCAAAAAAGATAGGTGTGGGCACTGCTAACACTACCTTGGTACTTAGAGCCTGGCGCTCTATCTTTGTTACCCTCTCTAAACTTAGGAACTGGAGCACTGACTAAAAAAGAAGCTGAAACTGATGACTTAGGACAAATATGAGAGCGATTACCTCTCTTTAACTTAGGCTGACTAAAATTAAAGCTACCTATCCTATCTTTCTTATTCTACTTCTCCCTCTACTTAACCTTCTACTCTTCTATCTGCTGAGCATGAGTCATAATCCTGGCTAAAGTCATATCACTATTCAATATGGTGGATCTACACTCATTAACCATGCTATCATTCACTCCTAAAATGAAATTACTTATGCTTGCTCTGCTATCTGCAACCACATGAGGGGCATATCTGGCTAATTGAGTAAACTTAAGAGAATACTCATTCACTATCATATTGCCCTGTCTGAGGTTGATGAATTCTAGCACCTTAGCTTCTCTAAGCTTTAGGGGAAAGAATCCATCAAGGGATATTGAAGCAACCTCCTCCCACTCAACTGACCCTGCATCGTCTGCCCTCTTTAACTTTCATTGCTTGAACCAAGTATGAGACACATCTTGCAACTGATATGTAGCTAGCTCGGCACTCCCACTAGAAGTAACCCCTATTATGTCTTTCACCTTCTAAACCTAATCTAGGAATTCCTGAGGTTCCTTATCTATCGTAGACCCAAGAAAGGATGAAGGATTCATTTGTGTGAAATCCCAAATCCTGGAAGCAGCTGAATTGGCCACTAGAATTTTTGAAATGATAGTTGGTCGTTCATTCTAAGAAGCAACTGAGTTAGTAAGAGTAGTAAATGTAGCTCGGAACTCTACATAAGAAACATGTTCGCCCAAAGGATATTCGAGTTGAGGGGCTAACTAATTTCTATTTCTTCTTTTAGGAGGCATATTCTGTAGAAAAAGGGAGAATAGATTAGACTGAGAGATTGACTTGAGATTATGCTCATTGGCATGACATAAATACTGAAAGAGAGAAAACTATTCCTAAAACATCTTATAGCCTCCTGTACATAAATGTGACGCGTAACACACCCATGTACATGACTCTACTAGACGTGGCTTTCCTACTTCCTATGACTCCATTGAACCTTAGGCTCTGATACCAAGTTTGTAACACACAGTATCTGGTACTCAGAATTCTACATAGTGCTCATGACCCTGAAGGACCACAAGCTAACCCATGACTGATATTTTTACCTGTACACTGCATAATATGACATAATAATGTGAAAACATGCACTAAAAGGTCATAAGGTTCAATACTGAACATAATCTAAATAATATAACTTCTGTGTGGGGCAATAGAATACCCGAAACAAAACTAAAAATACTGAAGTCTGAAACATGATAGTCTAGAAAGCCTCTAACTGACTAAACTATCTGAGTAAGGAGCTGATGGGACATATCCCCAACTAACTCTAACTAATAAACAAATTAATGAGATAATAGGGAATAATCGTGTCCTTGAATGATGAGGACTCACTTCTAACTTTGACTACTGAAACTGAAGTCTACTACTAATCTAGAGCTCATGTCTTTGAACCTATGGTACAAGACATCATAGCGCAAATGTGTCAGTACTTTGAATGTACTGGTGTGTATGTGGGGAACCAGGATGGCACGCAAAACCGGATGAACCATGGATTTTATCATCAACTTGATGAATTAATTTCAAGATATAAGGCTTTTCTATTATAATGGGTTGTTCAAAAGGATTTCGGCAATCGAACAGACAAGGCTCTGTAAGAGAAGAGCTAACTGGAGTACGCCTAGAACGACGAATAAGGACGAGGTTTCAATTGGGATTGGTATAGCCCTGAAAATCCTCGGGTTACCAGTCCCAACCTTGAGGAAGGGGTCAGATTTATCCCGACGGCAGCAAAAGTAAAAATACAGTTTATAATGCTATAGCAGTAGCATAATAAATGTCCTCCAGACAGAACAAAATCATAGGCTAATGCATGGGGTTCATATACATAAACAATAACAATAATTGACTAACTATCATAAGTGTGAGAATACATGCATGGGACATAAAAACTAACACTAATACTGTGATAACATAATTACTGAATCTGAATATAACAGATAGCATGAGTGACTGTATCTGATAGTCCTGAATCTAATGGAACTATCTGAGTTTTGTGCTATATTCAATTTTACCATATCTGACAGTCTTAAATTCTAAAGAACTATCTGAGTTCTTTTACTGAGACTATGGGAGATAGTTATCTAACCGACATGCCCTAAATAATGCATTATAGCTGAATTGGGGTCCAATTTATGCGTTGATTGACAAGGTGTCAATATCGCGCCACTGGTAAGGACAACATGTGAGGGACCCTAATATAATTGGTAATTGTAATAAGAATGGTGGAAACCCTTATATAGCAGGCTAAGCCACTTTATCTACCCTCATATAGCAGGCTGTGATATCTCAACCTATGCTGGCTACATAATTCTGGAATGCAACGATTACTTCTAAGAATCACACCCTTATATAACAGGTGAGTTCCCATCCTTGGGTTCAGTCAGTTCTAATTTCTAATCCCAATTGAATAGACACTAAACATAATTTATTAAACTGAACATGGACTGGGTTACTAAATTCCGTTGACTGATGGAATATTACTGATATCTGACAACTGACTGAGTTCATGAGATCATGGAGATTTCCTGAGTCATAAGACTGTCTGAAGTCTGATTCATAAATTGACTGAGAGTATCATGGAAACATGACATGGCTTAAGGCACACAGCTAATATTTCGGGTACAAGTACCCCCAGGACTCGATCGAAGGAAAATTGACCAAGCATAACTTACTTGAACATATAACTAACATCATAATCCATAATACATTTATAGAAGCATTCCATCAAAACATGTGATAGGTATAACTTGTAAATACATGGAGATTTCATGATATCATACTAGTTGGGCATTGTTCCTTCATCTAGAAATTTAATCAAACACATGGTACGCATAGCACATGTAGACAACATTATATAACAATTAATCATCATGATTGATCTCTAATTTCATCATCTAGGTTTATTCATAGGTTCATATGAATATATATCTATACAAATCAATTCCACATAAAATTGATCAACCAACATGGATTTGAATTCAATTGATCATTCTAAACATAAACAAAACAAACCTAACATGAAATTCATAAAGAAATCCATAAACTTAAACTTAGAAAAGAGATTCTTGGGATTCATAGATGAAAGGAGTCCATGAATGAACACTACGCTTACCTTAGTTCATGATTTCGTGAAGATAGACAAAGAAACTTTCTTGGAATTGGATCTTCTATGAAAACCCTATCTTGTTCTTGATAGGTTTTTGAGAGAAGAGAGTGTATTTTGGGTGAAAGGTGGCTGAATCACGTGTTAAAGGGCTTAAATAAGGGTGGTAAATTGACCCTTTTATCCTTTGATGCATCTTGTAATTTCAGTAAAAATTTCCCAAATTGAAACCCTCGCACGATGTGGCACTCTGCGTCGTTTCACTGGAATTTGACAATTTGGAAACTAAGGGATGGTGCGACATGGAGCCATCATGTTGCCCCTTCTTTTGCGACCTGGAACTTTGGTGCGACACAGAGGAAATCACGCTAAGACACTAGAAAAGGACAATTCTGAATTTAGGCCCTGGCGCGATGCGCCATAATTGTGGAACCTTACTAAAATTTACCAAATGCCATTTCCTCTTGTGGCGCGGTACACCAATGACTTATATGGCTCTATTTTACGATGGGAACTTGAAATAGTCATAACTTCTAACCCGATTATCGGATTTGGGTGAATCTTATATTGATGGAAAGCCTATTAAATTTTCCATATGAAAAAAAGTGAAAATCATGAAAATTACTCATGGAATAATCATCATTCAATTTAGAATCTAATACTAGACATTCTTGAGATGAAATTAGCTAGGAGAAAGTATGGGGTATTACATATGTTCACAGATCATAAGAGCCTTCAATATGTCTTTTCTCAGAAAGATCTTAACCTCTATCAGAGAAGATGGTTAGAGCTCTTGAACCATTATGAAATAAGTGTTCTTTAACATCCGGGCAAGGACAATGTAGTGGCCGATACCCTTAGTAGAGTGTCTATGGGTAGTGTTGCTCATGCTGAGGACATTAAGAAGAAGTCAGCTTAGGAAGTCCATCAGCTTTCCAGACTAGGTGTCCACCTAGTCGATTCAGAATAAGGTAGTACATGGGATTAGAACAATTAGAATCATCTCTAGTTTTTGAGGTGATAGAAAAATGAGATAGAGATCCCATTCTAATCAAGTTGAAAGAATTAGTGAAATATTAGTAAGTAGAGATTAGGGAGAGATGGTTTTTTACGTTGTAAGGATCATTTTTGTGTGCCAGGTATAGATGACTTGAGGCAGCAAATTCTCGTAGAAGCACATGGTGCGCGGTGCTCTATTCATCCAGGAGCCACTAAGATGTACCACAACTTGTAGGAGATTTATTGGTGGAGTGGGATGAAGAGAGATATTGTAGAGCTTATGGCTAGGTGCTCTACATATTAGCAGGTTAATATAAAGAATCAGAAACCTAGTGGGTCCATATAGGAGTTCAGTTTTCCTACTTGGAAGTGGGAAGAAGTAAACATGGACTTCGTGATGGTTTGCCTCGTACTCATCTCCAGCATGATTTATTATAGGTCATTATAGATAGGATGACCAAATCAACTCATTTTCTTCCAGTCCATACCTCTTATTTAGCCGAGGATTATGCCAAACTCTATATCAGGGAGTTGATCAGATTACACGATGTTTTATTGTCCCTTATTTCAGACAAAGTTACCCAGTTCACCTCTCACATCTGGAAAGCATTCCAAAAGGGTCTTGGTACCCAAGTTTATCTCAGTACAGCCTTTCATCCCCAAATTTATGGCCAAGTATAAAGGAGCATTCATATTTTAGAAGATATTCTATGAGCGTGTGCAATTGATTTCAAGGGTAGTTGGGATGATCACTTTCTTTTTATTGTGTTTGCACACAACAACAGCTATTATTCCAGCATTTAAATGGCTCCATTAGAAGCTCTCTATAGTAGGAGATACAGATCTCCAATCGATCGGTTCAAATTTAGTGAGGCATCAGTTATAAGGCCGGACTTAGTATTTGATGCCTTAGAAAAGTCCAGTTTATCAGAGAAAGACTCCGGGTTGCTCAGAGCCGACAGAAGTCTTATGCAGATATGCATAGGAAGGATCTTAAGTTTGAGATTGGTGACTATGTTTACCTAAAGATCTCTCCCGTGAAGGGAGTAAAGAGATTAATAAGAAGAGAAAGCTCAGCCCTCGATATGTTGGTCACTTTAAAATTCTTAATCATTTTGGCAAGGTAGCTTATGAGCTCGAATTGCCTTCAGATCTAGCCTTAGTTCATCCAGTGTTCCATGTCTCTTTGCTCAAGAAGTGCATAGGTGACCCATCAGTTGTGTTCCCTATAGAGGGCATTGATGTTCAGAACAGCCTCTCTTATGAAGAGATTCCAGTAGAAATTCTTGACTATTAGACTCGTAGACTGAGGGACAAAGAAGTTCCTCTAGTCAAAGTTCTTTGGTGAAATCAGTCCATTGAGGGAGCTATTTGGGAAGCAGAAGCAGATATACAGACCAAGTATCCTCACCTCTTTTCTGCTAACTCAGACTCAGCCCAAAGTAATAGTTTTCTTTAAGCTTGCTCAGCTATCATGTTTAGTTTCATTACAAACTTGGTATTCAGTTTCATGCTCAGAAATCTATTATAAACTTGGTATCAAATACCATCACAAATTCATTCATATGTCCATGCATCATGTTAGTTAAATGTTCATGCATCAGATATGCATCCTTATTATGAGAAACTGAGCTTATTAGAAATCTCAGTCATGCGCTCATGAATCAGTTATGCATGCATCAGATATGCATGTTCAGTATGATATATTGAGTTTATCAGTCATGTCAGTCATGAAATCATGTTTTAGTTATTCATGTCATATATATACTTCAGTTTGTATTTTCCCTTTCTCAGTCAGTCTCATTCAAGGATGAATATTCTCAAGAGGGAGATATTGTAAGACCCTGCAAAATTTTTAAGCTTAAATCAGTCCTTTAAGCTTATCAAGGGGGTCCCATACATAGAAAATTATAGCTAAATTCTCAGACTTAGTTTATTTTTGGCCTTTGAAAGTTGGCAATCTCATTTTGCTACCTTAATGTCCTTTAATGGTCCGTATTTTTGTTAATTCATGATCATAGAGGTCACCAGGTGTTCCCAAACAAGTTTCAAATTTTTTGAACCTTGTTTAGACCATGCTTGTATCCCAAAATAATGGGCCAACGCAATTCTGGTGTGTCGCGTTGCCTATTGCGTTGGTTAACATTGTTGCAGGGACTGCCAAAAAAAATACTGAGGCTTTGTATAATCATGGCGTGATACGTCGGGTATCATGTTGATGCATCAACGCACCGCATCATCAATCGCATTGATGACCAGTTTCAGTCATTAAATGTCCATGTTTTTAAGGGCAAAAGGGTCAATTTCCCACCCTTATATAAGACTATAACACGAGATTTATCCTTTATTTCACCACAATATTGTTGTTACTCTCAAGTTCTCACAAGATCAAGTCTAGGGTTTTCATAGGATCTTCAAAGTCAAGAAATTCTACCATTAGTTTTCAAGAATTTTTCATCCAAGGTATGTTAAGTGTTCATTCATGGATTCCTTTCAACCATGAGGCCCAAGAATCCAATTTTAAATTATGAATTATGATGTTTATGTTGTGGATTGATTATGTTCATGTAGTTATTGTTGTAGGATTCCCAAGTTGGAATTTTTATGTGTTGTTTATAAAACTACGCTAGTATGTCGGTTAAAATTTATGAAATTGAGTTAAATTAGGGAATCATGTGGTATTAATTTGATATCATGCCTAATACCTAAGTTATGCATACTAGGTGTTTAATAAAATACCTAAGAGAATAATACTTGTGCATTATAACTCAACAAAACCTAAATGATGAATTCATTTTACCATTATGTTCAAAATGATGCCCATGCTTTTGTTATGCCTTGTAATAGATTAATGAAATGATCATGAGATTAGGCTTAGGGAATTATGACATGTTTCTATGCATTCTTATTCATGTGAAAGCTTATGGTATGCAAATACTTCATGAAAGTCCCAAATGATAGTACTATGAATTATTGACCATGGTTATGTGTTCAAGAAGTATCATGTCTTATCAGTTTCATGCTATCGAGTCTTGGGTGTACTTGTACCCGACAACTTAGCTGTGTGCCTAGAGCCAGCATTGGTTTCATGATAAATCTCAATCACGCCATGATTAGTAGTATTCTCAATCAGTTTCAGAATTCAGTAGAATTCAGTCAGTTACGTGACTCTGGAACACTCAATAATCTCACTAATCTCAGTTAGTTATCAGATCTCAATAGTATTTTGTCAGTTAATGGAACTAAATGAATTCAGTCCAGTTCAGTTCAGTTAATCATGTTCATTGTCTATTCAGATAGGAGTAGGATTCAGCACCGAGTGAGCCCAAAGTTGGGAACTCACCAGTTAGTAAAGGGTGTGATTCTTAGATGCAATCCTTGCACTCCAGAATTACGTAGCCAGCGTAGTTTGAGACATCAAACTCGCTAGTTGAGGATAGATGAGGTGGCTAAACCTGTTATATGAGGGTCCCACTATTCTCATTAGAGTACCTGTTAGATGAGAGATTTCTCATAGCTTGTCCTTACCAATGGCACGGTATTGACACCCTTCCAACTGGGGTTACAGGTTGGACCCAAAAACTATTTAGAAAAAGGGTCATGTTGGTTAGATGAATTCTACCATAGTTTTAGTTACAAAATCTGGACTGTCAGATATAGTCACCCAATTTCAATAATAGAACTCAGATAGTTCTACAGAACCCAGGATTATCAGATACAGTCACTCAGCTCAGTACAGCACTAAGCTAGTTCCATCAGTTCCTAGACTGTTAGACACAGTCGCCCAGTATTAGTTATATCAGTTATATCAGTTATCAGTTACTCATGTTATCGGTATTCAGACTTAGTGGTTAGTAGTACTCACGAATCTAGTTATAGTTACACACTCATGTATGTATTCTCACGATCATGTTATACAGTTAGTTAGCATTGTTCATGCATATGAACCCTTTGCATTCAGCCTATCTCACTTGCATACCAGTACATTCAATCGTACTGATGCATGTTTGCTATGGTATTTTTATACCATAGGTTTAGAAGCATGAGTTCCAGAGTATCAGTAACATTCCAGTTTTAGCAGTCACAGTCAGCAGCGGGTCCTCATCATTCGAGGATGTTATGATTTGATTGTATAATATCTTTAGTACTTAGTTATTTTAGTAGTTACAGTTATTTAGGAACATGTCCCATCAACTCCTTATTCATACAGTCTAGAGGATTTTAGACTATAGCATGTTCACATTTATTTCATTTATTTGGTAATGATGTACTGTATTTCTAGATGTTATGTTTTATGATATATTTGAACCTTATGACCTTTCAGCCTTTAATTTTACATTTCTACATCATATTATGCAGTGCTCAGTTACAGATATTAGTCATTTGTTAGTTTGTGATCCTTCGGGGTCATGAGCACCATGTAGCGTTCCAGGTACCAAATTTGGGGCATTACACAAACAACACCGGTGCAACCCACGGAGATACACTAGGATAAATAACCCCTTATCTAGGAGATCTGTAAGTTGCTCTTTGAGTTTCCTCAACTCAGCCGGAGCCATTCTATATAGAGGAATAGAAATTCGATGAGTGTCCGGAACTAGATCAGTACCAAACTCAATTTCCCCTATCCGAAGGAACACTAGAAAGATTATTCAGGAACAGCTCAAAAAACTCATTAACCACTGGAATTGACTGGAAAAAAGGATCTTTCAAGCTAGAATCCTTAATCCGAACCATGTGATAATGACAACCTTTGGAGATTAACCTCCGAGATTTAATATAAGAAATAAATCTCCCCTTTAGAGCTTAATAACCACCCTCCAATTCTATTACTGTCTCACTAGGGAACCTAAAGATAACCCTACAGGTCTGACAATCCAAGGATACGTAATAAGAGTGCAACCAATCCATACTAAGAATGAAATCGAAATCAACCATACCCAACTTAAATATATCCACCAAGGACTGGTTGCCACCAAGAGATACCACATGCCCCCTATAGACTCTCTTAGCAATAATCGAGTCACCTTCTGGGGTAGAAATAAAAAAAGGATCCAAAATAACTTTTGGATCGAATCCAATAGATATAGCCACATAAGAATTCATATATGAAAGAGTGGACCTCGATTCAAGAAAATATTGTATATCACGAGAGAAAAGCTATAACATACAAGTAATGACATCAAGTGATGCCTCAGATTCCTGTTCAGATGCCAAAGTACATAACCTGTTCCAACCCATACTAGAACTAGGAGAAGTAATAGAAGTAGATGCAACATTGCCAGGTGTAGGAGCAGAAGATGAAGCCACAGAAATCTTATTTGCCCCTGTAGAAACCTTATTAACCAGACAATCCTTGAGCCAATAGCCTATCAGGACACACTTGAAACATTTGTCCCTTTCTTCATTGCAATAAACCCAATGAAGACAACTGTAGAACCGACAAGAAGGGTATGAAGAAATAGACTAACCTTCACTTTCCAGAGATTAGACACCCTGTGCTCAAAAATTGTTACCACTTTGATAACGTCTGTCGCCTGACTGGTAAGGAGCCCTAGTAAAATGACAAACAACCAGAACTCCCTCACTTTTTTTTTTGCCATTTGCCACCATCCCGACCGCACAAAAACTGAGCACCTTTCTAGGTAGAAAACTTGTTTCCCTTACCCTACTAATTTTCAAACTCTACCAGTTTCCTCTTCTCGTTCTCTACCTGCTGCTTATGAATAGTCAATATAGAGATGCCCATATCTATAATTAGAAAGGCAAGGCCTCTGAAATCAAATATTGATTCAACCCAAAAGTGAACTTCGTCATTCTTCCCCTCACATCAGACACTAAATCAAGAGCATACCTTGAAAATTGGTAAAACTTCAAGGCATATTCCTAGACAGACATCCTCCCCTGCTTGAGGTTCACAAACTCCTCCATATTTGTTTCCCTCAACTCTTGGGAAAATAAATAATCTAAGAAGGCCTTAGAAAAAGTATCCCATAAGACTAATTCTTCCATATCACCTCTATCCCTATCCCACTCTTCATACCACGAATATGCAACATCTTTGAATTGATAAGCTGTAAAGTTTACCCCCTCCACATTGGTAGCCTGAATCACCCAAAACATCTTTTCAATTTCATCCAAGAAGCCTTGTGTATCCTCCTCGACCTTCACTCCAAAAAAAGTAGGAGAACCTATCTTCATAAATTGGCTAACCCTTGTGGCCTCAGCAGATAAGGCACCAGTCGCACCCCGCTCAACCTGAGCAATGGTTATCTGAGCAATAACATGAATAGACTGATGGAATTCTATATTAGTCACCTCACTTTGAGAGGTACTAGTAGCAACCGATGGAACTCTAGAACTATTAAGAATATGACTGTGAGATCGAAGATGAACCCCAGAAGTAGGATACACCCCTTCAGTATTATCCCCAAATGGGATAAAAGAATTTCCTTGTGTTATAGATCTATGAGACATAATCTCAAAGATGAACAAACAAAGATTAGAGAAGATTCTAGGACTGAGACTCAAGGCTTGAAAATAGAATACAAAGAAAGTGAGATATTCCTAAATTCCTTGTAGACTCTCCCTTATAAGCATGGTGCACTACATACCCAAAAAAGGACTATAATTAACATGGCTTTGTGGACTCCCAATTGACCATGAACCTAGAATTTGATACCAACTTGATACGACCTGACCAGGGGCCTTGTTATAATGGACATCCTAGGTCTGATCGGGACCGGATACCACCCTCGTTACCCAACCCAATCCTCCAGATGCATACCCTATGTTGGCTAAATTTCAAGCATATAACCAGATAGTGAAATAGCTCACATGAAGAATCTGGTATAGGATCACAATTGTGACCGACCCAACCGAATCCAAACAACCCACACCAACCACCCAACCGTACAAAACCATTCCAAAGGCCATAAACCAGGCTATAACCAAATAAATTCCAAAATATAATATAATTAATCCCAAAATAAAATATGATGGAATAGTGAGAAATTATATCCAATGATGTTAGCCCACCATCTTATTCAAAGTCCAAGTCCAACACCAAACTAATCCGCCCATTCCAACCCATAGAAGTACCACAAAGCCTCTAACCAAAGAGAAGTAAAAATCCAGCTGGGACATGCCCCCAACCATGGCAAAAACTAATATCTAATATAAAATCAATGTGTTTAGAAATATCCATAACATAAAATAAAGCCTTTCAAAAGGATAGAAGCTCACCACTTTAGTCCAAATATTAATTCTCGAGTAAATCACTATGTAGGAGAAGTAGAACGACCAATTCCTACATAATATGGGTATACAGCCGCCAATAGATGGGTTAGTAGGTGAACGCTAGCATGATCTTAGGATAAGGATAAAATAATATCATTTATAAAGCCAAGTAAAACCATCCATATTCACATAACCATACATATATATATATCCATTCCAGGAAAAGGGACCAAGTTTAGCATGCATTTAAAACCTTTACCTAGGCTACGTAGCTTTGCCATCCTAACTTTCCCACAGGCTATATAGGTTCATCTCCCCCCACTGAAAGGGTCCCAGTGCGTGTAGCCGAACGACTAGGGAAGAAAAATTAGGGTGAATAGTACATCCCCCAAAATATAGTATGACATCATGCACACGATCACCAGACAATCCCTCACATCGTCAAATATGAGTTTCCAATTTGGTTCGTTTGGGACCTTCACCTTCCATGGATTTACTATATATCTCTCTATTATTGCCTAATTAAAACCATTACCAAGAAACCAATCAATCCATTTACAATTTATTAACCAAGTCCATTTAGGGGTGGTAATGTCATACCGGCCATACTTGCAAGTACTATCCATAGGCAACCATATATAGGTTTAAGGGGACTTCCAAGTGCCCTTCTATTTTCCATATTAAACCACTTGGGGGATTTCATATACCCTACAAGCATAACCATTTATCCATTTACCATTCCAAGTCATTTAAACCATGCAGAATTCCTTTACCAAGTTTTAAAACAAACAAGAGTTCTATTAAAATTACTCAATGTAATGAAAATATTCTTATAGGCACTTTGTCAAACACATTGGGGACATAATATAACCAAAACCAATTCCAATTACCATTTAACCATTCTCATGTAATCCAATCATCCAAAACCACCAATAATGCACATAAAGCATAATTAAAAACCATGGAAAACTATTACCAACCATTTAATATGAAAACCCCCAATTCATATTTGAAAACCAAAATTATACAATCAATGAAGACATGAAAACATTCATAAAAAACATGCTTATAGTTAGAATTAACAATGAGGGAAGAGAACATGCCTTAACTAAAGATGATGATGGAAATAAATCACTAAAACAATCCCCAAATTAATCCTCTACTTTAAACCCTAGCTTTCCTTACCCAAAAGCTTTTAAGAGAATTATAGAGTGTTTTTGAAGAGTTTATAAGTGTTTTTGAATGGAATAATAGGTTAAATAACCTCCTAAGTATGTTAGAAGTTGTGGGACCTTATTAGGATAATTGGGGAAATGTCCAGAATATCCCCACTTAAGTTTCACCAAAATCCCATCACAAGGGTACAACTAGCCCTCACGAGTCATACTCTCCAATACGATTGGTACCCTCTACTCGTATCCTAGTCTCAACCTTTAGATCCAATACTGAACAGTATATGACTCATCCAATCAAGTCGTATCCAAAGCATATGATCTGTACCCTTCATCCATACCTCTAGTAGATTAAACCCAGGGAAGATTTTAACACTATCCACTATACAAGTCTATGGTACAAATCGTACCCTGGCTTACGTCTCACGGTGTGCCACTCATACTGAGATCCAACATAAGTAACCAAGTCTAAAATTAAAGTTAAGGAACCAAATGATCTGTACCCACTAATATGACTCGTACCTTAAGTCGTATCCATTCCAGTAATCAAAATCCATCCCACCAACCAACTCTGGTCAGATATGATAGGGCTATCCCATTTATACCCCACTATACGGCTTGTATTAGGTCTAGAGACTAGAATTCTAAGAAATTTTTTAAGGGTCAAAACCCAGGGTGCTATAATCTTCTTAGTTGTGTTTTATTACTAAATGGGAAGGTTATTACCTATGCTTCCAGGCAGTTGAAGGTATATGAAAGGAACTATCATACTCATTATTTAGAGCTGTTGGAGGTTGTATTTTCTTTGAAAATATGGAAGCATTATTTGTATGGTGTACATATGGACATCTTTTCTGATCATAAGTGTCTACAGTATGTGTTCACTTAAAAGAAGCTCAATCTCAGGCAGATGAGATAGCTTAAGCTTCTCATGGACTACGATATAAGTCTTTACTATTACCTAGGTAAGGTTAATATAGTTGTTGATGCTCTTAGAAGGTTTTTCATAAGATTTCGTCTTATGTAGAGGAAGGAAAGTGGGAGTTGGTAAAGGATATTCACCACTTGGATAATCTTTGAGTTCGTCTCTTAGACTTCAAGGATGGAAGTGCAATGGTACAAGGAGTGGTTCAATCATCTCTTAGAGCAGATATTAAGGAGAAGCAAGTGTTGAATCCCATCTTGATAAAAATTAAGGCAAATATTAGTGGGCAAAATATGATGGTATTTGATATTGGTGGTGATGGTGCTTTACGATATCAAAGGAGGTTGTATGTTCCTGATTCAACACTTTGTGACAAAGGATTTTGGCCAAGGTGCAAGAGTCACGCTATGTTGTTCATCCAAGTTCTACAAAGATGTATCATGGTCTCAAGGAGATATATTGGTTGAACGGTATAAATAGGGATGTAGTTGATTTTATGGCCAAGTACTTAGTGTGTCAATAAGTTAAAGTTGAACACATGAGACCTGGAGGGTTATATCAAGAGATTGTTTTGCCTGAATAAAATATGAGGTAATCAATATATATTTCATTATTGGTTTTCCTCAATCTTGAAATTAATATGATTCGATTTGGGTCATCAGGGATAGAATGACAAAGTTTACTAACTTTTTTCCTGTGAGGACTACCTTTTAAGTAGAGGATTATGTAAAGTTATATCTTTAAGAGATTGTAAAGATGCATTGGTTACCTATTTTGATTATTTCTTATTGTGGCACACAATTTATGTCTCCTTTCTAGAGGTTTTTCCAAAAATAGTTGGGGACTAAGGTCAGTCTGAGTGCTACTTTCCACCTACAGATGGATGGACAAGAGAAGGGTACTATTCATACATTAGATGATATGCTTTGAGCTTATGTGAATTAGTATGGTGGATATTGGGTTGAGCATCTACCTTTTGTAGAGTTTTCTTATAACAATAGCTATCATTCTTTTATTGGTATGGCTCCTTTTTAGGCATTGTATTATAGGAGGTATAGGTCTCCTATTTCTATGTTTGATCTTGGGGAGGCGGATATGTTTCGTCCCAATTTGGTTTACCAGGCTATAGAGAAGGTGAAGACAATTTAGGATAGGCTTAAAGCTGTCCAAAGTCGCCAAAAGTCCTATATAGATTTTAGGTGTAGAGACTTAGAGTTTAAAGTTTGAGATAAGGTTTTCCTCAAGGTATCTACCATGAAGAGAGTAGTGTAATTTGGTAATAAAGGGAAGCTTAGCCCCCGATATGTTGATCCTTATAAGATTTTGTAGAGGGTTGGTAATGTTGCTTATGAGTTAGAGTTACCTTCTATCTTAAGCTCAATTAATCTAGTATTTCATGTCTTCATATTGAGGAAGTGTCTTAGTGATCTTTCTTCAATTGTTCCTTTAGAGGGGTTGGGTATATCAGACTCTCTTATTATGAAAAGGTCCCAGTTGAGATCTTGGATAGGTAGGTTCGCCAGTTGTGAACCAAGGATGTGGCTTTGGTTAAGAATCTATGGCAAAACGATAAGGTGGAAGAAGCTACATGGGAAGCGGAGGAGGATATGAAGTCCAAGTATCTGCATCTATTTTCTGCTCCTGTGATTCATGCGAAAGGTATATATCTTCAACATATCTTTATTTTATGAGTTTGTTAATGAAAAGATTAATATCTTTGCCTCTTTGTTTTAAAACTTTGTTAAAGATTAAAAATATATTTGATAATGCAAATGACTCTTGAATTGGTTATCCCTATCTTATTTGTTATTTTGGGATGAATGTTCCTAGTGGAAAAGACTGAAATACCCTGGTTTTGATCCTTAGAAAATATCCTGGAATTCTTATCTCTGGACCCAATACGACTCATGGGTAAGAGCCATATATTGGGGTATGAATGGTATGGTCCATTCGTATGCCGACCAGTGTTGGTTGGTGGGATGGATTTTGGTCACTAGAGTGGGTAAAACTTGAATGGTATGAGTCATATGATTGGATTCAGATCATTTGGTTTGGATTTTCCTTATCTTAATCTTAGAATTTGTTACTTAAGATAGATCTGAGTAAAAGTGGCTCACCATGAGCCATAATTCATGGTATGAATCATACCAGGGACTCGTATGGTAGACGGTGTTCACACCTTCTATGATTCTATCCTACCAGGAATATGGATGAAGGGTACAGATTGTATGCTGTCAATACGACTTGGGTAGGATGAGTTATACACTAGATTATGTTGGATCCAAGGTTTGAGGCTTATGATACAGGTGGTGCGTACCACTCGTATCGAAGGGTACGACTCGTGAGTGTCAGTCGTACCCCTGTGATGGGATTTTTATACAACTTAAGTGGGGGTATTTCGACATTTCCCCACTTACCCCAATAAGGTCCCACGACTTCTAACTCTCTTGGGAGGCTATTTACCCTATTATTCTATTCATGAACACTTAGAAACTTTTCCTAAACACTCTATAATTATCTCAAGAGCTTTTGGGCAAGGAATCTAGGGTTTCAACTAGAAGACTAATTTGGGGATCTTGTTGGTGGTTTTTCTCCGTCTACTTTGTCAATTAAGGCATGTTACCTTCCCTTACTGTTAGTTTAAACTAAGGTATGGTTTTTATGAATGGTTTTCATGATTTCATTATTGTATGATTTTAGGTTTTTAACTATGATTTGGGGGTTTTGATTATAAATGATTGGTTATGGTTTTCCATGTTTTTAATTATGGATTTACATGCTTAATTGGTGGTTTTGGATAATTGGATTGCATAGGAATGGTTAAATGGTAATTGAAACTGGTTTTGGTTATATTATGCCCACAATGTGTCTGACAAAATGCCTATAAGGATGTTTTCATTGCATTGATCATTTTTAATGGAACTCTTGCTTGTTTTATACATGGTAAAGGAATTATGCATGGTTTAAATAGTTTTTCAAGGTAAAAGGGCTAAATAGTTATGCTTGTAGGGTACATAGTAATACTCCAAGTGGTTTAATATGGTCAATGAAAGGGTACATGGAATCCCTTAAATCTATATATGGATGGGTATGGACAAAACTTACAAGTACAGTCAGTCTAACGATACCACTACTAATGGCCTTTCTTGATAAATGTTTAATAGATTGGTTAGTTTCTTGGTAATGGTTTTAATTAGGTAATAATGGGGGAAGTGTGTAGCAAAATCGTGGAAGATGAAGGTCTCGGGGGGGACAAAAAATGAAAATTCATATTTGCTGATGTAAGGTTTGTTCCAAGTGACTGTGTGCATGATATCACACTTTATATTTGGGGGATTTACTAGTCATCCCAGGTTTTCTTCACTAGTCGTGCGGCTACACGCACTGGTGCCCTTTTACCAGGAAGAGCTGAACCCATATAACTCGTAGGTGGTTTAGAGCGGCAAAGCTATACAGTGCAGGTAAAGGTTTTAATGGCATACTAAACTCGGTTCCCTTTCCTAAGATGGTTATATATATATATATATATGTATGGTGTGCATATGGATGGTTTTTACTTGGTTTTATAACTGGCATTATTTTATCCTTATCCTGAGTTCATGTTAGCATTCACCCGCTAACTCATCTTCGAGCGGCTATATACCCATGCTATGCATCAACCAGATTTTCTACTCCTTCTACATAGTGATTGACTCGGGGACAGCTATTGGATTAAAGTGGTGAGCTTCCATCTTTCCAGAATGCTCTATTTTATGTTATAGATACTTTTAGACATTTTGATTTATTTTTGGATATTGGTTTTGGCTATGGTTGGGGGCATGTCCCAAATAGATATTCCTCTTTTAGTTAGAGGCTTTGTGGTACTGTTATGGGTTTATATGGGCGGGATAGGTATGGGTGCCAGAAATAATATTGGTATTAGGGATGACATCATTGGACATAATTTCTCAGTGTTCCATCACATTTCAATTTGGGATTAATCATATTATATTTTGGATCTTATTTGGTTATGCCCTGGTTTATGGACCTTGGTTTGGTATTATTTTGGCTAGATGGTTTGGTTGGTACAGTTTGGCGGATCGAATGACTTGGTAGGGTTGGTCTAGGAATAGACCTATGATAAAGTCAATCCTTGTCCAGTTATTCTACCTTGTTATATGTTTGGAATTCATCCTACTCAAGGTATGAATATTGGTGGTTGGGTTAGGTAATAGGGGGTGGTCCCCAGTCCTGGTTAGACTTGGGATGCCCATTACGATAAGGCCCCCGTTCGAGTCGTGTCACAAATGTCACGATGGCATTTATGGATCTCATGAACTGAGTATTCCATCAGTTTTTTTACTTGTTCATAATTATGTTTATTGATGATATTTTTGTATATTCGAAAAGTAAGGGGGGTCATACGAAGAATCTTCGTATTGTGTGGTAGACCCTAAAAGATCAATGATTGTATGCTAAGTTTTTGGAAAGTGAATTTTGGTTGAATGTTGTTACTTTTTTGGGTCATGTTGTTTCTAGTGAAAGGATCATGGTGGATCTACAAAAATTTGCATTGGTTAAGAAGTGGCATAGGCCCACGACTCCCACTGACATTGGAAGCTTCTTTAGTTTAGCTAGCTATTATAGAAGGCTTGTAGAGAGCTTCTCGTTAACTACCACACCTTTGACTAAGTTGATTCAGAAAAAGGTGAAGTTTCTATGGTCCAATACTTGTGAGGAGAGATTTGAAAAATTGAAAGAAAAATTGACTTCTTCTCGAATTTTGACCTGTCCGAGGGTACGGATGGTTTTGTGGTTTATTGTGATGTATCCCATATGGGACTTGGTTGTGTGTTAATGCAGTATGGCAAGGTGCTAGCATATGATTCTAGGCATTTGAAATTTCATGAGAGAAATCATCCGACTCGTGATTTGAAGTTACTAGTTGTGGTATTTGCATTAAATATTTGGCGACATTATCTATATGAGGTCCATGTTGACATTTATTTAGATCATAAAAGCCTGCAATTCGTGTTCTACCAGAAGGAGCTGAATCTTAGGCAAAGAAAATGTCTTGAGTTTCTCCAAGACTATGACATGAGCCTCTACTATCACCCAAGTAAGGCTAACGTGGTTGTTGATTCTCTTAGCAGGTTATATATAGGGAGTTTATCTTATCTGGATCAAGAAAAGCTAGACTTGGTGAAGTATATTCACAATTTGGCTAATCTTAGAATTCATCTTTTAAATTCTGAAGATGGTGGTGTATTTGTGCAAGAGGTGGTGATGTTATCTCTTTGCACTGAGGTGAAGGAGAATTAAATGTTGGATTCTATCTTGATACAATTCAAGGATGATATGGGTAATCAGAAGGTTATGGTTTTTGAGATTAGTGGTGATGGCATCTTGAGGTATCGAGGAAGGTTGTGTGTTCGCGATGTGGATGGGCTGCGAGGTAGAATTTTTGTCGAAGCTCATAAGTCATATATTTGGCTCATCCTTGTTCGCCAAGGATGTATCATGACCTTAAGGAGATATATTAGTGGAATAACATAAAGAAGGTTGTGGATAATTTTGTGGTTAACTGCATGGTGTGTCAACAAGTGAAGGTCAAGCACTTGAGGATCGGTGGGTTGTCTCAAGAAATTGAGTTACATATGTTAAAGTGGGAAGTAATTAATATGGATTTTGTTACCGGTCTTCCACATTCTTGAAACTAATTTTATTCTATTTGAGTCATCGTGGATAGGATGACTAAGTCTGCTCACTTCTTGCCAATGATGATTAGTTATTTTGTTGAGGACTATGCAAGGTTATTTATTCAGGAGATCATGAAGTTGCATAGTGCTTCAGTTTTTGTCATTTCAGATTGTGGTACTCAGTTCTCATCTTTTTTTATGGTCATTTTAGCGAGTTTTGGGGACTAAGGTAAACCTTTTCATCACTTTCCACCCGCAGACTGATGGATAAGCATAAAGTACCATTCAGACTTTGGGAGATATACTTTGGTTTGGTGTAATTGACTTTGGTGTTAGTTGGGTTGAGTATTTGCCTCTTGTAGAGTTTTCGTACAATAATAGCTATCACTCTAGCATTGGTATGTTCCCTTTTGAGGTGTTGTATGGTATAAGGTATAGATATCCTATTGGGTGGTTCAAAGTTGGTAAGAAAAGGATGATCGGTCCTAATCTAGTTCATCAAGCTATAAAGAAGGTGAAGGTGATTCGAGATAGGCTTAGGACTACCCAAAGGTTCCAAAAGTCCTATATGGATGTGAGGCGAAGAGAGTTGAAGTTTTATGTGGGTGATTAGGTATTCTTGAAAGTGTCTCCTATGAAAGGCGTGATGTGATTTGGAAAGACAGGGAAGCTCAGTCCCCATTACATCAGCCTCTATTTGATTTTGAGAAAAGTGGAGGATGTTGCCTATGAGCTAGAATTGCCTACAATTTTGGGCTCTATTCACCTTGTGTTTCATGTTCCTATGTTGAAAAAATGCATGGGTGATCCTTTCTTTGTGGTGACTATTGAGAGTATTGGTATTTTTCATTCCTTGTCATACGAGAAGGTCCGTCCCGGTGGAGATCATGGATACCCAAGTTTGTAGGTTGAGGACTAAAGATATGGCTTCAGTAAAGGACCTTTAGAGGAACCATAAGGTGGAAGAAGCCACATAGGAAGCGGAGGAAGATATGAAGGCTAAGATATGAATTTTGTTCTTCCCTTTTTATTAATTGGGTTTATCTTTTGATTCTGGTGTAATATTGTTATTCTCATGCAAAAAGTATCCTAGCTCATCATTTTATTCGAGGATGAATGATCCTATGGGGGGATGATATAACACCCTCTAAATTTTGAGCATTTCATTTCTAGCCCTCCATTGTTCTAAATATTGAATTTTAACTTAAATTGTGTTTAGGCATGTGAATTGGGTGTCCTGGGAGAGTTTCAAAATTTTTGGATGGGGTTTGGGGTGATTTTGGACCATGAAGGCAGTGAGCCTCTGTGATAACCCTGTGTCACAGAGGATAATCTCTGCGATATGGTCCGTGACACGAAGGATAATCTCCACGTTAGGGTCCATGGCACGGAGGTTAGCTTACGCAATAAGGTCTATGTCGCGCCACTATGAAAAATCCATGCAATTTTGTTTTAATTATTTGGGATGAGGGGTATTGGGATCTTTTCACCTATGTACGACACTTAGGTATTATATAGCCTATTTCTTTCAATTTAAGAGATTAAAAATCCCCAATTCAACTCTAAAACACAAAACTCAGGATATCATAAGGATTTCATCGTACGCTCATCTTCTAGGTTCCAAATTCATAATTACTTTCCAATTCTCATGTGTCTAAGGAATGTACCTCTTTCTCCATACTTGTATTTTATTAATGGCGTGAAATTGGTTTATTGTTCATGGTTTTGATGTTGGCTTTGAAATATGGGTTGAGGGTTTTGGATATGAACAATTTGAATATTTTCCATGATTTCTATTGATTTATTATGCATGAATTGTTGGTTGTGCACTCATCGGGGTGAATGGGAATGGTAAACAAATTTAGGCATACAATGGATTCCCCAAATAATTGGTTTTGGTATGGAAATTGATAATGACCTCGACCCACTTGTATAATTGGTTTTGAAATAAGAATTATCATTTGGTTTTGTTATTTTCTTTAAAACTAATGCATTACATAAATGGAAAAATGGTTAAAGATGAATGTCTTCACACATTAGGTGTGGTTTAGGGAAAGTTGCTTTAGACATAGAACCATGCAATACACAAATTCGATGAAATTTGAGTCCTTCATCTAGTGAAGCACTGCGAATATCATTTTCCAAAGTTCCAAGAAAGCCTTGGTAAAACCCAAACTAACGGCTAAACCGGTGTGGACTGTATGGCTCAAGTATGAATAAACCTCCATATCTAAAAGGGAGTAAGTTAAAATGGACTCATGAAGTAGCTTATCCCTGACTCTTCATTCTTATCATCATCCATAAAATAACAAGGACAGGACTTGTTTGGCATAGTTGAATTCCAAATAGCAGTATCCCCTTGATGGATGCATTTTCTGGAAAGCTCTCCATCAAAGTACTTTACCCCGCCTTCTCCTGAATATGTCGTCATCAATGGAATAGATGGTCCATTAGAAAGTAGAAAATGTGTCTTAAAATAGTAAGCAGGCCAACCATACACATAGTGGATAGGAAAGGATATTCTGAGTTGCTCAAGCTGGGAAGATTTGTAGACCCTGTTGAGACCATTATAAATTCTTGATAGGACTGGAACTGCAAGACTGAAAGTTTGCTTATCTGCCATCATGGTTGCTACTCTAAAAGTTCCCGGGTGAATAAAATATCCATCCTTATAGGTAAATATAAAAGTGCACAACCAATATGATAGGAAAGCTGCCAAATATGTATCATTCCTATGTTCATACTTCATGACAAGTGTAGAAAATGTGGCGTCATATGTGCTTGACCACTTTGCTGCATTCGAAATAGTCCCAGTTGGGTTATGGGTTGACTTCAAGTGAGCGGATTTTTTCTCCTTCCTTAGTAAAGCTGACTCATATCTTAATACCCTTTTGCACCAAAACTTTCTCCACTTTCTTAGAGGAACCCTCGGATTAGAAGCCTCTCCTTCTTGAAGATGTTGGAAAGCTACAAACAAGAATTCACAAGAATGAGGGATAAATCTCTCATTCTTTTCATCAACACCTGTAAGCTCCTTCTCTTCGGGTACTACTTCTACATAAAGAAAGCCTCCGATAGCCAGACCTCCAATTTTGTATAAATCCCAAAGGGATATGGATAGCTCTCCAATAATAGAAGTAAGAAATGTCTTGGTAGTTGGACATCAAGCCTCAAAGAATGCCTATAATATGTTCGAGTTTCGATCATATGTAAATAGTAAAGCATAAACAGCATCATATATTTTGGTTGCCTTCAAGGATTGTACACTTCTAGCCAATATGTCCTCGGTCCATTCCCAATATCCTTGAGTATGACAATATTCACCGGTTATCTCCACAGTGTCCCCCCCCCCCAATGTACTTCTCCTTTGAGTACCCGACGTCCTAAGCAAGAAAGGGTGCTCGCAATATTCAATTGACGTTGGTTGGGAGTTCAAAGAAGTTATACTTTTACCAACCGATTAGCACCAATTTCATATTTTGAAGTCCAATCTGACATGTGGAGAAAATTTATCAAGGGTGGCCACGGATCTGCATACCTGCCTGCTATTGAAGTTTCAGTCAATAACCTAGTTAAAACCGTACCATCATCAGCCTCAATTAGAAGATACTTGTTGTTAGAAGATAAATATGTGTAGTCTCTAAAGTGAATCATATTTGCAAGATGCATGAACAAAAGAAACTTGTTCAAACACAGAATCAAGGTTCAGAAAAAAAAAAATACTTGCAAAAATGCAGAAGAATTGAAAAAAAAAAGGGAGAGTCTTCTATGTTTTGGCTTTGGAGAAATACATTCATGTATACTTAAAGTCGAACTTATTAGGTCTTAAGGTGATGGAGGCAAGGTTAAACCCTTTGCACCTTAAGCTAACCATTGGAAAGGGCTCATACTTAAAGAAGACCATTGCATAAGTGAAATAATGAAAGGGCCCATACTTAAAGAAGACCATTGCATAAGTGCATCGATGAAAGAGCCCATACTTAGAGAAGATCATCACATAAATACATCAGTGAAAGGGCCCATACTTAAACAAATAATGTCATCTTCAAGCAAAGTCTTTCGGTCTTAAGGTGACATAGGTGAAGTTAAACCCTTACCACCTTAAGCCGACCAATTATGCATAAGTCTTTCGGTTTTAAGATGACAGAGGTGAAGTTAAAATCTTACCACCTTAATTCGGCCAATCAAGCAAAGTATTTCGGTCTTAAGGTGAGGGAGGCGAAGTTAAACTCTTATCACCTTAAGCCGGCCTATAGTTGCATCTTGCTATTTGTTTCAACCCTACAAAAAAAATAATAAATAAATGAAAAAAAAATACCTTGTTATTGGATCTCAAATTTGCTGCCAACAATGCTATAAAATATATGCTACAAACAATGAGAAACATTATGTATTTAAAGGCTTCACAGGTGGTGACTGGTGGATCTCCTACGTGAACTTGAATACTAATGTTTGTGGGTTGATTCCTAATCAAATTAAAATTGTGAGAGGGTTGAAGGAATACAAAAAATCTAATTAATGGAGGAATTAAGTTGAAACAAATACGGATTGGAAAGGCAGAAAAACGGAGGCCTAATAGGAACTAAAAAGGGAAAAAAATAAAGTGGGCCATGGGTTAATGGACTTGGCAGCATATAGTTTCTTTACTACAATTAATTTAAATAAAAATAAAAGTCACCATTTGTAGAAACTAAAATTCGTGGTAGTAAAGGACCATACAATTATTGGATTGCTCTCTAGAAAAGTATATAATGATTTTTTTAGATGCACCAAATCCAATGCAATGCTCCATCAATAATTCAAACCTAGTCTTTAGATATCTAAATATTCTGACTAGTCTTGAAGTAGGGGGCACTTTGTAAGCAATAAAATTTTATCCGTACAAAATTTGAATAATATTAAATTTAAAATATATTAGTCCCAAATAAATATTGTGGATTAATATAATTGGATCAATTATTTAAATTCAAATATGTGTGGATTTAATTAAAGTCCAATTCTTTTAATTGGGTTAGTCCATTAATTTGGGTTAAAAGAATGATTAGCCCATTTTAGCAAGCCCAAGATGTCATTATATTCTAGAGGCCCAATTTGGTGTCACTGTCAGATGACATGGCATTCCAAGTCAAGTAAAGGAGCCAATGGGACCATGCCACGTGTCAAAATAATGCAGTAAATTAAAAGCCCATAAGAAATGCCATGTAGCTTAAATCTTATTGGCCAAAGAAAGTTCATACTTATCATGTCTCCTCCCTTCTACAACTATAAATAGGGGTCTCATAATTTAGAAAAAGGACCCCAGAATTCTAACAAGTAGCAAGAGAAAGCTCGTGGATCAAACGCCATAATTTCTCTAAAAAACTTAGGCATTCAAATCAAGTTTGTCAAGATTCAAGATCTAGACCGCAATATTCAAGAACAAGCTCAAAAGCCCTTGAATTCAAGCAAAAATCAAGATCAAGTCGCTCAAGTCCAATGAATCAAGTTCAAATTCAAGATTAAGCTTCAAGCCCTTGAATTTATATTTGAAAGGTGAATCAGAGGATTCATAGAGATTGTAACACTCACATTGAAATCAATAAAATTGATTGTTGTAATATTTTCTTGTCTCAAATTATTTATTTTTTGGCCTCGAAAGTTTTATTGTCCAACACACCCGTTAACGTCAAAAAAAATTGTGTATATATCTGTGTAAATAACTTGGATATAACTAATAGTGCACCCTAAGATGAATGGTAGTGCACCTTGGTGTGTTGGTTGAAGCCAACCTTTCTTTCCATGTGACTAGGGATCATCCTCAGGTCACACAGCACCTTAATTTTATTTTCAATACTTCAAATTTAAAGGATTATTACTTAATTTATAACAACAAAAGTACTGAAATGGGGATTTGAACTTGTGATCAGTCAGTAAGGGGAACCTTCCTTGACCATTAAGCTACCATAACTGATTGTTTAAAAATTTTAAAAGTAAACATCATATTATAAGAAAGTATTTATTAGCTTAAAACTCTTATTTGTTTTATATATTTATTTTTCCAGTATTGTTCATGTCTTTAGCGACCAATTGAATATGATAATATTCCTTAATCGACACCAAAAGTTTTTTTGACGTCTTAAGATAATTTGGTGCTCCACAGTATTATCAAAAATAATAAGTGTAAAAAAGTTTCAAGGTTTATTGTGTTTAAGCACAAAGTACAAATAAAGAGTGAGATTTAATGAAAAAAAGCATAAAGGTAGAAAAGATATAAATATATGTCTAGTCCAAGACTAATAATATAAGCATTAATGACAAATATATGAACAAAAAAATTAATTTTTTTTGATAAAGTGACATATCAATTGTTTAGTGTTCGTCTCTCAGAAGGCCTCATTGACAAGGAAAAGTATGTACCAGAGATTAGAACCTAAGCTGCACATTAATCGAGGCGAGTGCTCAACACATTTTGAGTCTTACTTCGAAGCTTATGCGTGTCTTTGACAATACTGGTGCACCCACAGACTTCAAATTCTGGGTTCTCCTCTGAATCAGGGTTAAAGGGTCAAAAACATTTTGACATAGATGAAATAGTACCCATGGGGGATACGGATACCAATTGTAGGGGGTGCGGATAGTACGGGTAACTTAACATAGCACTGACAAATAACATATCGTAACATAGCTCTAACAAATAACATATCTGTTATATGTTCCATATTTCTAGTTTTTATGTAGTTAAGTAGATTCTTTTTCATAAGTATCTCTGTTAATCTTATTTGCTCCATATATTTTCTCCAATATTCGTAGTTTATCATTTTATCCTATAGTAGTTATAATTTTACAAATTTCTGTGTAATAACTTATTCTAATCGTACTATATCTAATATGTGATTCTATGTTATCTATGTGATTTATTAACACTTGTTGTTCATGTATAATATTATATAAATTATCATTTGTATCTCCTTTTTCTAAGGTTAATTTTATTCTAAATAATCTTTCTTCTAATTGTTTTTTTTTTCTCTTTTAAGCTGATTCCTGTAATTAATTTCTTCATATAGCCAACTTTGTTTTTCTCTAACTCTTCTAATATATTCTACCATTTTTTAATCTGTATAATATCTGTTTGAATAATAACTATCTAAATATGAGCAGTAGCTATCATTATATAAGAGTAAGTTTTCTATAGAACTTAACAACTCTTCATTAAATGAAATACCTTTACGTATATAATTTTTCTTATATCTGCTATTTCTATATCCTTAAGTATATACAAAATAAGTATTTTAAATTTATCTATCATCTCATCAGATAAGTAAATATTCATTCTTTATATGATGTCATTTTCAAAATATTTCTTCCAATCATATACATAAAAAAATATGGTCATCTTAGATCACTATATACTAGATTATTCTTAAATAACTTATTCTTAGGCCACTATTACATGGTAATATAGATACTTTTTTTCCTAAACAGCGCCTCTACTCTGGTTACTCTCCTATCACGGCTTCTTTGCCTCACCAATTTCACCTTTAGGATGGCATAGTTCTTGGAAATTTTTCTCCTTTTCCACTTTGCTAATAAACTTCTTAAGATTCTATTCTTAGAATAATTCTACTATAAAGTAACTAATATGAGCTTATTTTATTATATCATGATTGTCAGGAATTTATGAATTTAGTTATTCATAATTGTAAATGAAAATACCTTTTCTGGTAGATTTGATAAATCTTTGCTTTTCCCATCCATAGCTTAGTGTAAAACTGAATATCTTTATTGATTATATGAGAGAATTTTTTTTGTGTACAAGAAGGCTTGCTTTCAACACATGAAAGTCTTGCCGTAGATTGTCGTATGGCTTACATATTTATAATCCTAAAAGATGAAAACGCGTAAACTATTTACACTATTTCTAATTTTACATCAGTCAAAAAGTAAAAGACTAACAATGGTCCTAACTTTACATTTTTCAAAAAGGTGAAAAACAAATAATGGCAAGTGCCAAAAAAACTAAGAAAAGTCAAAAATAGTAAAGACTAATAGTGTTACACAATTATTTACGTATCTTAAGTCAAAAAGACTATTCATATGTCATTGTTATGTCATTTTCATAGCTTGTTTCTTTGTTCTTTTTTATTTCTTCATTGCTCCGTTGCTATCTTTCTATCCTTCAGCTGGCATCCTTATCTTTTTTTTTTCTAGTTGAACTTCAGGGATCACATTATTTTCTTCATGGCATTTTGAGCATTGGTGGTCTGGATATTTGTGTCTTATTAATTTGCAATATATGGTTAATAATTCTTCTGAAATAAATTCCTTTTTAATTGCCCTTGTAGATGGTTGTTTTTCTAGATTGAGCAATGTCATAATCCATTATTTAACTTCTTCCATATCAGACTGTCGTAGCTCTCTTAAATTTGAATAGATCATTAATTGGTCTCTTGAATAGTAGATCCATATGGGATTTCCATTGAGATAATTGTTTGCTAGTTCTTGAATAATTATAGCTATTCCTATAGTTCACTTATTTGCATAAAATTAGGTATCTCAACTTTAGGTATCTCTGGCTGTTGAACTACAGCTTTCGGTATAATCATATCTCTGATTAATCCTATTTTTACAACTTGTATAACTGGTTTATTTTGTTATATAATATCTCTGCTGGTGCAGTATAAAACTTTATAAAAAATAGATTTCCTTTGGTTATTTTCTTATAAGTAGCGAATGCTCTATATAATTCCGGTATAGTCGTTAGTTCATCTCCTTCTTGGGTGTATATGGTATTTAATAGTCCATAACTGAAACAGGTTTTAACTAAATTTGGGTTAGTTTTTGGTAATGCGATTAACTTGTTGTAACCTTATAGTTTTTAGGTTATATGGTCTGTGTTTGGTTCTTGAATTGGCTCTGGGTCTAAGGTTTAGGTGAGTCTATATATTGTGGATATTTTCTATGTATGCTCGACTTATATGGTTATAGGCTTTTTATCTTGGTTTAAACTTTCTCGATAGGTGGTAGTTTGTGGGGGTATGAACAAGGGGTCTTTATGTATTTTTGGTATAAATGGTTTTTCAAATATCTTGTTCATGTTCATGTTCTGATATCTTTGTCCACTAACTCCTTTACTTGTACCTGCAGTTGTAGATTGATAAACGTTATGGGTTTTATAGAGTGTCCCAACGTCTCTTTTTATCTCTGGAATTTTATTGTCTTCCGAACGACATAGCTCTGCACACTGCTGAGTTATGTGAGTCATAGCTCCAGACTTCAGTTTAACTTCATTAGTCTTTAGTTTTTCTATTTCATTACCCATACTGTCCACTTTCAGTGAAAGTGTAGTTAGGGTTTTAAGTATCTTTTCTAAAGCATCATCTTCTATTACATCAGTCTGTGTAGCTTTGTCTTGATATGTAATCTGCAATAACATTTTTGTTAGTACTGATTACTTGAATTGTAAACGTAAAAATTTAATATATTCAATACTAATCTCCGAATTTTCTTCGTTGTAACTGAATTTTGTATTTTTATTGTTAACCACCATCGTACCTGTGTATTATCTGTTCGTACAATAAATTTATTATATACAATATATGGCTCAAATGCTAATAAATATTTGTATAATGAACATAATTCTTTTCTATTTATTTCTCATTTTATTTCTGTTTCATTAAACGTTCCTGAGTAGTATCTACAATGATGTTCTAATTTTTCTTCTTCATATTTGTATTTAAGTACTCCTCCATAACTATATTCAATTGCATCTGCTTCTAATATATATTTAAATTTTTTATTTTCGTCTAGAAATTATAATTTTGGTAATTTTTTACAAAGTATTTTTATTTTCTGAACTTGTTTCTTATCTTCTTCATTGTAATTATATTCTACATCCTTTTTAAATTTTTTTGTAATGACTTTAGGTTTTCTGCTAATTTTGGTATATATTCTCTTACTTGGTTTACTAATCCTAAAAATGATTGTAATTTAGTTTTTGTATCTAATTCTTCTTTTGAATTTATTATTTTTTGTACTATATGTTGTTGTATTTTTTCTCCACTTTTATCTATTTGTATTCCTAAAAACTCTATCTGATATTTCATAATTTCAGCTTTCTTTTCACTTAAACTTATTCCTGAATTTTCTATTATACCTGTAAATTATTCTAGTAATTTTAAATGTTCCTCTTTAGTTTTTGTATATAGTAGTATATCATCTATGTATACTATATAATTAGGTAGTTGTTTAAAATAACTATCCATAAAGTGTTGGTATCTACCTGCTGTATTTTTATATCCAAATGGTAACACATTCCATTCATAAAATCCTTGTAGTACTGTAAACGCAGTTAACTTTTTAGATTCTTCTTCTAGCTTTAAATGGTAAAATTCTGATTTACAATCAAATTTACTAAAGTAATTATATCCTTGTATTTGACTTATCTTTAATAGTTTATTTAGTATTGGATAATTATATGTCATAGTTTTTGCATTTAGGTTTCTATAATCAATGACCATTCTACTTTTTCCTCTTTTTTGTTCACTGTGTTTATTTACTATAAATGCCGGACTAGTATGTTTGCTATTGCTTTTTTGTATGTATTGTTTTTCTAATAATTCATCTATATGCATTTTGAATTCTTTTAAATCATCAAAGTTACATGTTAATGGTTTTGGGGTTATTATACTATTTTTATCTATTAGCTCAATTTTTACAATAGTTTTATGTTTTTTCCATTCTTTTAATGGATCTTCATATATAGTTTTCTTAATTTTTTCTTTATTATTTCTACCTTATCTATTGAAAATATAGTTATTTATTCTTTATTTATTAAAAATATAACTAGTTCTATTGTGTCTTCAGTATTTTTTATATTTTCTAATTTTTGTGTGATTTTTTCACTTTCTTTTATCCAATCAGTTTTCTTTCTTATTTTGTTAATAACTCTTCTTGCTCTTTCCTTTTATTTACATGGTGTTAGTGTGTTTTAGTTATTATATGTGGGTATAGTTTATCTAAAAATGGCATTCCTAAAAGCATATCTTTTGATGTTAGTTCATAATTATAGTTCTCTTCTATTGTTAATATCTTATTTCATACTTGTATTTTTACATTTCTAGCTTTATAGGTAATTCAGCTTCCTTCATTATTAAATCCTTTGACTACTATTGGTGTTTTTAGCTTATCCCATTTGTCTTCTGGTAAACAGTTATATCTAAATAAGTTGGCTTTTGCTCCTGTGTCTATCATAGGTGTATAATATCTGTTATAATATCCTTCTACTATTATTTTCATAAGTACATATATTTTCATGTTAATGTTCTTTTTATTAATAATTTTTCCTTATTGTAGGTTATGGTTAATTGTGTGTGTTTTATATTGTAGGGTTTTACTTGTTCTAACCACTTTATCCCTAATATTATGTCTGCTTTTTGCATATCTTCCTTTATTTTAAATTCTATTTTTATTTTTCTAACTCCTATTATTATTTCCTTTTCAGTTGTTTCTTTAATAGTTATTAAACTTCTTGGTAGATTTGGGCATATATTACTATTAGATTTTATTTCTTCATTTTTCACTAGGTATTTTGCTATATGATTTTCTTCTTGTCCTATATTTAGGAGTATTAAATATTCTTTTTCATTTATTGTTCTTGTTATATAATATTGAGTAAAATTAACTGTTAAAGTTATTTCATAATTTGTTCTTTTCGATGATCCTGATGATTCTGGTTTTTCAAAAGCTACCCTTCTTGTTGTACTTATTCTATCATTTATTATTTCTAAATCTTCTTCTATATCCATGTCTTTGTAACTATAATTATTATTATCAATTATTTTTACAAATTGTTCAAAAGGACTTTCAATTTGTATTTTATTAATTTATTTTTTCTGGTTATTTTATGTTTTGTTGTTAATACATATAGATTTTTACATCTTGCTGTAAATATTTTATTTCCTGGGGTTAGTTCTATTCCTAGTAATTTCCAATATAATACTAATGATTTATCTATGTTTTTATCTGTTATTGCTACTAAATAATTCGCATTTATTATAAATTTAAATTTTTGATATATTAAATTTCCTCTTATGGTAGTTATTATACCTTTTTCTATAGGTTTTATAATTCTATCATCTGCTAAATATAATTCTATTGGTGTATCTAACCCTTCTCTAAAACATGTTTTTATTAATATCTCTGCTCCTCCAAGATGTACATATTTTATTGGGTCTTTACATTTTATATAGTTTATTTCTTTATTAATTTTTCTTTTTGTTACTAGTAGTATACTAGCTCTACATTTTGCATATCTACAGTCTATTACATGTTCTTTTTGGCTTACTACGTAGTATTCTTCTTTTCGTATACTAAATATATTTTTTATTGTTGGTATTTTAAATAATTTTTTCTACACTTAAATCTAATTCTTTTCCTTTTATCTCGTCAAATATATTATTATCAAATATTATTTTCTTATCTGTTTCTTCTTCATTTAAATATTCTTCCTTTGTTATTATTTTTATATCTTCTTCAGTCATTTGATTCATCTGAATTATTATCTATTTCATTATTTGTTTCATTTTTCGAAATTTCATATATACTATCGTTACTTTCTAATTCGTAATCTATATAATCTATTTGCATATATTCTGCATTTTCTATCTTTAGTTCTGATATTTGTTTCTTGTTTGGATCTTTAGGCATTTTACAATCTCTAGCTAAATGTCCTAGTTTTCCACAATTATAACAAGTACATTCTTTTATAGATTTCTTTCTCCTATATGGTCTTTTATATTTATAATTTTTTACATAATATTTTTTTCTTGGTTTCTTATACATATATTTTGACTTTCTGTACTTCTTATATTTCTTATGTCGTTTCGTTTTCTTATAATATTTTTCTTCATATCCAAATTGAGGTGCTATTTTATCTTTGCAACATGCTAAATTTCTTATTAATGTTTTTTCCATTTTTATTTCTTCTCTGTATTTTTCACATAGATTTCTATACCATTGTTGTAGAAATTTTATTCTTGCTCCTAGGGTATCTACTATTTTTGCTTCATCCCAACTCTTTATTATTTTTGAACTAAATGGTTCAGGTAATTTACTAAAATATAATCTTCTTACTTCTTTACTTTCTTCGGTATTGTATGTTCCCTTATAGTAGTATTCTTTAAATGCACACGTATATTCATCTATATAGCACATATTACATATTGCTAGTTTTAACATTAAATTCCTATTTGTATCTTTTTCTTTATGTTGTTCTTCTTCTTCCGTTGTCATACTGCTAAATTCATCTCTTATAGCTATCTCATATTTATTCAATATGTCTATAGGTGTTAGTTTAGTTACTGTTGTTCCTTCCGTTTTTTTATCAGCCCTTAATACCTTTTTACTATCTTCAGTTAAATTTAAAAATTATAATTTTGTTGTTCCTATTAGTGTTCTTTCTATATATTCTGGTGTATCGGTTGCATTTATATCATTGTCTAATAATTATTTTGTTATATATCCTATCCACAATTGTATCATTTTATCTACATCTATTACACAGTCTAAGTCTAAGAAGTTATAATTTTTATTAATTATTTGTTTTGGTGTTCATTTGTTATATCCATCCTTTAGGTTATATCTTTTAAACTTATCTTTATAATAATATGTAGGTTTTCTTATTTCTGATGTACTCGGTATTATATTTTCATCATCTTTTTTATCAAGAGTGTTTATTTCCGTGTTTGCTTTTTCTAAGTTTTCTTTATTAATTACTTCTTGTTTTTCATTAATTTCTAGCTTTTCTATATTTGTTAAGATTTCTGTATATGTTTCACTATATTTCGAATCATAATTATCTATTTCTTCAACAGTTACTGTATTTATTTCTATTTCATTAGTTTCTAATTCTTTATTTTCTAATTTTTCTTTAAATTGATTTATCTCAATTATCAATTTTTGTTCTTTATCTTTTTCTTCTTTTTCTTTCTGTCTTTTTTCATACAACTCTTTTAGCATTTGCAGTTCTTTTTCTAATTCAGCAATCCTATTATTTTTAGTTTTTTCTATTTTTCATATTTCGTTTGTAGTCTATTATTTTATTTTATCTATTTCTTTTTTCCTGTCTATTACTTCATTTTCTTTTGCTATTCTTACCATGACTGTTAATTTATCTTCTAATCTTAATTCTTCTTTTTTTAACATTAAGTATAAATGTTTACCTTTTTTCTTATATCTTCTTTCTAAATTAAAAAAATATTATTATTATCTTTAATCCTTCATGATTTTTATATATATTTTCATCTATTATAAATTTTCTTTGTTCATTTTATCTACTTGATAGTATATAGATCATGTTGATACATGTATTCTAGATTATCTATTTGTGATTCTAAATATGATATTTCTTCCTTTTGTTCTTTTATTGATTTTTGGCATACTCCAACAATCATGTTATATTGTAGTCTTTCTTTTCTTATTTTTAATTCTTTTCGTTTTTCAGATATTATTTGTTTTAGTTCTTTATATTTTTATAATTTTGTTATGTTATTTATCTGTACAATATTTATAATATTTTGGTGGATATCGAAATCTGATTTTATCATAATTAGGTGGTATGTATCTCATTCTTCTTGATTTTAAATGAATTATTAATTTTATCTCATTGCTAGATATTAAGGTAATTAAGTAAGCTAATCTATGGGGGTTTATTTTATTTTATTTAACTTCTTATATTCTGGATAGTAACTATTTAAAAAAATTTTAATTTCTCTAAAAGCTTGTGTATTTTTAAATGGTCTTCTCATATTTAACAAATAAATAATAACATAGTTAACAAGATAACGTAATTAATAATATTAATCATTAAGTTAACATTTCTCTTTCTAATATTTCTCATAATTAACACATATCTACTTATACATTTTTTAAATAACATGGTTTTGATACCAATTGTTTTATCGTGCAACATCAAAAAGCTTTTGTTTTATCGACTTAATACTAACAGATTTAAAAGATTATTAATTATGCACGTGTTTGTTCACTTTCCATTCAATTTTTTTGCGGTGAAACTTTATTCCTCCCTTATTCATTTTTACATAATATGATTTGGTGCTTTCTCATGAAACTAGTATATATTAAGGGATTATTTTATTTAATTACTTCTTAAAAATTTTAATTTTGATTAATAGTAATTTAGGTAGATATTTAATGATAAATAGAATATTTAAAAATAATAATAAATCTATCTTATTTATTAAAATAGATGAATATAAGACTCTTATTGTAAATGGGATGATTAAAAAGGGAGTAGAAAGGAAAATTTTTATTACTCCCTCCGTTTTATATTAGTAGGCCTATATTGGATTGGCACCCATTAAGAAAATATTAATTAGGGATTAGTTCATCTGATTAATTGGAAGTTTTTTTTTTTCATATGAATTATGATTGATATATGAATTTTAAGTAGAATTATTCATACTTTGGTTTGGATTCTTTTTTTTATTTAAGTTAAAACTAAATTAAATTTTAATTATTAAAATAAAATAAAAATAAATATAGTACACATTTGTCAATTTGATTGTTGTTGTTTTTTAAAAAAAAAAAAAACTTTAGTAATGGTGTTTATATCTTTTTTCCCTACCATTACAAAGAAATTTCTTTGAATATATTATTTAATTAGGTGAATATAGTTTATAAAAATATAAAATATCTTGATAAAGATCTCATAATTTTTTTATGACATAAATTGACTTTGATTCATATAATTTTTTTTTTTTTAAATGTGTTTTAGCCTAAACCTTTTAGTTTGTTTGAATTAAAATTAAATGTAATAAAATTTTGATGACAAATTATATAAAAATTTTAAATTATTTATAGTGATACATTTCTATTTCATTCAAATAATTATAAAATCAATCAATTCACTTATTATTATTTTAAAAAAATTAATGAAATCGCATAAAACTGAAAAATGTATCAATGTATTAATTAATTAAATTATACTCAATCACGAAGGATCAAAAAATTGAACAGTAAAATTACAAAATAAATTTAAAAACTATTTTCTACATATGAATTGATTTGATGAAAAGAAATGAGAAAGAAACTGGAAGACGACTGCCAGGGAAAAATAAGGGTTTATTAAGAAGAGAAGTGGATGGAGAATTGAGATCATGCGGTGGTCCTACATTATAATATTAATTAAATAATTTCTCACATTTAATCCAATGGGTAGCGCTAAACGATTCGAGGGCAATTGACTCGATTTACTCGAATTGTGTAAATTAATTGTTTTGTCCTTTGACTCCAAAATCGTTTATCTTTCCCTCCAAAATTGTAAAATTATTTTTTAATTTTTTTTATTAGACCAAACTTCTCTACTCTTTTAACTTTCCTCTTTTACAATTTGTGTTCACTAATCATTCTACTTTACTCAATTAAATTCTTCTAATCATTTCATTGAACTTGGTCATTAATTATCCTATTCTCTTTCATTTAATTCGGGCATAATGAATCATAATGAATGTAATAACCAATTAAGAGAAACATTACATGACGTTTTTGGCTTTTAGGACAGTGATAGTTTGTATGGTAATGAAGATTCATATGGCGGATATGTTGAGGGTCCAGATCGATATTTGGACACCGACGACGAAGACCTTCAAAACCCGACAGATGAGGAGATAAATAGGTCTCATCAATTGGTTAAAGATGAAGATTTAAGTGTTTCCGACGGCGAAGAAAATCATTATAGGGAGGATGATGTTGAAGAAGAGGAAGGTCCAATGCATGATGATAGCTACGCCAAACAACAATATACGACAGGGCCTGTTGAAGGTATGCGTTTTCATTATGTACAAATGCCTTCGCATTTTATAAAGAACACAGTCGTTTGACTGGTTTTGAAGTTGTTAAGAAAAGTGCAAAAAAAACTGGCTGGTCAATTAAAGTATGTGACATTTGGGTGTGATAAGTGCCGAAAAACAACGGCTAGGAATCAAAGCAAGAGGGTTGATTGCAAAGCTAGGGTGAATTGTCAAGTGATGAATGATGGTTCGTGCATAGTGAGAAAGTTTATCTTAGACCAAAATCATGAGTTGGAACCTGCACTGTCGCGTTTTTTTCCCTCCCACAGGGAATTGAGTAGGACTGTGAAAAAAAGTCTGGTAGCACACGACATTGCAAGTCTAAGGCCTTCAAAGAGCATAAGACTCTTGGAGGTAGAAGCAGAAGGCCCCGAAAGAATGAGGTGCACTCCCAAGGAATGTCGTAACTACATTCTTTAGCAACGAAGGCTTTGAACACTTTTCAGCGATGCTGCCGCGTTGCATCAATTTTTTATGATATGCAGTCCAAGGATGAAAATTTTTTTATTCAATAGACTCCGACAATACTGGCAGACTTCAAAATATTGTGTGGGTGCACACACAAACTGCAAGGCTGCCTACCGCGACTTTAGCGACTTCATATACTTCGATACAACTTACCTAGTGAATCAGTGGTGTATGTCATTTTCTTTCTTCATCGATGGTAATCACCACAACTAGTCCATACTTCTGGGGTGTGCTTTGCTCACGAGCGAATACATCGAAACATATGTTTTTGTATTCAAAACTTGGCTTACGGCCATGGGCAAAATCCATCCAACGGCTATCCTCACAGACCAATGTAAGAGTATTAAGGCAGCCATTCGTGATGTGCTGCCAAATACCATCCACAGGTATTGCATTTAGTACATCTTTACCAAGCTACCCGTAAAGCTTAGGGGGTTGACCAATTATAAGCCTGCCAAGGCTCGTTTCAAAGCGATCATCTTTGAAAATATTACAGTTGCTGAATTTGAGGATAAATATCAAGCTTTCATTGAAGAATATGACCTGGGTCGATGGATGTGGTTCCAAAGTCTCTACTTGGAGCGGTCCAAATGTGTTCATGTATATCTCCAGCACTTCTTTTGGGCTGGTATAATGTCCACGTAAAGGTGTGAGTCAATGCATGTCTTCTTTAATGGCTACATCTGCGGTCGAAGCTCTCTAAAGTAGTTTGTTGAGCAATATGAGGTTGCCCTCAGGTCTAAATAAGAGAAGGAATTGGAGAGCCAAGCCAGCAAAAGAAAGCAGCTTATATGACCTACCATCGTATTTGACTGGGATATGCAGATATATGGCCACCACACCCGCGCTATTTATGATTTTTTTAGGGCGCATGTTGTAAGGCTACCACACTATGAAATTGAAGGGCATGTCGATTTCGATGCAGTGGAAGGATTTGAGGTATATAACATGACAGACTATTCAATACGAAGTGATTATCACAGTGATAATTTTGTCTTCATCGTGGATTCCCATCCCGTCAATCAATATATTGAATACAATTGCAAGACCTTCGAAAATGAAGGGATTGCGTGCTGCCACATTATGAGGATGATGACTTTCAAAAGAATTCATCTGTTTCACGATAGATATATTATATGCCGATGGAAAAGAGACATAGTCTGCCCATATCTGAGTAAATTCTTTCCAGAAGGGTACCCAATAATGATGAACGATACCGAGTGTATAATGGGATCAAGAAATGGTTGGAAAAACTATGACCTCATATTGGAGTGTCCCGTTAGATACAGGGACTTGGAGAATATTTTGAAAGCTCGTTTTAAAATATACATGGCCTGGAAAGATAACATGGTTGTCCCCAATGTTCTTGATTCGAACTTGATACTGATTCAACAATTGTAAGAAATTCGAAGGAGGTCCGTTCACGTAGAAGGGCCCAGATCAACAGAAATATATCTTTGCGTTAATACGTATTTCATAGAGATTCCAGGAGATGGGGATCTAGATACTATGATGTATACGAGGAGGGACAAAGTTGTCAAGATAGGAGTGGCGGCGAGAGACGGGGCCGTAGAGGTAGTAAAAGAGGTGGGGTATGTGGTAGTAGAGGAGGTAGAGGCGAAGATGCAAACGTAAGTAATCATCCCATAATACATGAGTTTTCGTAGTACGATGTGCCTTTTCTTTTCTTAATATGTATTGTATTTGATTCTACGACATTGTATGATACTCATAAATACTTCTCTACTGATGTGTAGGTGTTGAAGTTGTTTAATATTACGAATATATTATCTTAGCTAGGCGTATCCCATTTAACTAAATCGTAGTCCACTTTATTGCATAAGATTAAGAATTTTTCAGCCTCATCATGCATCATAAGGAAAGAAATATGTTGGTGTTGTTGTAAAATTTTTAAAACACCATAATAGATGGCAAAAGTTTATTCAATTTGCTTACTTTATAACAAGATGAATGACAAGGTGATTCTTGTCATTCCCCATTAAATTTGAAGGGGTTAGACAAAACGATCAATGATATGAAAGCTAGCAGACAAAACGATCGTTAAATAATTCAGAGCAATCAACTTTAAAATAATCGAGAACCACTACGCCGGAACTAGAAAGGAAAAAATTAGATAAACAAAGATTGGTAAAAAAAAATTGTATCGACATATATGGAATGTTATTGAACGCTACAGTAGTATAACTAGAATCGTTCTTATGTCTCCAATTTATAGGCATTACGTCGTGTTTCCTCATCCCATTGATCCTTGGTCACTTCTATTAACAAATAGGTTGTATTTATTCAGTCCCCATGCAAACTTAAGTCCTCTAAACCGATCCTGCACTTTGAAAACCAACTTTGTTTACTTTTTCCGATCGTAAAAAATATCATACTTCTCACTACCATTTTTGTTGGTCGAACAATGTAAATAGAGGTGGTTTTAGAAGAAGAAGCGGTTACAGTGAGGATCCGATTTGCAGGTGTTTGCATTGCGACTGGTGAAAGACGACCTATTCGTCAAGGGAAGTCGCCAAGGATCAATGGGAAGAAACACAATGTGATGCCATTAAATTGGAGACATAAGAATGATTCTAGTTATACTACTGTGGCGTTCAATAACATTCCATATATGTCGCTATAAATTTTTTTACCAATATTTGTTTGTCTAATTTTTGCCTTTCTAGTTCCGACGTAGTAGTTTTCAATTCTTTTAAAGTCAGTTGATTTGAATTATCTAACGATTTATTTGTCTACTAGCTTGCATATCATTATTTTTTTTGATTTGGGATCTTCTAACCCCTTCAAATTTGATTCACAGGTATTAATTAAAAATCATGCATTATTGGCAATTTGCGCTGATGAGACTTTAGTAGAATTACTCTTCTAATATTTCCCTAGAAATTAATATAGACATTTATTGGTATCACAATGCAAGCAACGTAGTCTGATTGAAATTGAAAATAGTCTCTAAACATGAAGTTACCCACTTCAATGCTTTTCAACACTAAACCACATGTTTAAGCATGTCTGTTTTATTTTACTTTTAGATAGTATTCATGAATGCCTTGTCAATTTGAAGTTTTATTTCCAAATCTATTGCTGGCAGTATTAAATATCCTTTGATCTTCGAATGATTAGCATCATTAAGAAGATTTCAATTATCACTTACATCATAGTAAAAATTAAACTAAAAATGCTGCGCAACATTGAATGGAAAGGCTACCTGTAAAGAGTAATATTGGAACATAAATAAAGTAAAAACATATGAACAAAGAAAGTTGGAAATTATCTATTTGAAGTCATTCATGGGTCGGAGGTTGGTTGCGATGGCTTCGTCATTTTATCCACCACTGTTTCCATGTAACTTATAAGCAGCTCCTACTTTCAGCCAAAACTCTCCATACCTATACTCATTACATCAACCTGTTTTCTGACCTCGTCATCTGAAAACATAGCGACAAGAGTTGATTATGGGGAACTGAAAAGTGTTTGGTAGTGAAAGGGGATCCGGGATTGGAGGTTGCGGGATTAATTTCTTGGGAGTTCATTTTAAGTATGAATTCTTATTTTGTTATTCTTTAGATGATCTCATATTCACATTTAAATAGAAAGGCACTGAAGGATTCGAAAACAAGTGAAGTTAAGGTAATAAATGTGGTTGATGGAAGGTTAAAAAAATTATTATATTTCCAAGGAATGCAGTTGGAAGGTCGAAAATATCTCAACTTTGAACAATTTTCAACATTCAACATTCAACAAATCGAAATCAAAACTCAAACTTTCCAGTTAATAATGGTTATTCTTTTGTGTAGTTCCTCTTTGTAGTTATTTTGAAGGATTACTAATACGGAAAATCTTTTTGGAATAAAATATGTTAGAAAATTTAAGCAATTCGCTCTAGTTAATTTGTTCTTAAGGAGATGGACATATCTTTGAGGGTATTTATCAGACACTTATAATTTGATGACTCCTTATTTCGTTTTCTTCTTAGTAATCACTGTAGATGACTGTTGGTTTAATAAAAAAAAATTTTGTAATATCATTGGGTAGGCGTGCTTGGGCAAACCAAAGAAACTAATTCATTCATCTTTTAAATCGTATGCTGCATTTTGAATTCACGCCTTTTAGAAACATTTGGTTTTCATTTTCATTTTTTTTTATGAATTCATGCATTTTAAAGACATTTTGGTTTATATTTGTCAATATTTATATTTGAAGTTACATGATCTTCCTTTATGGATGGGATAAATGACTTATCGTGTATTTATAGAATGAGTCAATAAAGCTGAAACATAAGCAAACATTTTCATTAAGACTAGAAAGTAAAATTAACATTAAAGCATTGATATTTTATTTACAATATTTCTATTTTCTCTCTATGGTGCTGGGTGCGTCGGAGGAAGTTGGAGGTGCATGGAAGGATTTTGGAGGCGGCATCATAATTATATCCAATATTTTCTCAATGATCTTGATCATGGCATCCTGCTTACGCTCAAAACTCTCCATGCATCGAGTTAAGGCATTAAGCTTTATTTTGATGTAATGAAGCTGAGAGTACAATTCAAGAAGTATATGAAGTTCCTCATAACTTTGTTGAGGGTTGGAAGAGACTCGGGCGTTGGAAGAGGCCGATTGATAGGAAGACATTTTTGGCGAGCTTTGAATGTCGAAAATTATAGGAATATGTGACATGTTATATAGTTTGTTTACCTTTACTTGTATAATGAATGGTTACTTCAATGGTTTTCCATATTTATACAAGTGATTTGATTACTCCATGTCAATTAATTAGTATTTATTTTTTAATTTGACAGAACAAAATAAAATTAATGCTAATGCTTGAGCTATTTTAAGATGAGTGAAACATTGAAATTTTGAAAATGACTTTGAACAATTTCCAATCCTAAATCATATTGTTTTCCCACACTCTTTGAAAAATGTGACTCATCTAACCTCAATAGGCCCTACGTATGTGGACCTTAACCTACCTGTAGATCTTGTTCATGATGTCATATAATGATATAATTTTTATACATTATTTTTTAACAGCAGAATGAAATTCTTCCCTCCCATTCGAATCCGAAAGTTCGAATGATTATTAAGACAATTAATATTTTTTGTTTATGATTAAAGTATTAAGAAAGAGTACCTAACGAGTGAAAAGTTAGAACATTAAACATACGTTAGGTAACTTAAATCATATTTGGTATGTAAACATTTACTTTCCAGAAAAATTGAAGTTAATGCTAACTTGTAAAGTAATGTTTGGCTTGTCTAGACAATGTACCAATTGGTTAGGCGTGCACATTAATTTCAACATTGATAGTTTACATCTTTCCCATTTATTTAAACTATGTGACCCCATAGTAATCATGTAGTTAACCATACCAATTCAAAGAAGAAATTTATTGCAGTTGTATTTGTTGAAGATATGAAGGTATGAGTTGAAACGAACATACATTGTTGTATTCCTATCATTTTTTTGCATGCATGTTTAACCCTACCATTTATTTTATGTATTTACGCCCATCCTACCAAAGAAATCTTTGATGGCATTCAACGTGATACCGAACAAGTATTCAAAGCAATGGTTGAGCTAGATGAACAAATAAGAAGGTCACATGAATGTCTAGAGTTCATGATGATTCGGGTAAATGCTATGGAAGAGAGGTTTGAGGTGATACTAAAGGAAATTTCTGATCGATATTGCAAGGATCAAGATAACTTACTTCGTCCTTCAACTTAAGCAGCATCGACATATTCTCTGTAGTTGAAACCTCCTCTATGCATGCTAATTGTTACATTTACAAAAATTTGGTTTGAGGCATTTTCTTATCTCTTTTGGTGTTACTATTATGTTTTGGATTTTGAATGAATGTCGTAGTGCAGTATTTGATGGTTTTAATTATAAATCTTTCTTACTTTGAAATAGTAAATGTTGAAACTGAAAAATTTGTCTAGGGATTAGGTGTAACAGTAGCAACTAATTGGGAAGCTAAACTAACATTGTTTTAAGTATGTCTGTCTTATTTTATTTTCATGTATTGTAATTACCAAAGCCTAGGCATTTGGATGATGTATTTTGTAATCTCTTGTGGGCATTAGTAATTAAAAATTATTTGTTTTTCACAATATTAGCATCAGTAAGGCAATTGCACATTGCATTAACATTTCAATTAAAAAAAACTTAGATTCGCTTCAAAAAATACAAAATGATGCGGCTAAACTACCTAAAGAAGTAGAGCCCTAGAACAGGACCTCTTTTTTGGTCTAGTTCATGAAGCTATATTATTTGTCTCACCTTGGTTGGCCCCCGTGAATGCTGTGGTTCAGCAGCATCGGTGTCTCTTCTTAGGGAGCGAGCAAGGAGGTATTCACGAACTATCTTCTGATAGATGTCAAAAGATTTAGTCAAGGGGTCTTGTTCATTAAGCAGAAGCTTTTCAACATATGGGCCTCCTTTCTATGTGAACAAACGCTTAATGAGCTCAATGAGATCATCCTCATGTACTTTACATTTCCCTTTGCGTTCTTCATAAAGTTTCTCTAGAACACTAGGGGAATCATAACCGCCTAGGAAAGTCAATCCTCTAACAGGTGTTCTGTCCATATTGTGAATTAATTTACCTTTGTTATTATTTGAAGATTACAAATGAATACTTTGGTACGTGATGTCACATATATATATAGATGGCTTGGCATGCATTAACAACTATTTAAACGAGTGTACATTTATTGTAGTTAGTAAATGTGTTTTATTTGAGTGGTTTGTTTATATGTTTGGTAGTAAATATATGAATCACACGATATAATTGAGATCTATGATTGATAATATGGTGCAATTGTAGTTGTTGAACTTAATAAATCATGTATCGAATGTTATATAAAAATACGGGTCACCACGTCATGTATTTTCTATTGGAATGGAATGATATTGGCACAATGAAAATTAACCTTTACCAATATGGTGACCTAAAATCGTAAATCGTTGAGTGAGTAACTGGAAGGATTGACGATCCTATTTCATGATGTCTACCCTATAAATAAGAATTACTTGTTGTCACAATATTAACTATGCAATTGTTAAAGTGACCCAAAACAACTCAATCTTCCAACCATCTCTTCTTAGTTAGGTATAGACATACGTCTAATTTATGTGGCTCTCACTGCTCCGGCACTAGTTAAGTCGATTCGTATTAGGTTAGTACAAAAAATACAAAATATAGCTATATAATATAATATAATATAATATAATATATATAAAAAACAAAAACTATAACAAAAACTGGTTGGTTGCATTGGCATTTTGGTTGAATCTAGGGTAATCTACTTATAGGAATGCCCAGGGTTCGAACCTCATTGAGGTTAATTTTAATATTTTGTCAGTTTAAAAAGTTTGTAAGCACCTGCTATCCTTAAATCCTGTATTTTGAGGCTTCCTTTTGCTAAACTCACTGTTGCATGAATGACACAAAATACACCTTATGACCATGGAAATATTTAAAATGTAAACCCGCTTACTAAATGATTTCGTAGTAAAGATGATACAAAAATATGGGTCACATTGTAACGTATTTTCTATTGGAATTGAATGATATCGGCACAATGAAAATTAATCTTTAAGAATATAACGTTACGTGAAATCGTAAATCGCTGAGTGAGTAGTTGGAAGGATTGACGATGAGAATGACTTGTTTTCATAATTTTAACTATGCAAATGGCATTACATTAATGTTGAAGTGATCGAAAACCACTTAATCTTCCAACCATCTCATCTTAGTCAGGTGCGGGCCACGTCCAATTTATGTGGTGCTTGCTGCTCCGACACCCAGTAAAGTCAACACAGAATAGATAAAATTAGGTATACGAAAGTATGTATATAATATACTGATAATGCACCCACTATAACAAACAAAATCTGATTGGAATCGAAAGATACTGGCACAATAAAAATTGCGAAAACATTATCCTGACTTGAAATTACTAATCGCTGGGTGAGTAGTTGGAAGTATTGATGAACCTATATCATGATGCCTACCCTATAAATGAGAATTAATTATTTTCATAATTTTAACTATGCAAATGGCATTGCATTAATGTTGAAGTGACCGAAAACAACTCAATCTTCGAACCATCTCGTCTTAGTCAGGTGCAGGCCACGTCCAATTTATGTGGTGCTTGCTGCTCCGGCACCTAGTAAAGTTAATGAAGAATAGATAAAATTAGGTATACAAAAGTATGTATATAATATAAGGATAATTCACCCACTATAACAAACAAAATCTGATTGGATTTGAACGATATCGGCATAATAAAAATTACAGAAACGTTATCCTGACTTGAAATTGCAAATCGCTGGGTGAGTAGTTGGAAGTATTGATGAACCTATATCATGATGACTACCCTCTAAATGAGAATAAATTGTTGTCATAAATTTGACTATGCAAATGGCATTGCATTTTGAAGTGGCCGAAAATAACTCAATCTTCTAATCATCTCGTTTTAGTCAGGTGCGGAATAGTTTTCTCGGGAACGAGGGAGGTTGTGGGTGATCACTTCATTTAGGAAAATTTTTTTGTTGCAAGTGAGAGTCTAACCCACATCCCTTGAGGGATCATGAAGGTGCTTAGCTTTCGAACCAAAGCCAAAGCTTCGAACAACCATTTTACTTTTGTGGTGCTTAACAATTCATCAATAACCAATATTACTATATTTTCCGTATAAACATTGATGTGATGAGTTAATGTCATAATCTTTAATTTCATTATGGAACAAATTAAAATGATCATATAAATGTAGTACATCGTTTCTAATGTTTTATTGGACCTGAATTAAAATGCATAAAGTAACTCAAAAAGAGGTAGTAGTTGAAAGAGTAGTTGGATACAATTAACTTGGTAGGTCACAATGATAACCTATATGTTTCTTGTCAAAAGCCATCACTTTGTAAGGACATTATGATAGATGTGACAAATAAACTTGTCCAAGTTGCTCTTCTCAAGTTTGATCAAGGAGCTTGCATAAAGTCGAATCGCTCGAAAATCAACATAGTAAATGACTGCATAGAAAAAAGTGATCATATAATACACCATACCATTGTGCATTTTTCAATTGTAGTGGACGAAATTGGTATTAAAGAAAAGAAAACTAATAGTACGCATCTTTTAAAAAAATAGAAATCGCAAGTTATTGTTTGAGTAGTGGAAAGCATTGAGGGCCCTATGTCATGATGGCTACCCCCTCCAAGATCACAGTGACCTGATTACATAATCTTTTTCAATGCAAATACATTAAAATGAAGCAATCAAAACCACTCAATCATCCATACAACTCTTCTTATGCGAAATGGCTCTTGCTAATCCGTAATTAAAATGATCATATAAATATACTACAACGTTAGGTATTATTTATTCGACCTGAATAGAATCTGCATAGTAAATAGTGACTTAATAAAATACAGATAGTGAGAACTAAGAGGTAGTATTTGAGTGAGTACTTGATATAATTAATTTTGCTTAAGTAGGTCAAAATGATGACCCTATATCTTGCTTTGTCAAAATGTAGCTGTGTGTATGTCCATCAAGATGGATTTGACATTTAAATCCGTCCAAGTTTTCCTTCTGAAGTTTGATGAAGGAGCCTGCAAATCTATTTTTCATGAATGACACAAAATCTACATGAAGATACCCTTGGTAAAAATTGACTAAAAAACAACATGGTAAATGACAATGAGCATGAGTAGAGCAAATTTTTTTGGATTGGTAAATGAGAATGTATAAGACTAATACTTCTCAATTTATTAATAGTTATAATGTTGAGGAGTCGTGACTTTTTGTGTTCTAGGAGTATTGACACGTATGTAACAAAAACGTTTATATTTTTTTAATTAAATTAAATGCTACATGTTGTTGTTTGCTTATTACTTAACACTCGAACGTCTCATAAATTAGGTCTCAACTATGTTTCCTAGGTTAATAAGTAGTTCTAAATGAATCAGGACATAACGTTCAATGCATAACTTTAACCAAAGTTAGCCCAACTATAAGCCATAGAGTCAAAATAAAGGAACCGTCAGAGGCAGGATCATCAATTACACAAATAATCAACACTTAACAACTTGAAGAGAAGAAATATCACATTTAATAAATTAAACCAGCTGTTAATTGTTCACCCACTAGGAAGAAAACTAACCCCCCACACAAACCTAACCACCCCAACCCCTACCTCACACTACCCTACCCCACCCCACCCACCCACACTATATGCGGTCTTCCTTTAGGACTTTCTGGTAGATGTCAAATGCCTTTGTTAGGGGCCTCGGTTCATAAAGAAAGAAAAACTCGATCCATTTATCTTTCTCCTTGTCCACGAGGAGTTTGAAGATTTTGGTCATCTCATCTTCAAAGACATCGCATTGCTCTTTTTTTTCTGAGTATAACTTCTCTAGGACTTTAGGAGACGTGATTAGCTGTAGATTTTTTCTTGTGGAACTTGAGGGTGTTCTATCTATTGTATTGTGGACGAAATTAGAAGTGCGAGAAATGTCCAAGAATTTTTAGAGATGCTCAGAGATACAGTATCACAAATGGATTAGGATAAGATAAGGAGATATAGATGTTGTAGGAAACCTTTATATATATAGTGCCTAATATAAGGTGAGGAACACAATGTACTTGCTATTTTACCGCCCCTATCATATTACACACGTTTGTACAGTTATGTGAAGTCTTTGCATGAAACGATTTTGCTTTTAAAGTTAGATTTGAAACCTAGGTGCTTTATTTTGTTAAGGAATACGTCCAACAATTGCGTAGAAAAGAACATCATAGTAATAAAATGTTAGAAATATATTCGAAAATCAGCTACATAAAGGATTTCATTCATTTAAACAACAACTATGAATGAAAAACAACCAATACATCACTGAGGCAAGGAAATATGGGGGGTTGTGTGGTGGCGATGGTGATGGAGAGGGTGATGAAATAGGCGTTGAAGGAGACAACGAAGGTGAGGAAAATGAAACACCAGGATCAATGCCTAATCCTACAAATATAGCACTCATCCTAGTATGCAAAGCATCGACTTGTACATCCAACATCGCATGGTAGCTTTCTAGAAATCCAAGCTTCTCTTGAATCACATCGATGCGTGAAGACAATTGTTGGCAAATACCATCCAACTTGCCGTCAATGTCCATTAGTTTCAAATAAATCGTATCGATTTTATCTTGGAGATAAGGAAAATAATAGGTTAGTGCTGCAACATGTTAGCAAGTATTGAATGAATAACTATATATTGAGATTTATTTTTACCATTGAACTTATAAATTAGTTAAGCAACGCTTAAGTATTATTTAACACAAGAGAACCTTTAAATAGAACTCAACCACTTGAAATTGATATTCAATGCAGATGAAGCCATTTGAACGACCTAGGTTTAATTAAATTGTTATCTTTTCAATGTAATTTCTATTAATTCTTATTTATTTTGAATTACATTCTTATCTTTTCAATGCAAATTATTTGAATGTTCTCCTTATTTTTATTTCAATCATAATTCAGTTGTGTCTCTACATGTGCCACTAAGGATAATATTTTTGAGTTATGTTAATAAATTAATTGACGAGTTATCCATTAAAATACGACATTTATAATTTTAAACATCGTTTGACTAACAAATAGTTAGTTCCACTCTGAAGACTGCAAATTGCGTTACTTTAAAAGCCTAAATTAATATAACATAAACTAACGCTCGTAACATTAGAACCCAATTTATACCGTGAGTTTTCATACTTCAGTGATTTTATGAAAGCAAAGTAGTACTGCTCTGCATGTGTGAGTTATTAATTAAACAAAAATCAGTAGGAGCAAATATACATATTCTTCATTAATAAAAGCGAAACTGGGTACCTAGATTACAGCCAATGAAAACTGATCCTTACATAATACTACATACAATAAAAACTACTAGATAAAAAGTACTACATAAAACATCATATTATTTTAAAAAAACATTCTTAATTATTATTGTTAATATTGTTATTATTACTATTCTCATTATCTTCCAGAGGTCCATTGGGTAGATAACCCGCAATTCTACACATCTCCCTAATCAGCCTCGCTCTAATGGCGGCCAACTCCCAGCATAAATCATGCACTGTCCTCTGTAGATCCCTGACTACATTGATCAACACAGTCGCGCCCCATACTGTATCTTCCATTGCTACATAATAGATGAACAAAAACTTTAGCACATTAAAAAAAAGGTTGACATCTAAAATCTAAATTAGTCATGCAATATGAATTAAATATTACCTAGATAATATTTAGAATGCAAAACTTAAATCTAAAACATTGTCTCAAATAGTATGCCTCAATTATTAATGAAAATTAAAAAAAATACAAAGTTTACAATAAAAGGAAGCCAGTTTAACACTTGACATGTTAGGAGAAGGAAAAATAAATTACTTTAACGGGTTATGTTTGCTGGAAAGAATTTTTTTTTTTCGAGAAAGAGTTCTCTGTAATTGTTAAGGAGAAGGTGAGTGGTTTAGTGCAATGGTGATCCCTATTTATATAGTGGATAAGGGATAGTTAAGCTGAGGTATTTGTAGTATGTGTTTGGAAGTGATAACTTAGAAGTTGGGGATATAGTTGAAGTTGCAATTGTGTTTGTTCATGCATATAAATTAGAGTTGTTTTAAAGTTATTATGATAAACTAGAATGTAAATTTAGGGTACATGAACATAAAGTAAAGAATTTTTAAATTTATCATGCCCAACCACTAACATAGGAAATTGATGCTTTATATAATCAAATAATTTCAAAACACCAAAAGACCATATTAAAGGCAGAGTCATTTGTGTTTAATATTTCAGTTGATGATTTATTTTGGAATATAAGAATATTGACATTGCATTAAATATGAGGCGCCCCTATAGCATGCATGGCTTGGGCAAATTGCAAGTAGTTATTACCTAAACTAAATGGTTGCAGATAGAGATGACTAGATTAATTAAGTACAGTACTAAATTAGATTTCAATGGAAGATTAAGGGTTAGTAGGGAAATATGGCGCCTGACTGACTGTACCCAACCTACTGGATCCTTTGTTTCTAACAATAGTGCGATTTGATGTTTGGCAATGCAGTGGGGAAAAGTAAAGAACACGTTCTAACAAGATGAATGCAATTGCTTCATTAATTTTCAAATTACAGTAATCTTTCATTATCTAGGGGTGAAGGTGGGGTATGAATGCATAGCTCAATATTAATGTCCAAACGCACAAGTAAACAGCGAAGAAAACTGTCTAATGCGTGAATTCGATCGGATAAATCCGATAATTTTTCTTTAATTTCTTTACGATCTAGTTGAGCTTCAAGTCTTTCCTCTAATTCTTCTAGGCTCATGCATATCGGATCGACAACGTCCATTTCCAAACTAGTAAGTAAGCAAATTTGACGATGAGTTATTGTGATAGGAAAGCAAAGATGGGGAAAATAGAATATATTAATGTCAGAGCATACCTTAAGTAAAGTTCCTTCAGAAGATGATAAAAAAATAGACTGGTACGTCTAAAATAAAAGCAACATTGCCTTTAAATAGCGCAAGCAAATTAGATTTCTATTCAAATTCTTATGACCAATTTTCTCCATATTGCAAAGTATAGGTTTCACCCAAACAGTTTGAAAATCACCATTTCCCTTCTATAACTTAATAGGGTCATATTCATAGACCCTAAATTATAGACTTGTCAATCATCTTAATATGGACGCATGTATATTCTGCCTTATTTTTCTCTGGTCAAGGATTTGAAAAGTATTTCTTGTTCGATCTTTAATTTCACAGTATTATGAATTTACTTAACGGAACCATATAGTTAAGCATTAACGTGCATATAATAAAAAATTTTACTACATTCTGAGTGTACTTGTAACAAAATGAAATTAAACAACCATAACATTGCAACTATAACACAATAATTTTATTAGTCATTAACTTGTCAAAAGGAAACCATACAAAAAGTACTAACTATTCCATGATGGGCTTAGGGTACTAAGTTACCCACTTAACTAGGGGAGTGAAAGGGAGGTGATATCATTGTCATCAAGTCCTAAAGCACGGGTTGTTTCCCTTAACAACGCCTCCAAACTATCTACTTTTTGACGAAGTTGATCTTGCTGTTCCAGTAGAACATCCATCATAGAGACAAGGTTAATGCAAATAAAGTGTAGATCAACTAAACAGTCCTTCGTCGTCTTCTCAATCAGTGCATTCACATACTTCTCGCAGATTCTTCCTTCCATTTCTGTACGAACCAAAAAAAAAGTCACATCATTGATGAAGATAAAATAATAATCCAAAATAAATATTTAACATCAACACATAATGTAGAGAAGATAAGCGTATGGTAGTTGAACAATTAACCTTTTCAATTCTTTCCTGATTAACCAAGATTACACTAAACGGGAAATATAAGTTTGGGCGTTTTGGAATGTGTAAAGACTAATTTTGTGCTAATGTTAATGTCATTTAAATAGCTCTTTGTCCGAGTAAAAGATCATTTATGTATAATTGCATCCATGCGTTGGGTTGCAACCCTTTGAAACGTTGGAAATGATTGATGAACAAAAATTATTACTTCCACTTTAGTGAGTGAAAAATAGGTTTTTTGGCCATGAATACAACTTCACTATTCGAAAATTATTTTTTTTTGTAAAAAATGTAATTTATGATTCACTTATAGCAGTTATATTTTTTACACTGCAATTAAAAAATAACTTCAATTTATATTCATATCTATATCTATGAACAGTGACTCCAATTCCAAGTACAGCCATTAATTTCTTTTTCTAGCAAAACAACTCATTAAAATTAGGTTAGGATTTTTAATGGAGGTGCATGAATGACTTAAATGAAGGGACTCTTTTTCAACCGACGGCTATGGAATCATTGCTTTTGCATTGGATAGGCAACCATGTCATTTCACAAGATAGCATTAGAGAGTATCACGCATGCCTAATGCAATAGCACTACAACCATCCTTTCGAGTCACTATTTCAAGTCCTTCCAAATCTATCCAAAATCTTCCACGGATACGGAACCCCATGTAATAATAGCCTCTCTTCGCATAATATGGTAGAGCAGTAATTAACAGAATAGAAGTTTGCAATTACAAATGGTTTGGTGTTAAAGAAGTCAGTAGTAAATTTTTTAAATAAAAAATTACGCTTAGCTAAATAATATAATAATATATAATATAATTGTAACATCCGGGATGCTTAATCTAATATCTCTACCCCACTGTGCATTTACGTAATAATTTTACGAATTTTATTTTGGTGCATGGTCTATGTATTTTTTCCCTACAACACACGTAACTTTTACCTGTTGTAGCAGTTTATCAATTTATCAGCTAAAAAAATGAAAGACCTACAACAACAGATAAAAGTTATCTATGGTGGAAGTTGTAAATACATCGACGTCGCACCAAACATACACCACTATAATTTAAATTTTTAATTTCGAATACTACTTACTTAGTTATACCGTAGTAATATATCTCCCATTTATTAGAGCAACGATCAAAGAAGAATAAAATCGATTAAAATTCTCCTATTCTCTATTACTCCGGCTACCCCATTATACTAGTCCCACATTAACTTGGTAAAATGACAAGTATCAATTAAAGAAATGTAAATTTTAGACAAATAAAATGGGACCGAGTGAATACATTTATTCAACAATAAAACTCTTATACAGATCTAACCATCTTCCTTTGTTTTTCAAATAGTAGTACTATATGTGTAGTTCAGCGATGATCATTGTAGCGAGTTATGTTAGTGGCATGTTATTTTGGCTGCATAGTTTAATAGTTGAAGTGATAAATCATGGAACTAACTCATGTTTTGATCTAAAACTATAGCGTAACAGATGAATGCATAAGAAATTTATTTAAATTTCAAATATTTGTCGTTACTTTCCACCATAAGTTTAGTTTAGATATAAAATTTATTTACACTTCAAATATTACAAAGAATTTTTAAGTGCGACGTTTATACAAGTTGACTGTCAATATTGCCAGCAAAAGACAAAGTTTACTTTCGTATGGTAATTCTTTTCTATAAATTGAGAGTTTGTATTAGGATATAACACAACATAGGCATAATCTTAGCAGCTTCGTGCAATAGAACATAATACACATTTTTTTTTATATTACCATCTTTCTTCTTAGTTTTAATTTTGTCATGACATAGCAAGTGAAAATGAGTAACCCACCCAACAACCCACATGGATCTCACCCTTCGCATGCCCTGCCTCGATACAAGTATGTTGCGATTAATCCACTTCAATCATTGTACACTCAGGTTCATGAAATATGAGTGGAAGTGGCAGCGTTAACACGCTGTGTGGACATCTTTGGCGACAAACAAGAAGCAATGTTCAGGCGTATTGAAGCAGTTGCATATAGAATTGAGAAATGGTGCAACAAAAGCAGCATGGTAGTTGTTCCGTCCCACCCCCTGAACCCAAATAAAGTTAAGTGTGGTCTGTGTAGAAGCTTCTCTAGTGTAATGTTTCATGACAAATCAATGAAAAATGCACAATTTTAAGTATTTACGAACCGTATTAACAATACATGCGTTCATACGAAATGGTAAACAAAATATAGACTTATCTTCAATAATTGTCAAAGACGTTTCAAGGTCATTCGGCAAAACAAAGTGGCATGATCAGTAATTGTCGCTGATGTTTCAAACTATTTTAAAAAATAATGAAGAGTCGCGTTCATAATTAGGAAAGACGTTTCAAATTTAATTCATCAAACCAAAGAGTCGTGTTCATTGGATGAAACTTTCACAAGGTGACCTTTGGGTTTCATGGGTTTGATGATATATACACAAGCCAGAATCATCAATTTTTTTTCTTATCATTTAATAAAAGTTTTCAAGAACTTAAATAATCATTGGAAAAAATGGACTATTCATGCACAAACAATCATGCAAACATTCATGCAAACAATCATGCAAATGGCCAACCACATAACCATCATCGACCAACGATCGCAGAATTTGCTGTTGCTGGGGTATCATACGCGAACCTTGAAGTTGCTGATCTTAGAAGAGACGTCGAATTTCTAAGGGGACTTATGGATACTCTCAGTTGAGAAAATGATGAAATTCAACGAGAAATACGTTACATCAGGCAAAGGTTATTTCAGCACATGGGTGAAATAGACGGCGGGGATAGGACCGACGGCCTGTGGTGATATGTCATGTTTAGTTTAGTTATTCTAATTTTGCTTCTTTTTTTTTGTTTGTTTAAATTTTGTTATGTTGACTAAAAGTGTCATTTTTTTCATTCAGCAGCAAAGTATGTGTAATATTTGTATTCTGATTATTATATGATTTTGAGTTTAACATAATCCACCAACAATGTAATCAATTATTCTGTATTTTGTTGCTTCAATCCCATGTAAACAATCGACTTATTATATAATCAGAGCAATCACTACCTCTTCTATAAATCAAAAGTCATGAACGTATTTCTCAGATTTAGTAGTGGGAGATTTTTAGTTTTGGTTATATCCCCGTTGTTGATTTTGTTTTAATATTTTAAGTCGCTACATATTAAAATTAATTAGTAGGCATATAATAAAATATAATAAAATATTAACTCAATTAATTCTCAAGATTCAAACATCATCAAATATATGGATATGGAAAATAATGTACACATCTTTAAATGTGGCGTGTGATTATAATTCAGTGTAGAAAACTAATGCAAGAAGATATTTTTTATGACCAACATTAGGGCGAGATCAATAGCAAGTAGTGGACAGAGAATATGTAATTAAGTAATAATTATTGATTAAAATCTTTCTACAATATGATTGAACTTTATTTCTTATTATGTTAATTAATTTTATGAATTCATAAACAAACTCTAAATTTTATCTCACGTAATACAAAATCTTACAATAATTTTAAATTTTCAACAAATAAAATTTAAAAGTTATTTGATGATTGCTCATATGTATTTATATTTGATAAAATATATGTTTTATGTACATTTTTCATTGAAAAATAAGATAATGATTATATTCTAGAAAATTGAAATTATTTAATTTTCAAACTATTAAAAGTCTTTCATAACGTCCACGTATCGCGCGAGTACGTGTACTAGTAACGAATAAATAACAAAAATTATCGGCCTTTCAAATTACTTAACACTAATAAAAGTCATGTTCAATAATTTTCATAGATGGTTCAATTTTGTTTTCACAAAAATGAAGGGTCACGTTCACTACTTGTCAAAGACGTTGCAGAGAAAAACGAAGAGTCATGTTCAATGGATGCAACTTTCAGATGGTGTCCTTTGGGTTTCGTACATTTGATGCTATATAAAACAACCCTAACTCTTCAATCTTCATCATCAGGAAAAATACTTTTCAAGAACATAAATAGACTTACAAAATAATGGACAATTTTGGCGTGAAAAATTATGGTAACGGGCACCCAATGGATCATGCAATTGGCCAACCACATAACCATCATCCAGTCCGGGTCCGTGAGCTTCCCCCTATTCTTATAAGAGACATGGAACTTCTGAGGGAAATTATGGATGCTCTCAGAGTAGAAAATGATGAACTTCGATGGCAATTGCGATACCTGAGGCAGGATTTATTTTGGCACATGGGTAAAATCGACAGTGGGGATACTTAAGACAATTGTGGTGAATGTTAACGTTTCGTTTAGTTATCTTAGTTTTGTTTCATCTATTTTTTATGTATGTTTAAATTTTATCGGGGTCATGGCATAAGTATTTTATGAGATTGAATACTGCTAGTAGAAAATACTTTCAATGTTATGCTACTTTGTTATAATCAACATACTTTTGATTCAAATAATTTGGTTAGCGCAAATCACAGTTAATATATCGTGACAAAAATAATTCAGTTCGCCTTGAACAATGCATCAATAAATCAAAATTACATCCGTAGCAGTCGCAACTGATCAAAATAGCCTTAGCACTTACCATTCAATATTCACTGAGGAGGGGGTGATGATGGAGGAGTTAGGCATTCATCAGCATCGCAGCCTATGCGACTGAGTAAACCCCTTAGCATTCTATCCAAAGTCTGAATTTGGTCGGATAATATGGATAATTCTTTTTCATATTCTTCACGATCAGGCAGACTTTCAATTCTTAGCTTTAAAGATTCAACTTGAAAACATATCTATTCAATCTCCATTTTAAGACTGCACAAACAGAAAATCAAACGAGTTGGTGTCGTTATGTTAATAAAAAGAAAGATAACACAAGAAGCCTAAAATCAGAATTATATAAACTCATACCCTTTTCAAGTAAGTAAAGACTATAACAACTTGGAAAATTAGTAACAAGTTAAACACTATCACAAGCAACGATGCCTTTATATAGTATTAACAAGTTAACCCTTTTTAGTTAGTCAATAAATTTTTTTAAAGGTTTGTGGTTTTCCCTCCAAGATTGAAATATCAAAATTTCACTATAATCATAAAAACTTTGGAGAGTTTCCCGTTTCTGACCAAAATTTAAAATCATTCACAATTGGAGAACGTAAAATTCTCAATTCATCATCAAAAAATTAAACACTTTGCCGCGACTTTCCCACCCTTAATGAATCAATCATACTTTGAAATCTTATTACAATTATTGGTTTGTGTCGATTGGTTATTTGGAATGCTTAATAATATACCTTTTAATTTATTAATATCAAATAGTAATAGATTTATTTTTAGAATGCTAATCGATTAGTCTGTAAAAGATTTATCGAGAAACCTCTTGAAATTATACATCGATCCCATAGTTGATTAGTAACAATAATCTGACATAATCGTTAAAGAATAGAGGAATATACATTAAATAATTTTCAATTCTAGTACACACCCATTAAAAATTACCTAAAAAATGTAAAAAGCATAACATATAACAAATTTTTAAGGGTATTCTCTTTTTCTTCGGAGAAAATCAACTTTTGTTTCAGTTTATCCCTCTCCTTTTCGAATTCTTTTAGCAATCCTTTTAAGTGATCCCTTCACGCTTTGGCTACAAATAACAGTGACTTTAGAAGCTCCCTATTTTCTTTGGATTTAAGAAGCTTTTGGAGGACTTCGAACTTGGCAAGTCCTTGCAAATTTCACGTGGAAGGGCTGCTTGCCGATGCATCCTCTTTATTCCATTCGAAAAAAGAGCAACCTTTATTATACTATACAAAATTAAGAATTAGATTTCATGTTAAAAAGATAATATAATATAATATAATATAATTAATAAACGATAAATAACACCACCAACCTGGCCAATCGGACAGTTAAAGAACAGTTGACCTGGGTTTGAATTGGTACGTGACTTCCTCAAGACAGCTTGAAGCCTGTAATAACAAAAAAATAAGGCTTGTTGGTTGCATTGGATGTTTGAGAGGCCTGAGACATTGTGAATGACTACAAACTGAATAAGAAAATACGGAGTTAAAAAACACAAAATGACGTGAGTTAGCTGCACTTAGGGGTGGACCTATGTAGGATTTTTGGATGCTCTGGGACCCACTAAACTCAACGCGAAATAGTTATTACATAGAAAACTCATATAAATAGGTATAAAACATATAAAATCACCCACAATAACAAAAAGTTTGTTGGGTACATTGACATTTAGGTTGATTTTAAGATGCTTCAGAGGAAAGAGGCCCCGGGTTTGAACCTCATTGAGGTGATTTTTTACTTTTTGTAGTTTTTAAATTTTTAAAGCACATACTATGCTTAAATTCTGGGTCCACCACTGGCTGCATTGATTCTTTTCGGCAATAAAAACAAACTTTAAAATTTTTGGAATAGTCCATAGACAAAGTTGACAACCTGATTGCACTGATCAATCCCTTCAGTACGCAGTCAACACTCTACCCCATGTAATGCGTGACTGAAATAGAAGGTGTGCAAGATTTCATTTCATAGCTCCTTTTTTAATGTAAAGATGTAAAGCATGTCATGTATCGAACCATTGTTAGATCACAGGTCTTAAACCAACAAATGCTCCGGCCAGTCTAAATTTATGCTTTTTCCATTTCATTTTTTAGAACGTTCAAGTTAAAAGTTTCAGCTATACCTTTCATATAGGTTGAGTTGTAAAAGACTTAAATTTCAAGTTGGATTTCCCTATTTTAATTAGGAAAATTATATTTAACTTGGGGACTTTCGATTAGTATTGCAGTTAAAAGGATGAAAATTGAGTAGTAAAAAATGACAACCATTTGGCCACTATCCGATTTGATTTTTCTCATCAAATGCATGTAATAGTGTGAACAATTTGACCCCTTTATAGACTAGCCTTGCCTACCCTACCTAGGATTTAGATAAAGGTTACATACATCTCCTTATTTCGACTATGCACGACACAAACATACATTCGATAGGGTTCCCCATTGGATATTAAGGACGGTCATTACATTACTAAAGTCAACAATCAATATAATTTTGAATTTTTTCTTAAATAAATTAAAAAAATTAATTTTTGGAGGAGAGGGTTGGTAGGTAGGGGTTGAGGTTGTCAAAATAGGTAGTAAGGACGGGTTAAGGAAATTTTTTAATTTTTTTAAAATAAATTACACAATTCATTATTACGCACATTCATTATTCGACAATCCACTATCACAAGTAAATTCAATAAAATTATTTCATATATGTTGACCAATTGAAAATCGACGTAATTCATTATTACGCACATTCATTAGTCGACAATCTGTTGTCACGAGCTAATGTAATAAAGTTATTTCATATAATGTTGACCAATTGAGAATCAACGCAATTCATTATTACGTACATTCATTATTCGACAATCCGATGTCAAGAGTAAATTTAATAAAGTTATTTCATATAATGTTGACCAATTGAGAATCTACGCAATTCATTGATCGACAATCCGTTGTCACGAGTTAATGCAATAAAGTTATTTCATATAATATTGACCAATTGAGAATCGACGCAATTCATTATTACTCACATTTATTATTCGAGAATCCGATGTCACGAGTAAATTCAATTAAGTTATTTCATATAATGTTGATCAATTGAGAATCGGTGCAATTTATTGATCGACAATTCGCTGTCATGAGTTAAGGCAATAAAGTTATTTCATATAATGTTGATCAATTTAGAATCAACTCAATTCATTGTTACTCACATTTATTATTCGACAATCCGATATCACGAGTAAATTCAATAAAGTTATTTCATATAATGTTGACCAATTGAGAATCAACGCAATTCATTATTCGACAATCTGTTATCACGAGCTAATGTAATAAAGTTATTTCATATAATGTTGATCAATGGAGAATCGATGCAATTCATTATTTGACAATCCGTTGTCATGAGTTAATGTAATAAATTTAATCATATAATGTTAAACAATTGAGGATCGACACAATTTATTATTACGCACATTCAATATTTGACAATCCGATGTCACGAGTAAATTCAATAAAGTTATTTCATTTAATGTTGACCAATTGAGAATCGAAGCAAATCATTATTCGATAATCCGTTGTCACAAGCTAATGTAATAAAGTTATTTCATATAATGTTGACTAATTGAGAATCAACACAATTCATTATTCGACAATCCGTTGTCACGAATTAATGTAATATAGTTATTTCATATAATGTTGACCGATTGAGAATCGAAGCAATTCATTATTACGCACGCACATTCATTATTTGACAATCCAATGTCATGAGTAAATTCAATAAAGCTATTTCATATAATGTTGACCAATTAACAATCGACGCAATTCATTATTCGATAATTTGTTGTCACGATATAATAAACTTATTTCATATAATGTAGACTAATTGAGAATCGACGCAAGTAATTATTATGCACATTCATTATTCGACAGTCTGATGTCATGAATAAATTCAATAAAGTTATTTTATATAACGTTGACCAATTGAGAATCGACGCAATTTATTATAGGATAATCTGTTTTCACGAGTTAATGTAATGAAGTTATTTCATGTAATATTGACCAATTGAGAATCGAGCAATTCATTATTCGACAATTCATTCTCATGAGTTAATGTAATAAAGTTATTTCATATAATGTTGACCAATTGAGAATCGACGCAGTTTATTATTCGACAATTCGACGTCACGAGTAAATTCAATAAATTTATTTCATATAGTGTTGACCAATTTAGAATCGAAAAATTCATTATTCGATAATCTGTTGTCACGAGCTAATGTAATAAAGTTATTTCATATAATGTTGACCAATTGAGAATCGACTCAATTCATTATTCGACAATCCGTTGTCACGAGCTAATGTAATAAAGTTTTTCATATAATGTTGACCAATTGAGAATCGACGCAATTCATTATTCAATAATTCGTTGTCACGAGTTAATGTAATAAAGTTATTTCATATAATATTGACCAATTGAGAATCGACTCAATTCATTATTCGACAATCCGTTGTCACAAACTAATGTAATAAAGTTATTTCATATAATGTCGATCAATTGAGAATCGACGCAATCCATTATTACGCACATTCATTATTCGACAATCCAATGTCATGAGTAAATTCAATAAGGTTATTTCATATAATGTTGACCAATTGAGAATCGACGCAATTCATTATTCGACAATCCCTTGTCACGAGCTAATGTAATAAAGTTATTTCATATAATGTGGACCAATTGAGAATCGACGCAATTAACTATTCAACAATGCATTATCACGAGTTAATGTAATAAAGTTATTTCATTAATGTTGACCAATTGAGAATCGACACAATTCATTATTATGCACATTCATTATTCCACAATCCGATGTCACGAGTAAATTCAATAAAGTTATTTCATATAATGTTGACCAATTGAGAATTGACGCAATTCATTATTCGACAATCCGTTGTCATGAGTTAATGTAATAAAGTTATTTCATATAATGTTGACCAATGGAGAATCGACGCAATTCATTATCACGCACATTTATTATTCGACAATCCGTTGTCACGAGCTAATGTAATAAAGTTATTTCATATAATATTGACCAATTGAGAATCTACGCAATTCATTATTGACAATCCGTTGTCACGGGTTGATGCAATAAAGTTATTTCATATAATATTGACCAATTGAGAATCGACGCAATTCATTATTACGCACATTTATTATTCAATAATTCGTAGTCACGAGTTAATGTAATAAAGTTATTTCATATAATGTTGACCAATTGAGAATCGACGCAATTCATTATTACTCGCATTTATTATTCGAGAATCCGATGTCACGAGTAAATTTAATAAAGTTATTTCATATAATGTTGATCAATTGAGAATCGGTGCAATTCATTGATCGACAATTCGCTGTCACGAGTTAATGCAATAAAGTTATTTCATATAATGTTGACCAATTGAGAATCAACGCAATTCACTGTTACTCACATTTATTATTCGACAATCCGATATCACGAGTAAATTCAATAAAGTTATTTCATATAATGTTGACCAATTGAGAATCGCCGTCATTCATTAGTACGCGCATTCATTATTAGAAAATCTAATGTCACGGGTAAATTTGATCAAGTCATTTCAGATAATATTGACCAATTGAGAATCAACGCCATTCATTATTCGACAATCTGTTGTCATGAGCTAATTTTTAAAGTTATTTCATATAATGTTGATCAATGGAGAATCGATGCAATTCATTATTTGACAATCCGTTGTCATGAGTTAATGTAATAAATTTAATCATATAATGTTAAACAATTGAGGATCGACGTAATTTATTACTACGCACATTCATTATTCGACAATCTGATGTCACGAGTAAATTCAATAAAGTTATTTCATATAATGTTGACCAATTGAGAATCGAAGCAATTCATTATTCGATAATCTGTTGTCACGAGCTAATGTAATAAAGTTATTTCATATAATGTTGACTAATTGAGAATCAACACAATTCATTATTCGACAACCCGTTGTCATAAATTAATGTGATAAAGTTATTTCATATAATGTTGACCGATTGAGAATCGACGCAATTCATTATTAGGTACATTCATTATTTAACAATCCGATGTCATGAGTAAATTCAATAAAGTTATTTCATATAATGTTGACCAATTAAGAATCGACGCAATTCATTATTCGATAATTTGTTGTCATGAGTTAATATAATAAACTTATTTCATATAATGTCGATTAATTGAGAATCGACACAATTCATTATTATGCACATTCATTATTCGATAATCCGATGTCATGAATAAATTCAATAAAGTTATTTTATATAACATTGACCAATTGAGAATCAACGCAATTTATTCTTGGATAATCTGTTTTCACGAGTTAAAGTAATGAAGTTATTTCTTGTAATATTGACTAATTGAGAATCGACACAATTCATTATTCGATAATTCGTTGTCACAAGTTAATGTAATAAAGTTATTTCATATTATGTTGACCAATTGAGAATCGACGCAATTCATTATTCGACAAACCGATGTCACGAGTAAATTCAATAAAGTTATTTTATATAAGGTTGACCAATTGAGAATCGACGCAATTTATTATTGGATAATCCGTTTTCACGAGTTAATGTAATGAAGTTATTTCATGTAATATTGACCAATTGAGAATCGATGCAATTCATTATTCGACAATTAGTTGTCACGAGTTAATGTAATAAATTTATTTCATATAATGTTGACCAATTGAGAATCGACGCAATTCATTATTCGACAAATCGATGTCACGACTAAATTCAATAAAGTTATTTCATATAGTGTTGACCAATTGAGAATCGAAGCAATTCATTATTCGATATTCTGTTGTCACGAGCTAATATAATAAAGTAATTTCATATAATGTTGACCAATTGAGAATCAACTCAATTCATTATTCGACAATCCGTTGTCATGAGCTAATGTAATAAAGTTATTTCATATAATGTTGACCAATTGAGAATTGACGCAATTTATTATTTGATAATCTATTCTCACGAGTCAATGTAATAAAGTAATTTTATATAATGTTGACCAATTGAGAATCGACTCAATTCATTATTCGATAATCCGTTGTCACGAGCTAATGTAATAAAGTTATTTCATATAATGTCGACCAATTGAGAATCGATGCAATTCATTATTACGCGCATTCATTATTCGACAATCCAATGTCTCGAGTAAATTCAATAAGGTTATTTTATATAATGTTTACAAATTGAGAATTGACACAATTCATTATTCGACAATTCCTTGTCACGAGCTAATGTAAGAAAGTTATTTCATATAATGTTGACCAATTGAGAATCCACACAATTCACTATTCAACAATCCGTTGTCACGAGTTAATCTAATAGAGTTATTTCATATAATGTTGACCAATTAAGAATCGACACAATTCATTATTAAGCACATTCATTATTCCACAATCCGATGTCACGAGTAAATTCAATAAAGTTATTTCATATAATGTTGACCAATTGAGAATCCACGCCATTCATTATTACGCACATTTATTATTCGATAATCCATTGTCACGAGCCAATGTAATAAAGTTATTTCATATAATATTGACCAATTGAGAATCGACGCAATTCATTATTACGCACATTCATTATTCGACAATCCATTGTCACGAGTAAATTCAATAAAGCTATTTCATATAATGTTGACCAATTGAGAATTGACGTATTTCATTATTCAACAATCTGTTGTCACGAGTTAATGTAATAAGGTTATTTTATATAATGTTGACCAATTAAGAATCGACGCAATTCATTATTATGCACATTCATTATTCTACAATCCATTGTCCTGAGCTAATGTAATAAAGTTATTTTATATAATGTTGACCAATTGAGAATCGACGTAATTCATTATTACGTACATTCATTATTCGACAATCCATTGTCATGAGTAAATTTAATAAAGTTATTTCATATAATGTTGACCAATTGAGAATCGACGCAATTCATTATTCGATTATCTGTTATCACGAGTTAATGTAATAAAGTTATTTCATATAATGTTGACCAATTGAGAATCGACACAATTCATTTTTACGCATATTCATTATTCGACAATCCGTTATCACGACCTAATGTAATAAAGTTATTTCATATAATATTGACCAATTGATAATTGACGCAATTCATTATCACGCACATTCATTATTCGACAATTCGATGTCATGAGTTAATTTAGCAATAGTAGCCTAAAATTTAACAATTGCGAATCAACAAATTCCATAATGTACATTCATTCTAAAATTTTATGTCATGTAATGGATCAAAAAGACTAGCTTGGTGATTGTTAAATTATTATGCCGCATGCAATGTATTGAAAGCTCTGGTAGCAAATTCGGTCCTAGGGATTCTGCATACTCCTTTGGTCACCTATTTGATACTCCACAACGTGCCTGCTATTTTGATATATTTTTTTAGAATAAGCAATAATGCCTATCCTAGGTCGCGTGTTCGATACTCCCCGACACATGCTGTTTTTGACTGAGCACTATGCCTACCCTTTTAAAATACAATTTTCTAGGTCACCTCTATATTACAAAGCCTACTTTCAAATACAATTTCCTAGGCCATCTCTAAGAATACAAACCATCAGAGTAACGACCATTCCGTTTCCCTTGCCTTTATTATCTATAATCTCCTACAATACACAACAATCAATCAAAACCCTATTCTTCTCCATCAACCCCTAAAGAAAATAAAAACATTCATTCAAGTACGTGGCTACCCTAATGATTACAGACCTGAATTTAGTATTACATTGACCAGATCATACATGAATCTTGACGGAGTGATAATTTTTCATCATTTTTTCATCCTTGAATGAGGATTCTATGTCTCTTTGTGAGTTTATAATTTAATTATTATTTATTTTGATTTAATTTGTCCATCTTTTATCCCTCTTTTTAGTGGATACCACAAGAGGTTGGTCAGTACTTCCCCAGCGACCCGACGTCATTAACCATTCTTCATTTTGGTACTAAAAAATCCTATAAGGCTAAAGTCACCTGCTACGAGTATCAGAACAGGCGGAGAATATATGACGGGTCAAGATATTTCATTCATGATACGGGTTTTCAGATAGGAGACATTTTGGACTTCAGGATCTCCTGCAGTGTTTCCAAACACATCTTCATAACTGTTCATCACATAATCGATGTGTGAAGTAGTTTCCAGGGTATATAACTTTCAAATATGTGAAGAAATTCATAGATTTATTGTTTCGATTAAGCATTGGTTTTGAAAGTCTTTTTTTAATGAATTCATATATATACTCTTTAGTTTATTTTAAAATAATTTATTTTGACTGCTAAGCGAAGTTAAGAGGGAATTTAAAATGAAATGAAAAAAAATAAATATCTCAATACATTCCTGGAATTTATTATATACTCCTATCAAGAAAATAGATCAATACTAATTAAATCGAAAATCAAATCATAACGAACAAAAAACTATAACAAATATAACTAAGATTTGGTTTTTATTCATGTTAGTTACTTATCCATTTCTTATCAATTTAAACCAAAATCAAATCGTTAGGCACTAATAGCCGATAACCAATATAACTATAATAATTAAAAGTTATCATCATCTTATAGAGAAGACGACAACAACCAAACAATATTAAATATATAACTACGTACAAATATTTTGCTTTAATCAGCAAAGATATATAACTATATCCGTCAACATACACCATCTTAATTTAGTAATTGCATTTGATATAATTATGATAAATTGAGAATTTTCGTACTTCATGACGTGCATTCATGAGACAATCGCGTGTCGGGAGTGAATTCGACAACGCTTGATATAACGTTGATAAATTGATAGTCAACGAAATTCATCACGTACATTCGTTCAACAATCACGTGTCGCGGAAGAATATAGTAAATTTTTATATAATATTGACAAATTGAGAGCCGACGCAATTCATGACGTACATTCATTCAAAAATCACGTATCGGGAGATAATTTAGTAATTGTATTTGATAAATGCTGATCCATGATCAAACGTACAAGTTCTGTGATGGATTCATTATTGTGCCGCATGCGTTATGCTGAAAGTTTTTTTAGCATATAAGGTTAATCATTATGTTAATACTCATTACGTCTTCGATTCTCCCTGATCCATTTTTATTAGATTATTTTGCATAAGAGCAGTAAGTGTTGTAGACCCTAAATGCTGATCAATTGACAACTACCAAGGTCACCTCTTCCAAAACAAATCCTACCAATTCCTCTCCTCTTTAAAAGACACCATATGCACACCTCATCTACTAATATAACTCTAAAAAAAAATATTTCCCTTCATCCCCGTTCACATGCAAACAGGCCCCTATCATCTCTTCCGGGTTAATCTGCGCCGCTCCTACGTTGAGAAGGACGCTCTGGTAGATTTATTTGTTGTTTTTTAAATCTATTCTTTCTATGTGTCTTCGTTTAATGCATTCATCACTTTTTTTTGGATTGTAGTGACTGCCATTATACATCAAAACCTAATTCTCCCTAAACCCAACGCCGGTTACAATCTTTCATCGTGAAATAGAGGTTATACAACTCAGGTTGCTGCTACCGAAATCAACAACTATCGTAAGATCAGTAAGGGATAGAGACAATTTATTAGGGCTACGAATTTTACGGAAGGAGATGTTACATATATTGCTATTACGTAGTTTTGAAAACTCTGTTAAAATTGTTGTTCTTAATGAGGACTCACACATACGATTTCTCATTGCACTCTAAGAACCTTTTCCGTTATTGATCAGACATTAATAATACCTTGTTGTTTTGATTTGTTATTACAAATATATGCAGTACTTCGTGTTCATCAAGTTTATTCTTCTTTATTTATCTTGATTCTTCAATTTTCTGTAAATTTTAATTCTAATTTCCAAACAATGAAAGCAAAACCTATGAAACAAAATCGTGTTTCATAAAATAAATTGTGGCAAATGCATTGGCTAGAAAAAAAAAAGGTAGTAACTCCTAAACCATTAATTAGTGATTGGGTACACTTTAAATAAAAAAAATTATACACGCATAAAGCATCTAAAAATAAGTAACAATACAACATAAAAAAATTAGAATAGTTTTAGGGCCCGTTTCCCTTTTCACTTTTCCAAAAATTGTGATGTTTGGCCATGAAAATTCAAAAAATTATTCCGGAGTTGGATTCCAAAAAGTGAAAACGACTTTTTGTTGTTTTCACATTTTTCTACTTCCATTTTCAACTTTCATTATTATTACATATAACCTCAATCTTTAAATTTTTACACAAACCCCTCTTATAACTACAACCAACCACCAAGAAAAAAATTATTCTTTATTTTCTATGGTACACCATCATTTTTAATTGTTACAGATATTGTAATCTCTTTTTATTATTTTAGCCTATTCATGACGTATATTGATTCAACAATCACGTGTCACGAGTGATTTTAATAAATTTTCATATAATCTTGACATATTGGGATCCGAGAGTTAACCCAATTCATTATACCGTGCTTTCATTCAGCTATCTATTGGCACGAGTTAATTTAATAATAGTATTTGATAGAATGCTGATCCCTTGTCAAACGTATGCATTGTGTTGAAAGTTTTACTAGCAAATATGATCAATCACCCTATTAATGCTCTTTAGCTCGCGAGTTTGATTCTCCCTGACACGATCTTTTTTTAGAGTCGACGCAATTCGTTACGTACATTCATTCCATGATCCTTTATCAATAGTCTATTTAATAATAGCATTTGATA
>NC_061119.1:84524332-84797794 GCF_002878395.1 Capsicum annuum | reverse complement strand
ATTCCATGATCCTTTATCAATAGTCTATTTAATAATAGCATTTGATATAAGTACGACATATTGACAAATGTCGTACTTCATGATGTATCTTTATTCAACAATAGCATGTCATATGTGAATTCAACAATGGTTGATATAATGTTTACAATTTCAGAGTATTCCCAAATCATGATGTGCATTCATTAAACAATCATGTGTCACGAGAAATTTTAATAAATTATCGTATAATGTTGACAAATTAAAAGTCAAGAGGTGATCCAATTGATGACGTACATTCATTCAATGATTCCTTGTCATGATTTTAATTTAATAATAGTATTTGCTAGAATGTTGATACCTTGTCAAACGTATGTGTTGTGTTAAAAGCTTTTGTAGCAAATATGGTCAATCATCATGTTAATGCTACTAAGTTTGCGAGTTCAAATCTCCCTGACATGATCTTTTTTGATTTTTTTTTGTATGACAATAAATATTGCAAACCCTAAATGCTGACCAACTACCGAGGTCACCTCTACCAATACAAACTCTTCACATTCCTCTCCTCTTTACAAGAAAACACAGAGCATACTTCATCCACAACCAACTACTATATTCCTTCGTAACTCGCTAAAAAAAGAAAAAGAAAAAATATTGTCGTTCTCCCCGTTCAAACACAGACAGGACCCGTCCATTAGTTTCGAGTTAATCTGCGCCGCTCCTACTTTGAGAAAGAATTTCTAGTAGATTTATTTATTTTTTTCTTGAAAAAGTTTTTTATTTGTTTTCGTTTATTGCATTCATCACTTTTTTTTTGGATTGTAGTGGCTGCCACTATGCGTCAATGACTACTTCCCCCTAAATCTGACGCCGATTAAGATCTTTCATTGTAAAACTTAGGTGTATCTTAATCAGGTTGTTGCTGCCAGCATCAACAACTATCGGAGGATAAGAAACGGATGGCACAAATTCATCAGGTCTACGAATTTTATGGAAGAAGATGTATTACATATGTTACTCATTCTCAGTTGTGAAATATGTTAAACTTGTTGTTCTTAATCAAGATCCAAACCTACAATTTCTTATTGCAAGCTCAGAACCTTTCTTGTATTTGATCAGGCATTAGTCCATTACTAATTGTAACACCCCGAAAAATCCAAACCAATATTAGAGCCATGTACCAAGATCATACATAGTACATCATGGTTTTTTTATAGTTTTATGAGTAAGTTAGATTTATATTAAGGCTTCAAATAATTCCCATCTATCAGATGAATCAAAACATTCCTTACCGATTGAATTCTTGAGAAGGATATTGGTATAGTCAACTTCAAACGATTATATCTCTAATTATACTAGGAATTTTTGAGATTATGACCTATCAACAGATAGATAATTGAATTAAATATCCAATGATACTAATTTTGTCTAAATCCAATATCGGAGCAAAGAGTTATTCCTATTTTACTCCAGCATGTTAGGCAGGAAACTGTGTGATGATATTCGTGGTAGCTTACCACATTTGTGATGCCCTACCACGAAGGTCGTCAGCGTTAGGAAGAATCCAACTCTTGTATAATAACATTCGTGGTAGCTTACCACATTTGTGATGCCCTACCATAAAGGTCGTCAGCCTTAGGCAGAAACCAGCTCCTGTATGACGACATTCGTGGTAGCTTACCACATTTGTCACTCCCTACCACGAAGGTCGTCAGACTTAGGCAGAAACCATCAGTTCCAGCTCCTGTGTGATGATATTTTTGATGGCTTACCATACTTTTGATGCCTTATAAAAAATGTCATCAGCTATGATTTTCAGCAACTGGGAATTTATTTTATAAGGGTATTTTGGTCTTTTCCCTTCACTTCCCATGACTTATAACCCTCAAGGAATGTATTATCTTCCATTCTATTTAGTTAACATATCTTAAAAACCCTCTCTTACACTTTCAACCACAAGATTAGGGTTTCCTCTCAAGATCATCTCCTCAAGAACAAGAGCAGTCTTTCCCAAATAGGTTAAACCCTAGTCAAGAAAAATCAAGGGCAAGCCTAAGAATTTCTTCAGGAACTTTCAAAAACATTAGATCTCTTTCAAGATCAAGCTTTAAGGTATGCGTACTGTTCATCTATGGACTCAATTCATTCATAGAGTTCAAGAACCATGCTTTTAAATGTTATTTTGTAAACTTTTATGGTGATATAAGCATGTACACGTTGATGATTGTTGTTCAAGTTTCAAGATGATATCTAAGAATGTTTTTCATGGAATATATATGATTGTTGGTTGAAAATCATGAACTTTGGGTGGGTTGAACTAATGCAAGTATGAAATCCACCTATGCCTTAAAGAATGCATGTAAGGTGTTTGATAAAAAGCCTAGGATGTTAGAAGTTCATATTTACATGATTTCATGATATCTAAATGACAAGTCTATGTTAGCGATACACTTCAATATGAATGCCCATGCTATTTATGTATTCTTATGGTAATGGCATAAAGTATGTATAATGATGGAAATATGAATTTTGTGTGTGAATTATATCCATGCTTTCCCTACCATGTTTGAGGTGTTGATTAAATACATAAAGTATACTATCCCCTACTTATGATATAGCAAATTATGGACTCCAGTCTTGTGATCAAGTCATGTCATATGTGTCAGTTTTCTTCTATCGAGTCCTAGGAGTATTCATACCCAAAAACATAGTTGTATGCCTAGAGCCATGTCATGTTGTCACAATAATCTCAGTCAACCTATAATCTATAGAACTCAGTCAGTCATGTGACTCAGGAAACCTCAGAAATCTCATGATCCCAGTTAACTCTCACATAATAGTAATAATCCATCAGTAATGGAAGTCAGTTAATCTATTCATGTACAGTCAGTTGAATCATGTTTTGTCTCTTCAGATTAGAGTAGGAGTTAGCACAGAGTGAACCCAAGGATGGGAACTCACCTGTATATGAGGGTGTGATTCTCAGCAGTCATCCTTGCATACCAGAACTATGTAGCCAACATAGGTTGAGATATCGCAGCCTATTATATGAGGGTAGATGAGGTGGCTTAACCTGTTCTATGAGGGTTCCCACCATTCTCACTAGAGTTACCTATTATATGAGGGTTTCTCACATATTGTCCTTACCAGTGGTGCGGTATTGACACCGTTCTAGTCAGGGCAGAGATTGGACCCCATCTTAGCCATAATGGCACATATGGGGCATGCCGGTTAAACAACTACCTCCCACAATTTCAGTATCAGTCTCAGTAAAAGAACTCAGATAGTTTTTCAAATATCAGTATACCAGGACAGTTAGATACGGTCAAATTCAGTTATAGCACAGAACTCAAAAAGTTTAACCAGATTCAGGGCTGTCAGATACAGTCATCTATGTTATCAGAGCTATGGTTCCAGCCATGTATTAGCGTACAGATTTAGCCATCACGTACTCATGATCTTAGTTACTATGTATGTATATTTGTAGTTTTATGTTAATATTAGTCAGTCAGTAGTATTATTCATGCACGTAAACCCTTGCATTAGCCTACCTCACTCGTATACTCAGTACTTCAATTGTACTGACGCATTTGTGCTATGGTGCTTTATTTTTATGTTACACCATAGGTTCAGAGGCACGAGTCCTAGACCAGCAGTAGCAGTCACATTCAGCAATACAGAGTTGCAGTGAGTCCTCTTCATTCGAGGATGACATTATTTGATTTATTCACTTATTTCTTCAGTTCAATTTTATGGAGTTAGTTGAAGACATGTTCCTTCAACTTCTTAATTCAGACAGTACTTAGAGGCTTTCGAATTTATGCTCAGATTTAGTTTTTAGATTTAGTTTTCAATTGTTTTGGGTATTTTTTGCCCATATGGATATTATATTATTTCAGTTGAACCTTATGGCCTATTGTGCATGTTTTCCACATTATTATGTCATGAATTGTAGTATACAAATATAGATATCAGTAATGGGTTAGCTTGTGGTCCCTCGAGGTCATAAGCATCGTGTAGCATTTCAGTTTAGAAAATCGAGGCATTAAAAACTTGGTATCAGAGCCTAAGGTTTAATAGAGTTCTACGAATTTTGAAAGCTGCATCTAGTAGAGTCTTGTGCATGGTTGTGTTGTGTTCCACATTTATGTACAGGAGGCTATGAGATGTTTTAGGAACAGTTTTCTTTCTTTAGTATTGATGTCGTGCTCGTAAGATTAATTTCAAGTCAGTTTCTCAGTCTAATCTACTTTTCTCTTATTTCTGAAATATGCCTCCAAAGAGAAGAAATCAGCCAGCTCCTCAGCCCGAAGATCCTTTGGGTGAACATGTTTATCATGCAGAGTTCAGGACCATATTTACCACTCTTTCTCAGTCTGTAGCTGCCCAAAATGAATGACCAGCAATTGTTCTGGCCAACCTAGTGGCCAATTCAGCAACAGCTAGGATTTGGGACTTCACTCGAGTGAACCCTCCATCCTTCTTTGGGTCTAAGCCAGATGAGGATCCTCAGGAATTCATTTACCAAGTCCAGAAGGTCATTGATATCATGGGAGTCACTTCTTCTCAGTGTGCCAAGTTAGCCACGTACCAATTGCAGGATGTCGCTCACACTTGGTACAAGCAGTGGTTAGCAGAAAGGTTAGAGGATGTAGGTCCTGTTGAGTGGGAAGAATTTGTCACATCTTTTTTAGACAGATTCTTTCCCCAAGAGCTAAGAGAGGCCAAAGTTCTTGAGTTCATCAATCTCAGGCAGGGAAATATGATAGTTAGAGAGTATTCTCTTAGATTTACTCAGCTAACCAGATATGCCCCTTATATGGTTGCAGACAACAGGGATAAGATGAGCAATTTTGTGTCAGGGGTGAATGATAGCGTGGTAAATGAGTGTAGGTCTGTGATGCTGAACAGTGATATGACTTTAGCCAGGCTCATGACCCATGCTCAACAAATAGAGGAGCAGAAGGTTAAGACTAGGGAGAGGCTGAACAAAAGAACAAGAGCAGGCAGTTTTAGTTTTGCTCAGCCCAAATCAGAGGGAGCGAATCATTCGTAGTTTCTTCCTAAGTCAATAGTTCCAGCCCTTTCCTCCGCTAGTACCCCAGTGCCAAAGTTTAGGGACGATAATAGAGACAGGGCACCAGGCTCTAAATCTCAGAGCAGTGTTAGTAGTACCCGCAATTATCCTCAGTGTCAGACCTACGGTAAGCACTATTAGGGTGTGAGTAGAATGGGTTAAGGCATTTGTTTTGGTTGTGGCAAGCCAGGCCATAGAGTTAGGGACTGTCCTTGGCTAGGTCCTCAGGGTCAGCAGAATCATTCCACAGCTTAGTCCGGTTGCCCGAACCAGCAGGGTGCCACTTCCAGTGCTACTAGTGGGCAATGCCCAATAGACTATATGCTCGTCAGACCCAAAAGGATCAGGAAAATTCTGCTGATGTCGTTACTGGTACATTACAGATTTTCTATATTCATATTTATGATTTACTAGACCTAGGTGCATCCTTGTCTTTTGTCACTCCATACATTGTAGGTGATTTTGGAATCAGTTTTGAAATTTTAGCAGAGCCCTTTTCAGTCTCTACCCCAGTGGGTAAAACTATCATAGCTCCGCGGGTATACAGGAACTGCCCAGTTATGATATTTTAGAAATCCACGTCAGCAGATTTAGTCCAGTTAGAGATGACTGATTTTGATGTCATTCTCGGCATGGATTGGCTTCATTCCTGCTATGCCATAGTCGACTGCAGAAATAGAATAGTTCAGTTTCAGTTCTTGAATGAGCCCGTCCTAGAGTGGAAGGGTAGCACTTCGTCTTTCAGGGGTCAGTTTGTTTCCTACCTTCAGGCAAAGAAAATGATTTCCAAGGGGTATGTGTATCATCTCGTGCATGTTAAGGATTCCAGTTCTGAATCTCCCAGTATCGAATCAGTTCCAGTGTTTAATAAATTTAAGACACCTTTCCCAAAGATCTTCCAGGCATTCCTCCCTAAAAAGAAGTAGACTTCGGCATAGACCTTCTCCCAGATACTCAGTCTATTTCTTTTCCGCCATACAGAATGGCACCAGTAGAACTCAAGGAACTGAAAAATCAGTTAAAGTATCTCTTAGATAAGGGATTCATCAGGCCCAGTGTATCCCCATGGGGTGCGCCAGTCTTATTCATGCGCAATAAAGATGGTTCTATCAGAATGTGTATTGATTACCATCAGCTCAACAAAGTCACGATCAAGAATAGGTATCTGCTGCCTAGGATAGACGACTTGTTTGACCAACTTCAGGGTGCCAGTTATTACTCCAAGATAGACCTCAGATCAGGTTATCATCAGCTCAGAGTTAGATAATGTGACATTTTGAAGGTAGTTTTTCGTACTCAGTATTGTCACTTTGAATTTCTAGTCATGTCCTTTGGTCTTACCAATGCCCCTGCAGCTTTCATGGACTTGATGAACCGGGTGTTTAAGCAGTACTTGGACACATTTGTCATAGTCTTCATAGATGATATTCTGGTCTATTCTGACAGAGCGTGATTATTCAGACCATCTCATAATTGTTCTTCAGACTCTCAGGGATCACAAGTTGTTTGCCAAGTTCAGTTAGTACGAATTTTGGCTAGGATCAGTAGCATTCCTTGGCCATATTATTTCCAATGATAGCATTAGAGTAGATCCTCAGAAAACCAAAGCGGTAAAAACTGGCCTCGCCCTGTCTGTCCATCAGATATCAGGAGTTTCTTGGGTTGGGCTGGCTATTACCGATGGTTTGTCGGGGAATTTTCTTCTATTGCATCTCCTATGTCTAGATTGAATTATAAGAAGGTCAAGTTTTAGTGGTCAGAACTTTGTGAGAAGAGTTTTTAGGAGTTAAAGACTCGACTCACCTCAGCTCCAGTTTTAGCACTTCCCAACGATTCCGATGGATTTGTAGTATATTGTGATTCATCTAGAGTAGGTTTAGGTTGTGTCCTCATGCAGCATGGTAGAGTCATAGCCTACGCCTCCAGATATTTAAATCCCTATGAGAAGAATTATCCTACTCATGACCTTGATTTAGCAGTAGTTGTCTTTGCCTTAAAGATTTGAAGGCATTATCTATATGGTGTTCATGTAGGCATCTTCACAGATCATAAGAGCCTTCAGTATGTCTTTTCCTAGAAAGATCTCAATCTTTATTAGAGAAAGTGGTTAGAGCTCTTGAAGGATTATGACATGAGTGTCCTTTATCATCCGAGCAAGGCCAATGTAGTGGTCGACGCACTCAGTAGACTGTCCATGGGTAGTGTTTCCCATGTTGAGGATAGTAAGAAGAAATTAGCTCAGGAGATTCATCAGCTTGCCAGACTAGGCGTTCATTTAGTTGACTCTTCAGAGGGTGGTGTATGTGTTCAGAGTAGTTTAGAGTCATCCCTAGTTTCTGAGGTGAAAAAGAAGCAAGACAGGGATCCTATCCTTGTCAAGGTCAAAGAGTCAGTTCAGAGTTAGGAAGTAGAGGTTTTCTCCCAAGGAGGATATAGTGTTCTTCATTGTCAGGGCCATTTGTGTTTTCCCGGTGTAGATGACTTGAGGCAGCGAATTCTTGCAGAAGCGCATGGTGTGCGATACTCTATTTATCCAGGGGCCACTAAGATGTACCGCAACTTGCGGGAGATCTATTGGTGGAGTAGGATGAAGAGGGACGTTGCAGAGTTTATGGCTAAGTGCTCTATATGTCAGCAGGTTAAGATAGAGCATCAGAAACCTAGTGGTTCCATGCAGGAGTTCACTATTCGTACTTGGAAGTAGGAAGAAGCGAACATGGACTTCGTGAAAGGTTTGCCTAGAACACGTCATCAGCATGATTCAGTTTGGGTCATTGTAGACAGAATAACCAAGTCAGCTCATTTCTTTCCAGTTCGTACCTCTTACTTCACCGAGGATTATGCCAAACTCTATATCAGGGAGTTGGTCAGATTACATGGTGTTCCACTATCTATCATCTCAGACAGAGGTACCCAGTTCACCTCTCACTTTTGGAAAGCATTCCAAAAGGGTCTTGGTACCCAAGTTCATCTCAATACAACATTTCATCCTCAGACAGATGGTCAAGCAAAAAGGACCATTCAGACTCTAGAAGATATGCTAAGGGCGTTTGTAATTAATTTTAAGGAAAGCTGGGATGACCACTTACCTTTGATTGAGTTTGCATACAACAACAATTATCACTCCAGTATTCAGATGGCTCCATTCGAAGCTCTCTATGGTAGGATATATAGGTCTCCGATCAGTTGGTTTGAAGTTAGTGAGACCATATTCATAGGGCCTAACTTAGTATTTGATGCCTTAGAGAAAGTTTAGTTGATTAGAGAAAGACTTCGGACTGCTCAGAGCCGACAGAAGTCTTATGCGGATATACGTAGAAAGGATATCAAATTTGATGTCAATTACTATGTATATCTCAAGATCTCTCCATGAAGGGAGTGAAGATATTCGTCAATAAGGGAAAGCTCAGTCCCCGATATGTCGGTCCCTTTAGGATTTTCAGTCACTTCGGCAAGTTAGCCTATGAGCTCGAATTGCCTTCAAATCTAGCCTCAGTTAATCCAGTCTTCCATGTCTCTTTGCTCAAGAAGTGCATAGCTGATCCAGTATTTGTAGTACCTATTCAGAGAGTTGACATTCAGAATAGACTCTCTTATGAAGAGATCCAGTCAAAATCATTGACTATCATACTCGTAGGCTGAGGAACAAAGAAGTCCCTCAAGTCAAGGTTCTTTGGCCGAATCAGTCCATGGAGGGAACTACTTGGGAAGAAGAAGAAGACATGCAAACCAAGTACCCTCATCTTTTCTCCGCTAATTTAGGCTTAGCTCGAGGTAACTATTTTTCCATAAGCTTATTCAGTTACATGTTCGAAATTCCAGGATAAAATTGGTATCAAGTATCAGTGTAGCTTATCATGCATTCATGAGTTTAGCTTATCAGTCATGCATCAGATATGCATGTTTAGTTGGTCTATATTCAGTTTAGAATTCAATTCAGTCCTAAAATTATGTACCAGTTGAGCATCATCAGTGTATGCGTTGTTTTATCTTTTCTCCCCTCTTAAGGAGTCATCATTCGAGGATGAATGTTTCCACGGGGGAGATATTGTAATACCCCAAAAAATCCAAACTAATATTAGAGCCATGTACCAAGATCATGCATAGTACATCATGGTTCTTTTATAGTTTTATGAGTAAGTTATATGTATATTAAGGCTTCAAATAACTCCCATCTATCAGACGAATCAAAACATTCCTTACCGATTGAATTCTTGAGAAGGATATTGGTATAGTTAACTTCAAATGATCATATCTCTTATTATACTAGGAATTTATGAGTTCGTGACCTATCAATAGATATATAATTGAATTAGCTTTCCAACGATACTAATTTCTTCTAAATCCGATATCAGAGCAAAGAGTTATTCCTATTTTACTCTAGCATGTCAGGCAGGAAACTGTGTGACGAAATTCGTGGTAGCTTACCACATTTGTGATGCCCTACCACGAAGGTCGTCAGCCTTAGGTAGAATCCAACTCCTATGTGACGACATTCGTGGTAGCTTACCATATTTGTGATGCCCTACCACGAAGGTCGTCAGCCTTAGGCAGAAATCAGCTCCTGTATGACGACATTCATGGTAGCTTACCATATTTGTCACTCCCTACCACGAAGGTCGTCAGACTTAGGCAGAAACCATCAGCTCCAGCTCCTGTGTGACAATTTTTTTGATGGCTTACTACACTTTTGACACCTTATCACAAATGTCGTCAACTATGATTTTCAGTAACTGGGAATTTATTTCATAAGTGTATTTTGGTTTTTTTCCTTCACTTCCCATGACTTATAACCCTCAAGGAATGTATTATCTTCCATTCTCTTTAATTAAAACATCTTACAACCCCTTTCTTACACTTTCAACCACAAGATTAGGGTTTTCTCTCAAGATCATCTCCTCAGGAACAAGAGCATTCTTTCCCAAAGGTGTTAAACCCTAGTCAAGAAAAATCAAGGGCAAGCCTAAGGATTTCTTTAGGAACCTTCAGAAACATTAGATCTCTTTCAAGATCAAGCTTTAAGGTATGCGTAGCGTTCATCTATGGACTCAATTCATTCATAGAGTTCAAGAACCATGCTTTTAAATGTTATTTTGTAAACTTTTGTGGTGATATAAGCATGTACACGTTGATGATTGTTTTTCAAGTTTCAAGATGATATCTAAGGATGTTTTTCATGGAATATATGTGATTGTTGGTTGAAAATCATGAACTTTGGGTGGGTTGAACTAATGCAAGTATGAAATCCACCTATGCCTTAAAGAATGCATGTAAGGTGTTTGATAAAATGCCTAGGATGTTAGAAGTTCATATTTACACGATTTCATGATATCTAAATGACAAGTCCATGTTAGCGATACACTTCAATATGAATGCCCATGCTATTTATGTATTCTTATGGTGATGGCATGAAGTATGTATGATGATGGAAATATGAATTTTGTGTGCAAATTATATCCATGCTTTCCCTACCATGTTTGAGGTGTTGATTAAATACATGAAGTATACTATCCCCTACTTATGATATAGCGAATTATGGACTCCAGTCTTGTGATCAAGTTATGTCATGTGTGTTAGTTTTCTTCTATCGAGTCCTGGGGGTATTTATACCTGAAAAATATAATTATGTGCCTAGAGCCATGTCATGTTGTCACGATAATCTCAGTCAAGCTATAATCTATAGAACTCAGTCAGTCATGTGACTCAGGAAACCTCAGAAATCTCATGATCCCAGTTAACTCTCAGATAATAGTACTACTCCGTCAATTAATGAAAGTCAGTTAATCTGTCCATGTACAGTCAGTTAAATCATGTTTAGTCTCTTCATATGGGAGTAGGAGTTAGCACCGAGTGAACCCAAGGATGGGAACTCACCTGTATATGAGGGTGTGATTCTTAGAAGTCATCCTTGCATTCCAAAACTATGTAGCCAGCATAGGTTGAGACATCGCTGCCTGTTATATGAGGGTAGATGAGGTGGCTTAACCTGTTATATGAGGGTTCCTACCATTCTCACTAGATTTACCTATTATATCAGGGTTGCTCATATGTTGTCCTTACCAGTGGCACAGTATTGACACCCTTTCAGTTAGGGCAGAGTTGGAGCCCATCTTAGCCATAATAGCACATATGGGGCATGTCGGTTAAACAACTACCTCCCATAGTTTTAGTATCAGTCTCAGTAAAAGAACTCAGACAGTTCTTCAGATATTAGTATACCACCACTGTTAGATATGGTCAAATTCAGTTATAGCACAAAACTCAAAGAGTTCAACCAGATTCAGGGTTGTCAGATAAAGTCATCCATGTTATCAGAACTACGGTTCCAACCATGTATTAGCATACAAATTTATCCATCACGTACTCATGATCTTAGTTACTATGTATGTATGTTTATACTTTTATGTTCATATCAGTCAGTCAGTAATATTATTCATGCACATAAACCCTTGCATTAGCCTACCTCACTCGTATACTCAGTACTCCAGTTGTGCTGATATATTTGCACTATGGTTCTTTCTTTTTATGTTACACCATAGGTTCAGAGGCACGAGTCCCATACCAGCAGTAGCAGTTGCATTCACCAATACAGAGTTGCAGTGAGTCCTCTTCACTCAAGGGTGACATTATTTGATTTATTCATTTATTTCTTCAGTTCAGTTTTATGGAGTTAGTTGGAGACATGTTCCTTCAACTCCTTATTTCAGACAGTATTTAGAGGCTTTAGGATTTATGCTCAGATTTAGCTTTCAGATTCAGTTTTCAGTTGTTTTGGGTATTTTTTGCCCATATGGAAGTTATATTATTTCAGTTGAACCCTATGGCCTATTGTGCATGTTTTACGCATTATGTCATGAATTGTAGTATACAGGTATAGATATCAGTAATGGGTTAGCTTGTGGTCCCTTGGGGTCATAAGCACCGTGTAGCATTTCGGTTTAGAAAATTAGGGCGTTACACTAATACCTTTTTGTGTTGGTTTGTTCTGGTAAATAAATTCAGTAGTTCGTGTACATCACATTTATTCATCTTTATTTACTTTCTGCTTCAAAATTGTTATGTTGAAAATTTCTAAGAGTAACCAAAATCATTAATCAATTTTCTAACGAGTTAATTTAGTAAATTTATTGCATATAATTCAGAAAAATTGAGAATCGACACAATTGATTACCACGTACATTCATTCAATAGTCACATGCCACGAGTCAATTTAATAATAGTGTTTGATACAACAGTGACTAATTGAGAGTCGACGCAATTCGTTATAACGTACATTCGTTCAACAATCCATTGTCAGGAGTTAGTTTAGTAAACTTATTGCATATAATGTTGACACATTGAGAATCGACACAATTCATTTCTACGTACATTCATTCAACAAACACATTCCACGAGTCAATTGGTTAATAGTACTTGATACAACGGTGACCAATTTAGAGTCGGCGTAATTCGTTATAACGCACATTCCTTCAACAATCTATTGTCGCGAGTTAATTTGGTAAAGTTATTGCATATAATATTGACAAATTGAGAATCAACATAATTCATTACGGCCACACAAGTTCTATATAATACATTAAAACCAAATTGGGCAATATTTAGGAACAACAGTTTGCAATTTGGCAGATAATATTAGCTGTCTATGCATACTTATGATTGAAATTAATTTCTTAATTGTGACAATAATAAGTTGTATATACTTAAAACAATCTTTCCATTTTCTATGTCCATGAATTAATCAAAATGTATTAAATTACAAACACACGTTAAATCAACAATTACGATTGCACAAAACATACATTGACTCAATATTAAGACTATACGTCAATCAAACTTTCTCACTATTGTATATTCAATTAACATTGATTTGATCAACATTGTCATTCTCTTCACATTAATTAAGTCGGTTCACTGTCATACTCAATGTATGAACAAATTATATGACATCAACAACTAACGATTATAAGTCATTCAGTTGAATTCACTAATAGATGACACGATTTGGATAATCAATTGAACATTCAAGCATACGCCATTTTTTGTTACAGATATGGAATCTACATGTAAAACATAACGAGCCCCTTAATTTGTGTTTGGCAATCAACATGTAATACATAACGACGCCCTTAATCTACATGAAACCTAAGTAGCGCATCAATAAAAATAATAATGCATGCCAAGTAGGATTGAATGCTATTGCAGCAGCTTGGTCAAACATCAACTTTAGATTTCATAGGTCTCAAGTTCAAGACTGTTGTTCTCTTTTTTAATTTAATTTAATTAATTAATATTTTCAAGGCATTTTCACAATGTTTTCAACTCCCACCAAAGCTTTACATGTAGTTATTTGGAGGGAAGCTAAAAATATCCCTTTAATACGAAAATTATAATCGACACTCTCTTTCACAATACACTGCGGAATCTCAACCAAAACCCTATTCTTATTCCCCCACCACCAAAAATAAGGTTCACATAAGTAGATCTCAACCCTACTTCTCCCTTTCCAGAATTTGTTATTACGCTGAACATAACAGACGTGACACATGACGAAGTGGTAATTTCTAATTTTTTTTCTTCATTAAGGATTCTATGTTTCATTATTACATTTATTTAACTTTGTTCTCTTTAAATTTGAGTAACTCTTTCATTTTTTTCCCCTTTTCAGTGGATACCACCAGAGGCAAGCAAATACTTCCCTATCGGCCCAGCGCCAGTAATCATTAGTCATTGTGGTAATGGAAAGTCGTATTGTGCTAAATTATTCTGCGAGCATCGGGATAGGAAGAAGATATATGACAGGTGGAGAGATTTTATTTGTGATGGGGGTATTCGATAAGGAGAAGTTTTGGTCTTTCTAATCACCTACAGTAATTTCCTATCTGTCTTCTTAGATGTTAAACACGTAATTCCTATGTGAAGTATTTTTCAGGTTATGTAATGATTTGAATGTCTTTTATAATTCCCCTTTTATTTATTAAAGTGATATCTCTACTCTTAATTCCCCTTTTATTTAAGAGGCCAGAGGATATACTACGGCTAAAAGTTTTTCATCCATGCTACAGGTATCGAAGTAGACGACATTTTGGTTATCGAGATAGCTAACAGTACCGACCGATCTATCTTATTAAATGTTAATATAATCCCTGTGTGAAGAAGTTTTCAGGTTATGGACAAACCGTAGATTAGACGTTGAACAAAAACGAAGACTGTTATTCAAATTCCTTACAAATTCATTTCTTCTTTTCACTATTCCGGTATATGAAAAGTAAAAGTTGTCCAGATCAATATATTTGTAAGTACGACTTTGGACTGAACAAGGTAAAATATTTTGTTGAAGCCAATTACTCTTCATCAAACTTATTCCAAAAATAAATACCTTCTTTATAATTGTGTAATGAACTGCAACTAACAAATAATAAGTGTCCAACACAAACTCGCTACAAAAAAAGCACTGAGACAAAAGATTATGAACTTTGTGTGTGACACATCAATTGAATGTGTTAATGTCCAAATCTTTAACTCTAAATGTCCTATTGTCCAAGAACAACTTCAACAAATGTTTAAACATGATTGTATGTTGGATGGCTTAACAAATAAATTGTTGAATACATTCTCACCTAATAGTCTTCCTTAATTGAACTAGGATATATGAAAATTTGCTTCAAATTATACTTGAATATGGGAGAAGAAAATTCAAAATGGAGGAACTGCGTGCTAATTAACTATTTAGTTGATATAAGTGCTAATTCATACTGCAACGAAATGTGTTATATAAAAGCCCTAATTATCCATGATAGTGCTCACTAAAAAAATGACATAATGTATAGTAGAGATGTCACTTAGCATGCAAACAGTTATTTTTTCATTTTAATAAATTTAGCAAAACCACAAACGTTCACTAACTTTACAATACGTTTATGCCTGTCAATGCTTCCATTCACGAAGTGAAAATAATGAATAAAAATATTTGACAGATTTTGAAGGGTGGAACAATGTCAATACGCAATGCACATCAACATTGATAGCAACAATTCCAACAGTTATCACTAAAAATATTACATTATTATTCTGTACCTAGTAATCCATATAGTAAAAAATAATTCAAAATTAATGACTTGCGCATCAGTGTAGTAAATTAATAAAGACGATGGAATGTTATTTATGGCATAATCATAAATTGTACCTTTACACTTCAACAATTTTTTTTTCTATGTACATTTTTTTTCTTTTTCATATTAACAAGAACTTCACCCCAATCCTAATTTGTATTTAAGGCCCACGAAATGACCCATGAAGAATTTACACATATGCACATCAAATTAAACCTAAAATGAGAACAATTTTAACAATCTACTTAGTTGGATTGGGCCCAAACAAAAGGTTCTCAAAATCGAGCCACAATAATAAATGGGCCCAATGAATAGTTCCTAAATTAGAAGGTCTCAAACCCTAATTTACTATAAAAAATCAAAAAAAAAAATCGAATAAGTGAAATAAATGGGGAAGATAAAGGATAAGTGGAAAGAGATAGTGGGAGACATGACAACATAGGTGTGGGGAATGATTTTTAAAAAAAATCAGCCGGTTTTGAAATGAAAAGAGTAATTTGGGTAGGAAAAAAATGTGAAATGTCATTAGCACCCTCCCTTGTCACTTTAATTACAATAAAACAGCTCAAAAAGGACATTTCGAGTCTTTCAAGTCAATCGGCCTCGAGTTGATTATAATTTCCGTAATTCAATTTTGTGTGGAGCCTACTAGTCATTTTCGATTTCTTGCACAAATTAAAGATTCTCTCTCTTCTCCATAGTTTTAAATTGAGAAAATGGGTTCATAATCCACGTATCAAAATAGTAGTGAAATGTTATACAACTTATGTCTTCTATGTAATAAGTGTATCTCACTCATTAAAATTTTTTAGTGGCAAGTATTGAATAATAACCAAAGAATGATGTACGACATATCGTATGCAAATTAAAATTTAATTCAAGAGAAAAGGGATGGTTTCCGAAATCCAAGAAAATCCACTATTTTTTCTTATTTTAAGGTTTATCCTCTAATTTAAAGGGTTGAAACTGCTATAAACATAGGATCTCATTATGATCAACAATTCGTCCAAGGCTAATAAACTTAAGAAAATCAGTCTATGATCAACAATTCGTCCAAGGCTAATAAGCTTAAGAAAATCAGTCAGAAAAAAAGCAAAATCTATTAACAAAACAACAAATTAGCCTTCGTGAAAAAATGGAGGCCAATAAGCTTGTAATAGTATTTTTGATGTGCATGGTTGTGTTGTCAGCTGTGCGAGTTTCCACGGCTGATTTCGAAAACTGCTACAAAAACTGTCACAAGGATTGTGCTGCCTCTGGTCATGGCTACACTGTCTGTGCATTGAAATGTGAGACCGATTGCAGTTTTAAGCAACTCAAAGGTACCTTTTTTTAATATCTCTGATCATTCATGTTAATCTTTTTAAAAAATTATTCTGTTTATATTGATGCAGCTCTTGAAGAAATATTTAGATTTTAATAATATAACAATGTTTATCACAATTATCCTTATTTTTTTTTATTTTTTTTAAAAGAATTTATAAATGTCTCACTTAAATGCAATCTACTAACAAGGAAATTCTAGGGATAAATAAAAAAAAAAAATGTTTTCACTTTTTTTTTTTGGAAACATCAAACATTGTTAAATAAATTCAGTTTCTCAAAACTAATGTAGGTAGCATTTGACAATGCATGACCATCTTTTTATTTATTAATCGTTTTGAAATAATATTCAAACTGTTTCTGCTTACAATTATTTTTTGTGTTCTACTTTTAACAGAAGAATTCGAGGAAATCATGCCTTGATCAGGACCAAAGATGCAGGGAATCACCTCTAAAAGGAGTTAGGGAAAATGAAGAATAAAATAGTAGAATTTTGTTTAAATTATTATTAATTTCTTTTTCCCGTGGCATTGTAATGCTAAGAATTAAACAAAATAAAATTACATTTAATTAATTTTTTTTGATTTAATAGTGTGTCTTCATTATGTTGATTGCACTAAAGTTCAATTCATATACATTTATGGAGAATATAACAAAACTCCCAACGTATTACTCAATTGTCAACTATACACATCTAACTTTACGGGTACTATTATCCCCAAAAAAAATTTATTTTCTTGATCTTTTAATTTGTATATATTGAATTGTCCAAGAAAATCATATCTATACTTTATAGTAATTTTTAATTTGTAAACATTGAATTGTCCAAGAAAATCATATCAATACTCTGTACGACCTTAAATGTATGAACTCCATACATTTATAGTGAAATTACTAAAATAGTCATTCTAAAAACCTAATTACCTTACCAGCTACAAAAAGAAAAAACACGATTGAACCTTTCCAACCATAGCTTTTTGAACAGAATAGGGCCAGCTATACAGAATAGGGCCAGCTATACAGAATAGGCATACCGAAAAAATAGGCAACCGTTTTAGACCCTAAATTTGTGGGGCCTTATTTTTTCACAATAATAGATTATAATTTTCTTATAAAAAAATTATTAAATACTATTTATAGAAAAAATAAACTTCTTATATAAAAGTAAAGAATTATTAGAAGTTTGATGTATTTAAGCATTAAAGTACTATGTAACAAGAAAGATTGAATCCATTAGTTATATTAACGAAAGAAAAATTATCAGAAGAAATTGACTATAAAAAATATTACTCCAACAACTTTGTATCTCAAAATATATAAAAATATAGAGTTCATAAGAAAATATATATATTTTTCTTAAAAATTTAAGACCTCCGTTCAGTTTTTGCTTTAGGCCACCAAAGTCAGCAGCCCTTGGAACAGAAGTGTTCTTTCAGAAATGCTACTAATTAATCTTAATCACACAGAATTCAAACTGTGGATTTATATTAACTATTCAATGAAAAATATTACTTTTTTTTCGGTTTATAAATTTTGCTAATCTTTAGAGTTAGATTTTCGTATTCTCTTATAAATTGGGGCGTCCGAAGAGATAGGTCCATTCAAAGTCAATAAAGGTCTTAAAATTCTTGCACAAATTGAACACAAATGCAATAATTGAAAGTAACTCATAAAATCTTCTGTGTGATTTGCATTAACAATTAGGTATGATCATAATTATACATTGTAACCTAACAATGTCGTGAAAAATGCTCTTCTCGAAATCCCCAAGCGATGTTGCATTTTCTTACTCTAACACATCATCTGATCATGTGATTGAAGATACAAATTTCACTATCAGAAATTCACTATTTTCCGATCGAAATAAATTAGTCGTAATTTTTTGACTTACTTCGATCGAAAAATTTACTTTTTTATTTTTATTTTTTATATAATATTATTCCGATACTATTTGGGACTATAACACTCAGAATGTTTGGTGGTAAATTTTGAAAAATGTATATTCCGACTGCTGTAGTCGAAAATAAAAATAATTAAATAAATTTATTATTAAATATATAATCAGACCCTTATATAAAAATTAAATAATTATTTAAATAAATTATTAAATATGTATTATCGACTACTGTAGTCGAAAATATAAATAATTAAATAAATATATTACTAAATATATAATCATACCCTTATACAAAAACTAAATAATTATTTAAATAAATTATTAAATATGTATTTCTGACTACTGTAGTCAAAAATATAAATAATTAAATAAATATATTATTAAATATATAATCAGACCCTTGTACAAAATTAAATAATTATTTAAATAAATTATTAAATATGTATTTTCGACTACCAATATAAATAATTAAATAAATATATTACTAAATATATAATCAAACCCTTATACAAAAATTAAATAATTATTTAAATAAATTATTAAATATGTATTTTCGACTACTGCAGTCGGACATATAAATAATTAAATAAATATATTATTATTTAATTGACTGATGCAGTCGATAAAAATATATAATTAAATATATTAAATTACTACCCGACTAAAGTAGTTGAAAATTTATATTTAATTATATAAAATATAAGCACATATCACAACTACTTTTCCAATTCTCTCTCACAGTCGTCTCTCCCTAAGCTAGGGGCTCCTGTGGTAACGTTTCTCTCTAAAAAATTAGCGACGGTAGAGTGGTAGTATTGAAGGTCAATTTCAGTGAACTTGACCTTCGAGGTATAATTTCACTGAATGACGGTATTGATCCTGAGACGTGGTCTTCCTATCTTCACTCACATCTTCACTGAATCGAGGTAAAGATTTATTCTATTTTCTATAAGAGTTTATGGACGTGGTCTATTTTTAGTACCTTTGATTGATGAGCAGACCCTAGTCTTCATTGTTGTGTCATTTGTGGTACTTTTGGTAAAACCAAAACACTGATTGATATCTGGTATTTCAATATTCACATGTTATCTTGGTTGTCTATTTTGTTGCCAGAGTTGTTTCAGGAAATGCACTTGCTATCATGGTTTTCTTATGTAATTCATTTGATGAACTAATTCTGTAGAATGCTTCATCTCAGAGTCGTTGTTATTTTTAGTACCTTTGATTGATGAGCGGACCCTAGTCTTCATTGTTTTGTCATTTATGGTACTTTTGGTAAAACCTCTTCAGTGTTTTCATTTCTTTTCTCAAAAAATATCTTATCTTGTAGTGCTATTCTTTCTCTAAATCTGTTTCTACCATTGTAAACTTGTTTGAGTAAATGGTTGAATTGTTCTGCATTTCTAGCATGCTCTCGATAAGTGTGCTAATTTCTACGGCAAGCCAACTGAGATGGATCTAGAAATTATAACTTCTTTTTAACAGTTAGTGGAGTACCATGGCTTAGCATTTAGTTGTTGAGAAAGTCGTAGGAAGAAATATTTGGCATTCCACGGTTCTGTTGTGATTCTAGCATTGGCAATTCGTTTTCTCTGTTGTACAATGCGTCTATGATTCATGAAGTTTACTATTATATATATATCTATCATTTTGCTCTAACTTTCATCACACTGCATCTTAATACTTGCCATGCAGCTTGTTATGATAAATGGATAGAAATGTCAAAGCACAACTTGTTCCTGTGTGTTTGAATAATACTTTCCTTACAGCTTATGTATAATATTGCAATATAAATGCACAAGCATAATGTGTATCATTTGGTAAAAATATGATAGCTCCACTAAGTACTACCTTGTTTCTCTTGTTTGACTGTTTGTCCCTTTTCGTGTATAAATATTTCGCTATTAGGAATCGGGAGTTAGTATATTTATGTGTTTTACCTTACAGCTGGTATTGATTAGAAGGAGCGCAAACATGGATACTCATAGTTGTTAGAGTGTTCTAAACTTTTCTTGTAATGATCCAGGGCCATTATGTGTCTCTTTTTTTATTATTATTTTCATTGTTTGGGGTGGATGGAGGATCATTTGAATGGCAGAAGTGTTGGTCATTGTTCACTCAGGCACCATTTGAAATTAACAATACACTGTTTAAATGATGTTACAAGGATAACTAAACCAAAAAAATACATCTAAATTGTTGCTTATGGAGTTATGTTTACTTTATTTTAAAGTATGCTTCGTTGCACTAAATCCGAGATGTAAGACAGATTTGAGATATACCATCTGAAAACTCGATGAGGGATGAAAAATAAGGATAATAATTGAAAAGTGATTGAAAAAGTTTGATTATTTCTTCAAGTTTAGTTTAGAATTTATATTGGTTACTAGCTTACAATATGGTAAAACTCTGATTCAGTGATTATAGGGCATAAAACATCTATTAATTATGGTTGATGTCTCCTTATATGGCTTTAGACAATTCTCACCATGTAAGGTCACCAAATAATAAAAAAGGTTTTATTGCTAGTTTGTAACACCTTAATCCAATATATGGAAATAATGCGTGTCAGGTTCATCGATTTTGAAATCTAGCTCTCTCAATCTTTTATATATTGAAAATGTTGTATTCTCCATCTTATGACATAGAGTTTATTCTTTTCCTTTTGAGTTTTTTTTTTCTTTGAGAATGAAGTTGAATGATCTTTTTCTAATTGATAATTAATTGAAATCAGAACTTTCGAGATGCTAAATATTTGAAATGATAGCTTCATTTATAATATCTGGCATTTCATCAATCTCTTGCTCAACCAATTAGAATCTTAAAGTCTTTGGTCAATATATGACCAATTAATATTTGAAACTATAGCTTTATTTGAAATATCCTGCATTTCATTACTCCCTGATTAACCCAATTAGAATTTTAAAGTCATTCATAGCTGTATGATCAATTAACATAGTAATACAGAACAAAAAAGAGAGCACAAACTTTGATAAAGTTTTATCTGATTGGGATCTAGAGAACGCTACATGTCCTTAAGAATGTTAAGTTGAGGTTATTCTTTTGGTTTGGTTGGTTTATCATCTGGTAGTAGTCTTGATGTTGGTGTTATTGTTGAGATGGGTACTCTATTCTTCTTTTGATGCTATTTGTGGTCTATTTGGGCTGAGGTTGGCTCAAATGGGGAAAGTCAGTAATTTCCCATTTTGAGACTTATTCGACCTTTATTATTTTGTGGGATGCTTCTTCTTCGTAGTATATGTTTGTGCATCATTTGTTGATAACCAAAGTGGATGTCCATTGGGAGTAATTATTTTTTGCCATTGATTAAGTATTGATTCAACCAAATATAGGTGGGGTTGTTCTTTTATCAACATGCATTTTTTTTTATTTTCTTCTTTTAAATTCTTTACCCCATCTGCTTGTCTCCCTTTTTGCCTTTTTTTTATCTTGTTTGTGAAGCTATCATATGGATTGGATTCCTTTCACTGATACAAAAATTCTTTTTTAATTAAAATATTTTATTGTTCTTGGCTGCTTTACTATGTTGTATTGAATCTCTTAGTTTTCTTCTTATGTCCACTGCGTAGTAGCATCTCTAAACAAACCTGTTATTGTTTTGTTTCTCTTCTCTATTATTATTATTGTCGATCTTATGTAGATGGAAAATGAAGATCATACATGGATGTATAATAGAATTTATCCTAACCTTGTGGGATTGAGGGAGGAATATAAAGCTGGGGTAGCTGGATTTATTGTTTGTTACTGAACGGACCATTAGGTTTCCTTGTTGGAATTACAAGTGTTGCAAGTTATTGAGTCCAGATGTTGTTATATTACATCTTTATAATAAGGGTTTTATGTTAAATTATATTGTGTGGACAACTCATGGAGAGAGTAGTGCTACTAATAATTTTGCTTTTCAGAATTATGTTGAAAGTCCAATAAGAGAGAATAATATTGAAAGTTCAGGATAGTGAGATGGTCAGGGATGCTTTTGGGACAAACTTAGGGGCTCAAAATAAACCAAATGATAAGGCTAAGCACTTTCATGAACAGTTAAAGGAAGCTAGTCATCCATTGTATGAAGAATCAGTGCATTCTAAGTTATCTATTGTTATTCGGTTACTGAGTATTAAGTCAGATTATTGTATTTCTCAAGAGGGCATGGATTCTTTCATTGGACTTATAAATTAACTTAACCTAAATAAAATTAACTTACCTAAAGATTTCTACACAATAAAGAAGTTGGTTTCTAAGTTAGGACTTTCATCAGAGAGGATTCACTATTGCAAGAAACATTGCATGTTATTCTATAAGAAAGATGCAAATCTTGTACTCAGCCTTGTTATAATAAAGTCATACATGCCAAAGGGAAGAAGGTTCATGTAAAGTCGATGCATTACTTACCCCTTATACCACGGTTAAAGAGGTTGTATGCATCAATGAGCTCTGCCCCTCATATGAGATGGCACTATGAAAATAAAAGACCACTTGGTATTTTATGCCATCCGTCAGATGGAGAATAGTGGAAGCATTTTGATAGTGTATATCCAGATTTTGTTAATGAACCAAGAAACATTAGGTTGGGATTATCTACTAATGGATTTATTTCATTTTCTATCGCAGCTACACCATAATTATGTTGGACAATATTTGTGACTCCTTGTAATCTCCCACCTGAATTGTGTATGACGAGTCAGTATATATTTCTAACTTACATTATTTCAAGTTTTCGCAATCCAAAAGTTTTGATTGATGTATATCTACAACTATTGATTGATGAGTTGAACTTATTATGGCATGAAGGTGTGGAAGCATATGATGTATCAATGAAACAAAACTTTATATTATGTGCTACTTTGATGTGGACTACAAATGACTTTCCTGCTTATGGAATGATGTCTGGGTAATCGACTTCGGGTAAGTTAGTTTGCACTTGTTGTATGGAAGACACAAAAGCATTCACTTTAAAAAATGGGGGTAAAAACTCATGGTTTGACTATCACCGTTGATTCTTGCCAATGTAACATGAGTTTAGGAGAAATACTAGTGATTTTATGAAGCATAAGATTGATTTTGAGGGGCCACCACCAATTTTGTCACGAGAAGAAATTTGGGATAGAGTGAGGAATCTACTTAAGGTAATAAAGTCTGTACCATCTAGGATACCTGGTTATGGTGTTACACATAACTGGACTAAATAAAGCATATTTTGGGAGTTAGATTACTGGAAGGATAATCTTCTGCCTCATAATCTGGATGCCATGCATATTGCAAAAAACTTCTTTGAAAACTTGTTTAATACTGTGATGGATGTAAGTAACAAAACAAAATATAACTTTAAGGCCAGGATGGACTTAAAGGAGTATTATCGACGCAATAAGTTGTAACTGACATACTTAAACAATAAGATTCAGAACCCCAAGGCCAGTTACACATTCACTTTAGAGGATAGAAGAGTGATTTGTGATTAGATTAATAATTTGAGAATGCCAGATAGATATGCGTCAAATTTTTCTAAGTGTGCTAACATGAAGGAAGGAAAGTTGACCTCTATAAAGAGCCATGACTGTCATATTTTTATGGAGTCATTGATGCCTATTGCATTTTGCGTATCGCCCGATAGAATCTGGAATCCCATAATAGAGATAAGCTTATTTTTCAAAGATTTATATTCTAAAACATTAAGAGAGGAGAACCTATCTTTGATAGATATCAACATTCTCTTAACCTTAAACAAGTTGGCAAAAAATTTTCCTTCTATTTTTTTTGATGTTATGGAGCATCTTCCAATTCACCTTGAGAGAGGCACGACTTAGAGGGCCTGTTCAGTGTAGATGGATGTATCCCTTTGAGAGGTATTGACTTTTAACATTTACCTTCATGTGTTTTAATTGAACATTATTTCATCTTAAAGATCATACTATGCATGACTATTGGAAAATATAAGCGGACCATAAAAAATAGATCTCGAATCAAAGGATCAATTTGTGAGGCTTATTTGGCTAAAGAAACCTCTTATTTTTGTTCATATTATTTTGATCATGATGTACCATGTCTAAGAAACCGACCTAATAGGCATGATGATGGATACAATACAAATCCTTCAGCAATAGCATTTTTAATATTCAATCAACCAGGTAAAGGAAGTCCAAAAGTTGGTCCACTTCGATATTTGAATGAGGTGGAGCTTAAGTTAGCTACAACACATGTATTATTAAATTGTCCTGAGGTCCTGCCTTTTTATAAGTGAGTATATATATATTAATGATAATCATTCAAGTACTATCTAAGCTTTAACTAATAAAGGTCATAACTTTATCGGACAACTACTTCGTGGCTTTACACAAGGATGCTGCTGTTTATCCTATGTTTTCAGTGTTGTTTAGAGAATATCTAAGTTTAACTTTAATATTTAACATGATTTACACTTTTGTTCAGTTTTATGTATATTTAAATTCTAACCTTTCTTGAACTTATTATAGGTTCATAATCTAGATAATTTTGACCCAAATGACCAATTTTTACGTGATATAACTTGGGGACTGATACACCCAAATTACAACTCTCTTACAAGAGTGTAAGCGGTCGTTGTCAAATATATAACCCAACTAGATTGGGGTCGAATCCCACAGGGAATATGGTGCTGATTAAGTTGTATGCAGATTAGTTGACTTTTAATCATTCATTTTCGTAAAACAAAAAGGAGAAATTTGATTCAGTTCTTAAATTAATGGTTTCAGTTTAACAAGATGAGATATGTGTAGTGGTATTCGACTTTAGAGAAATAGCAAGCTAGGGTTATGTCCACCTTGTAGTTTTCAATACTTTCTAACTATGGGCTTTACGAATTCATACATATATCATGCTTACAGAGAAACATATTGTATTTAATAACATAATCCTAGTGTTTATCAACCATCAAGGACTAATTCACTTCAGTTCTCTCGAATCAAAAGTGTTTACAAAAAACAATACAAAATATCCAAGTAGTTAATCCTGTTAAGGCATTAACATATGTAATAAGGGTTAGAAATCCTATTTTCTTGTCATTACTCTCTTTTCTGAACCTCAACCTTTCTATCGAATAAGTTGAGTTTTAAGGAACATCCTCTATGTTTGCAACCACGAGAATTTAAGATAAACGAAGAGAGTATGATATAAGCAGATCAATACATTGTGAATTCAAAAACCCAAAGTAATAGATTATATGTTATATGGCTTCCATAACACTAACTAATAAACTTAGCTACTCATGAATAAAATGGAAATCACAAATAGAAATATTCATCATACCAAAAACTAGAAGACGATTTTGGTGTGCAAATAGTGAAAACAAGATAGAAACGTTTTCTTTCTCCACCCTAAGCTACTATTCCCTTGTTCAAAATACTACAGAATATTGAATAATGATAAAAAATTCAGCATCAAGTCTTTTTAATAATCTTTTCTCTCAGAATTTCCTTCTAAGTCTCTGAACTAATTATAAATGATAAATTAGTCTTGGACATGTTTCTAGGCACCACATTTGGTCCAAACTGCTACTCTCTCTTGTGTCATATGCCATCCGCATTCCATAGTCCCATTATGTCTCCATCTACCTCATTAATACCTGAAATCATGATAATCACATCGGTTAGCTTAATCACATTGAAGTAGAGTACAAAAATAAGAAACTAGGCACTTTGTTCTCCAAACTTAGCTAAAATATGGGTAAGTTATGGTGCTTAGGCGTATAAATACATCCAAGATCAGGGACCTTATACTAAAGTTAGGAAGTTTTCTAGGTACTCTGTTAATGGATACAAATTTCATATAGAAGATTTTTCTAAGGGCAAGAAAACCAATAATAGTGGGGTGTGGGTGAAAGGTGATGGCGGTGTTGATTATTATGGTGTGCTTCAAGAGATTTTAGAACTTGATTATCACGTTGGTTGGACAAAGAAAAAGTTGGTACTCTTTCGGTGTAAGTGGTATGATCCTATGCCTAGGTTAGGTACAAAGGTGCACCCTCAATATAAAATAGTTGAACTTAAGCGATCAAGGGAGTATGAACTCTATGATCCATTTTCCATTGCACAAAATGTGAAAAAAGTATATTACGCTCCTTATCCTTTGTGTAAGAATAAATCTTCATGGTGAGTAGTTATAAAAACAAAGCTCGTGGGTAGATGAATTAGCAGGTGAGTTGCAGCATAGTAAAGGCCTATATGAAGAATTTGATCCTTCTGAACTTAGAGAGAATGTTAATGATTATGGAGAAGGAACATCTGGGGCAAACGACGAGGAAAATCCAACCGATGAAAATAAAATAAGCGAGGAAGAATTACTTGATAAAAATGAAATAAGCGAGGAAGAGTTAATTGATGAAAATGAAACAAGTGATGAGGAAGAATTAATAAATGACTATAAAACAAGTGACGAGGATTGAGTTGTTATTAATAGTAGTAATGTGTAGTAACAAGGTCTTGAATTGTATTTTAGCTGCTACTTTTTGCTATTTTTCTTGACAATATAGTGTCTTTTCTTTGTTAACATTTGTATTTTATCCCTAGCTTCTTGATTCCTTGACATAATTTGGTTAAGGGAGTTTCCACTGATTTCTTCAAACTGATGGCTTTCTTTTGGGAGTGAAAGACTAAAACCTTTGCTATAGTTCTGTTCTTTGGAGCAACAAGTGCTGCAGGTTTTGGATTTTGCACATTACAAAAGGAATTTGGATTTGGATACATTTTTTGTTCCTAGGAGTAGTAAGATACTTGGAAGCAACTTGCTCTCCTATGATTTTTGGAGTTGAAGTGGGCTTTGATGGATGACTGACCTTCTCTTTGTCTTCAACCAGTTTACGAGAAATGTTTGAAACGACACCAAACTTTGAGAGTCTAGACTTGGAAGCTTTTGATGACACTTTTATATTTCTATTATTAAATATTTTTTCTTTAGCCTCAGTTATTATCTTATTATTTTTGCCTGTTGCTACTGCATCTTTTTCCTCCTTTTTGACCCAAGTGTTTATAGGAAACCGCCTCTCTGCCTTTTCTAGGTAGGGTTAAGGTTTACGTACAATCTACTCTTCCCAAACTCTACTTAAGGAAATTACAATGGGTTTGTTGTTGTTGCATATCGAGGTCTTAACAAGATGTTATTTGGCAAAATTAGAGCATAGTTTTTGAATGTTTGAGACTAGTTGGGTAGCATCATGTATGGATATTAACTATTTGAACATAATACTATGCATGTGATTGGGACTAAGACATCTGTATAATCAAGAAAGTTGTAATTTACCAAATATATATTTTGCACTAGGAAACTGCATGAACTAAATTTGGCAGTTCATTAATTAGTATTGCCGTCCTAATTACGTTATTAATGGGGTCTTTTAAAAATAACCTCTCTACTCCTCGGAGGTAGTGGTATGAATTGCGTACATTTTACCCTCCCCGGACTCTACTATGTAGGAATACACTAGGTTTGTTATTGTTGTATAAGTATGTAAGGGTGTGCGTTTTCAAATTCTCAAGAATTTGATTTATATTTATTTTTCTTTACAACTCTTTAATTGCGTTCTAGGTGGTAAAACTTTCGTTAACTGCTACATGGAACTTTTACAGAGTGCTCTATCTATCAAAAGCTACTATTACTATATTTACATTTAGAACCAAAACCTGTTGTTGTTTTGCGATCTGTGAATTGTCATTCTCCAGGTCTTATTGAGGTTACTTATGTGTTGATGAGAGGAAAGTGATTTACCGATAAAGAAGTAGAGTACAATGCATTTACTATCTTTTTCCAACTGTAATAGATACATAAGAATAACTTTAGAAGAGGACATTGGAATGCACTGTTGGAATTCTTTGATTATCCAGATGAAAGTATGTTCTCTTATGTATTTGTTTCAGCATTTAAACAGTTCAGTATCGATTATTCCTATGCATGATAATACTAAATGGAGAAATTTAGACTTAGCCCCGTTTCATTTCCTTTATGCTCTAGTCTAATCAAGTTTAATATGTTAAGCTTGTCCGAGAATAGGAATAAGTATAGACGGATGAAAACTGAACTGAGAATGGAATATTTTCTTTTAGGGACTTTTTCATTTAGTAAATAGGGAATTAGGTATTTTTGGCTGAAAACAAAATGCCTTGCAAAGCACATGTCATAGTGAACTTCACACTGTAAATAGTTTCAATGAATTTTTGAACTTCGTTAGACCTTGGAATGCATACAGGAAGGTTCACTGGAAAAGCTAATTCCTTTTGCCCACTGATGTAATCTCCAACATCTACTGAATGTATTATCAATGAAATTCTGGCTTAAACTAATAAAAAAATATTTTTTCGGATTAGACTGTTGTTATTGATCATTTCAATCCTCGCCGTTTCAGAACTGACTTGGACAGATCGTCGCAGCCTGAAAACAGAACAGAAGTCATACACTTTTGAAGTCAGATTATCAGCACTATCAGAGGCAAGCAACTCTCACTAAACAAAAGTGAGCCTTTAATTTATTTTGAATTAGTTCTCTTTCTTTTTTATTGCAAAGTGAGTCCAATGTTGGATCATTAGAACAATTTCAGGGTTTAAATTATTCTAGTGTGATAATCTGAACGTTTGATCATACCAATTGTTTGCATATTTTTTTGTTTTCCTACGAACTGAATTCAGGTTCAAAATTCTTCTAAGTTAATTAGCAACATAATAAGCGACACTTTTTCTGTTTTGTTATTTGGCTTCAGAAATTGCCTTTCAATCTGAAACAAGGTGTTTGGGTTAAATCATTAAGACGATATAGTTTATGTTATCAAGGATGATGCTTTCATTAATCATCAGAATTCTGTTCAACAGCTTTCAGTAAAGTTTTAGTATCACTATTTCAGTGTGTTGTCTGTTTTGTTCAATTTGATTGTTCTTTTTTTTTTTTTTTTTCAGGTGATTAATAAAGAAATCATTGGGATCAAAAGGTCATGGTAATGGATGGCGTAAGAAAGGTAAGAAAGGGCTTGATAATCTTTCTGCACGTCAATATACAACACCACCACCACCACCTGTTACCACAAATCTTCAACCAGCTACTACAAATATTCTTCCTCCTCTAAGGGCAACTATTTCACTACCAAATGCATTTTTTATGCCCCCACCGCCCCACTTGTTCCAGCCTTTTTCTCTCCATAATAATCTGCATAGTAGCTCTTCATCAGTACCTTCGACATCATCCATATCTAGCCTTTCTGAATTGAGAATTGGAGGTCCTAGCACATCAACATCGCCATTCATTGATAGTGCTACAACGTCTAATGCTACAACAACTGCTTGTCAGATTTTGAAATTTAAAAAGGCAGTAGAATATGACAGCAACACGAGGCTAATTATCGCCCCTGATAGTTATGGGTAAGTAACACATTATGTTTTTTCATAATTTTAAAAATTTTCGAAAGCTAAAATAATTTAATATAATTTTATTGCAGGTTCATTACCGCATATAGCGCCGGACATATAGTTATAGAAGTAATTAAACCATTTACACGGAGTCGTAGGGTAATTGAAACGAGATTCAACTCGACATCAGAATTCTTATGTGGAAACAGTTTATGGTATGATAAAAAATCAAAGAATTTACCATTTCAGTATGCTATCAGTGATGGATTTACCTTTGTATCCATCAAATCATTTCATGACTTTATACTAAACTATTTTGCAGATAAAGTGTGTATGGAATTCTTGTCATGAAAATGAAATACAACCCATTTTCAAGTTGAAAGCAGCACTACAGATCAAAGAACACTTGTATGAGGTCCGGAGGAACTTGGAAAAACCTGGTTGGCTGAATGCTGATGTGTGGGTCAAGTTCTTGAAAAAGTGGGATACTCCTGAATATAGGGCGAGGAGGGAATGGGCAAAGGCAAATAGAATGTCTCAAACGGCTGGCTCATTGCACACTAGAGGTTCATGAGTTTTGCTACCCACCGATGAAGACCGGTAATATTAGCTTGAATTTTCTGATTTTTTTGGTTCAATTCAATGTTCTAATACATGAACTTAGGTAGAAATACATAAACTTCGCTCATATGTTACGTTAGACAATACATGTTCAAAGTTATTTTGGAGTGGATAAACATGCAATAAAATTTAAAAGAATGGTATAAGTAAATAGTTGTTTCCAAATATATATACCTTTTGGTGCTTTGAATCCAACAACTTTCATATCATTGCTAGTGGACTGGACCATCTATTTGGATAATGTGTGGATACTTATGCTCTTTGCCTGAACTAAGTAAAAGATCAGAAAAACATATAAAAGAAGTAAAAGCCATTTTAACTCCAGGAAGACTAAATGTGAACTCTTGTTGTTCACTACACATGTGTTTAATAGCATAGTTGGATGTGAAAAATTTGTTAAAACGTATATTAAGGGCTGTGAGAGAATCTTCAAAGCACCTTCAAGTCAACAGAAAGATTTGAAGTCTTGCACCAACGTATATTAAGGGCTGTGAGGAATCTTCAAAGCACCTTCAAGTCAACAGAAAGACTTGAAGTCTTGCACCAATTATTTAGATATAACTATCAAGCCTTGTGACAAAATTATCCAATTTGTAGGTGGTCATTTCCACGTAAGAATTGGATTGCAAAAACTTGGTATTGGAAAAGTCTATGCATTATGTATAGATATTTCCAAAGTTTTTTATACTCTAGTTATGCATATTTTTCTGTTCTTTCTTCGTTTGGTCAATATCATGTATAGTTAAAATCTTATAGCTGTTATAGCATATTCCAATTATGGTTATATCATATCTAGATGCCTTCTCAGGCACTGAAAATAGAAAAAATTGCTTGCACTTGTTGTTTATACTACATGCACACTACGTTGGCGCAGATCTAGATATTGGGTCCTTCATGATCCAAACTTTGAAATCAGGTGTATAAATCTAGATATGGATATGGGTACGGGAAATCTGCTAATAATAATTCAAATGTCTAAAAGTAGAGTTAAGAAAAATGTGCCTAAGACGTTCTTGAAACTGTTAGTTCATCATCTGTAATCTTGAACAACTGAAAATATATAACTAGACGTCAAAATGGATTCACGTGGTGAAGAAGAAAGAAGACTCGTGTCTAACAAGAACCAGATTGTCCGAAAGTGAGCCCTTTTTGATGTTCCTGCTGTTAGATTGCTAACTTCAGCAACATCTGCAAACGAACACTTCTGCGTTTCCAATTAAGTGAAAAATGTCTATTACTTATAGAATTAAGGAGATGTCTACCTTTGTGACTAGAAAATTTATTGGTTTTATCAGTCTGGCATCGACCTCCATCATGGTGACATTCATAACAGTCATCTGACAGTTTCAATTCTACTAGAATTTGAGAAATAAGTTAATTCATACTTGCATTATCTTTTTTTCTAAAATTTTGTAGGAATATGAAAATGAGGGAAAAGAGCCCATTTTTCTTGAGGTCTACGAAGAGACGCATAGAAAGAAAAGAAGGACGGTACAAGAGGAGATTGAGTCAAAGCTCGTACTAAGAATGCATATGTAAGATAACTTTTTCATACATTGTTTTATTATTACCCAACTTTGCTTGTTTACATACTGACAAATAATTTTTTTTCTGGAAGAATTTCAAAAAAGTATAGAAGATTGGCGTCAAACCCAACCTACTTCAAAGGATGGTACCATGGTCCAACCATCACCTGTAGGTATGACTAATATGTGGACAACTATCGTAGATAGTCTAAAGAAAGGTAGAACCTACGGGATAGTGGTTCTCCAATCCTCGAGTAGTCCTTTGTTGTTTCCCAGTTCCTCTTCTACTTTGCAAACTATGAAAGAAATGGAAGCGATGAAAAAGCAAATTATGGAATTGACGTAGCAATGTGTAGTTAACGATGCTAAGTTTGCTAAATTTGAGCAGTTGGTTAAGAAGAACATGCCTCAAGTATTTCATGATGAGGAAGATAGTGAATCTGATGTTAATTAGATTGTAGTTATTGTTCTTGTTTTTGGTTGTGACATTTAGATGTTTAATCTATTTGATTTGATGTTTGTTTTGGTTGTTTTAAAGTGGTTGTATTTATAAATTTTTGTCGTGTTTGATCCTATTGTGAAAAATACGTTAGTTATGTTGTTTATAATCTGAGAGTAGCGTAAGCTAATACAAGATTTAATTATATAATTACTGGGTGAATATTTTTATTAAAATTCTAACTAAAGTAGCCAGAAGAATAATTCTAAAATATTTATTTATTAACGTTCCGACTATAGTAGTCGGACTAATAATAATTATTTATTAATTTTTCGACTATAATAGTCGAAATAATTATAATTATTAAATATTTTTTATTAATTTTTCGACTACATTAGTGGGATAATTATAACTATTAAATAATTATTTATTAACTTTCCGACTGCATTAGTCAGGATAATAATAATTATTAAATAATTATTTATTAACTTTTTGGCTACAGTAGTCGAAATAATTATAATTATTAAATAATTATTTATTAACTTTTTGACTACAATAATCGGAATAATTATAATTATTAAACAATTATTTATTAAATTTTTGATTACTGCAGTCTGACAATTTATAATTATTAAATAATTATTTATTAAATTTTCGACTACATTTTCGACTATAGTAGTCGGAAGTTTCCAATTTTTTTGACAAGCTATATTCCAACTATCATGAAACAGTCGAAAAGTAGTCGGAACTACCTTATTTTCTGACCACATTCTGACTACATCAGCCGTCGAAAAAATGATGTTTTCTATTAGTATTTTGCATTTGACACAGACACATTTTTTATTACCTCGTTGGACAGGTTTCTATCTATAACATAAGAGCATAGAGTTTTACCATATAATTTAATTCTTAAACACAACATGAATTGAATTACTCTTTTGTTATGTTAGAGTCTCAATTTATAGAAGTATTGCGTCAACCATTGTAGTATATTTACTATATATGAGCTATTCTAAATTTCATTTTTTTACATTTTTTAACTAGACAATTCAAGAAGTTGGCCATAAATATATACTTATCAAGCTATGCTTATGAGTTTATTTATACATCTGTGCAATGTAATATTGAGACTTTGTTAGAATTTAATGTCGTTGTATGCATCTCTTAATATAATCTTTTAAATCGTGTGGTATCTCGAGTTTGATTAACATATCATAAAAATTGAATAAGATTAGTTGTGTCATTTTTAGAAGGATTTCGTTTGAAGGAAGATAAGATTTAAGATTTGTTAGAAAAAATTGATTTGTAAAATTGAGTTTCTTAACCTGAAGTTGTAGTAATATTTGTGTTTGTTATTTATTTATAATGCTAGAGTTAAATGAAAGAAGAATCTTGTTTATCATTTAACAAAAAAGGTGCTCACAGATACTTTTAATATGTAATGTTCTATAACTGCGCAAATTTAAAGATACACTTCAGCGTGATTACAATTTACATGTTGTGGTCTACTACTTATTATTCTTTTTCTCATTTTAATTTTTTCCTATTGATCAGGAAGTTCGGGGCATTGCCAATACCCCACAACCAGTTATAGAAAGCATGCAGAAGAATAAGTGCACGTGTCCTCTTGGTAGTTAGTTTGCAGAAGTAAGTCAATTTGTCTCCTCTTCTTTTACTAATTTAGATTATTTCTTTGCACATCATAATTTTTTATAAGTATTATATATGCTTTTTTTTCTATCTTTCCAATTGTTTGATTAGAGGCATACCATTAACATTTTATGGTTTCTACGAGCTATTGACAGGTAGAAAATTTTATCCCGCCTTATAAAATATGAGTAACAGTGTGTTGCTTTGAAAAGATGTAAATTTACGAATGAATTTCATAAATGATCAATTAACTTAATGTTCATTAAATAAAAGTCACTTTTTTTGTTACATAAAAGTAATTTTAGTTTTTTTATTATCACAAAAAGCATTTTGATCGAATCTCGGGAATTTTTTACCTGAAGTTGATGTGGCATTTTTATTCTTAAATATATAGTATTGATGTACTAAACAACAACCTCGATATGTCTGTGGATCATTCCTGCTTTCCATTCAAAGGCTCCTCACATGATTACTAAATTGGATAAAAGATTTAGTGCTATAGTGAAGATATGCAGTCTTTTACTTTAATCTTTAACACCACATATTTTCATATATATTACTTTTCAAGCTAAGAGCTAGCTATGCATTGGCATAGCTAATTTTCATTTCTGTGATGTTGGCCAGTTAGAAAAAAAATTATTTGTAGTATACCTCAATAAAATAATTTTACAAGAATGTGTACGTTGACATCATGGCTCCTTCGGTTTGGGGCTCACGTAAGATTTTAAGGTATTACCTTCCGGAATTTCCTTTTAATAAATATATGATACTTAAGTTTACAAAGTATCGATTTGTTGTTAAAAGTTTGGACCATTTTACATTTGAATATTGTTAATGTTTTTCCTTTATTATTTAATGTTGCGTTCAATATTTTCTATTTTGCATTCGTCTAACATAATATTTTCTATTTTGCATTCTTCTAACATGATAGGACACAGATAAAACAATGATAACACAGAGATAAAGTAGAATTAGTTGAATAGAAAATTGACAACCATGAATATCAAAAAGGTGTTAAGAAAAAAAACAAGAGTGTCAGTTCTGAAAAGTCAAAAAGAGTCATTTTGAGAAGATATGAACTCAAAAAGTTAAAAAAGAATCTCAACTGTGACCATGCTTATAGTCTGTTTAGACTCACATTTTATACTATAAAAAAAGATTTATAAGTTGTTTGAATAAACAAATATGAGAAAGAATCATGATACAATTGAGTTTATATGTTTTCAAAGCCTAAATTCATGATGAAAAAAAAAACATAAAGAGCTTTGAAATAAGTAAATGTTGATGTTTATTATAGTTTATATTATCTGCATATGTCCTCGCCGATTATTACTAGGAGAGATTCAATGATTTTGTCAAATATAAATTTCAATTATATGGTAAAATGCTCATACTTGTACATTTGTGTTAGTTTCTCAATTATTATGCTATAAATTTAACTTTTTCAACAGATCGTTTGTTCTCTCCTGCAAGTAGAACAAATTTTCTTGGTGATGGGGGACATTAATTGCTTGGAACTATAGGATTTCAGACCAAGATTTCATCAAAATTCACTTCTAATTAGAATCGAAGATGACAACACCTTGAGACTTGAATACCACATTTTTGACCTTTTTTTCATTTCACATGATATTTTAGAATGCATAATCATATAACAAGTATATGTTGTAATTTTTGATAATTCTATTATCTAAGAAGATAATTTTTTTTCTTTCGCTGCAAAGTTTTTGCACTGCGACTTTTGCATCAATGACTTTAAATTATTATCGAATTATATTTTGACAATTTACTAAAATTGTTAACTATTTACTAATAAGAGTCTTAATATTGATATATTCTTTGTTAATTAAAACATTGAATTTTCAAATCAGATTGTAAGATCCCGCAAAATTCAACCATTTTACTTTTGAACCTTTCGTGTACATAATATTAATTTTTGACTTGAATTATATTTAGGGATGTTAAAAGGATATTTTGGAAAAGTTTTGAAATTTTTGAAAGGGGTCTGGAACCATTTTGGAACTCTGAGGCAGTAAGCCTCTGAGGTAGTAAGCCTCCGCGACAGTGGCATGCCACATAGATTAACCTCCGCAATAAGGGCGTGGCACGGAGGCTAACCTCCGCGATAAGGGAGTGCCACGCCGATATGTTAATTTCATCCTATTTTTGTTTTATTCGCTTGGGGTGAGGGGCTTGCATGACTTTTAAATGTAAAATAACCCATTTCCTTTTAGTTTTCGAAGATCATCCATTCATTTTTCTTTTTAACTCAAAACCCAAGAAAGCTCAAGGGTTTTACAGAAAACTCAACATTCAAGCTCCAAATTTTGATTTCTCTTCAATTTTCTTTGTATTTCGGGCATGTTTCTCTTTTCCTAACTTGAATTTTACACTATGGCAGTACTTGATTGGATATTAATATAATTTAAATTATGGGTTTGAAGCTGGGTTGAGGTATTTTAGTTATAATTACTTGAATTTCTTGTCCCATGATTTAAATTGATTATTCATGTTTTAATTGATGATGTTTGGGACTGAATTGATGCTCTATTTAAATGGTTGGAATATATGACAAAAATTTTCCCAAATTGATGAAATTTTTACTCGATAATGGCATTAAACTTAATCCACTTTGTAAACTTGGTTTTGAATACGGATAATTGCATGATTTAACTTATCATTTAAACCGATTTCATTACATTAAATGATAAATGGACAAATATGATTTTTGGATGACATTGGTGGCCATGACATAGATTTTAAATGGAACTTGGGAGCTAGTTTGGTTATATAGAATGGTTTGACATAATTGAATTAGCTTGCAAACTTATTGGATGATGATACCAAATTGGTAAATGCCTTCATAAAGAACTCCCTGGTTAATGGTTGGCTTAGGTGTAAAGTATTTTAATTTGAGCTTAAAAAAATGTGTAGCTCACCGTGAAGGTGTAGGTCCCAGGGGAATCAACACTAAAAATCACATTTACCGATGTTAGGGGTCTATGTGACCGTGTGCTTTGGTGCACACATTATATATTTTGTGAGGAATATAATCTTGTGTCTCTAGGCTTTTCTTAGTTTTTCCTTGATTTGTGCAGCTAGCACACACTGGGCCCTTCCAACTGGGGGAGCAGGGCCCATATAACCTATGCGTGCCTTTAGGATGGAGCGAGCTACATAGTTTTGATTAATATTTTAAACTCTCATGTTCATGGACCTTTTCCCGATCTGACATCTTATATATATGTATATGAATGTGATGCATATGGTTTATGATTGAATTTTGGTAATTGGATTATTTTATACTTGTCTCCTGAGTTACATGCTAATGCTCGCCCCACTGACTGTCCTTTGACGCTGCATCATTTCATGATATAGGGTTTAAAAGGTTTTCTATTGCTCCTGTTCAGCGTTAGGTGGTTAAGTACTTTTGTCAATCAGTTGTGAAGTGATGAGCCTCTATTCTTTGGAAGACCCATTCACTTTATTGTTTTTATTAATGTTTTAATAGTTCTTTTAGATCCTTTTTGGTTATAGTTGGGGGCAAGTCCTGACTTAGTTAATATTCTTTGATTAGAGGCTTTCATGGATAGAAGTGGGATGTTGTTGATGTCATGTTTTGACTGTTTACTTTTTCTTTTGGTATCATTTATCTATCATTGGTTTGGTTGGCTTCCATTGTGTACTTTAATTTTGCTCTTAAGATAAGGCTAAGGGGTGGTTTTTGGCCCTTGGTAGGCTTGAGATACCCTTCATAGCTAGGCCCAGGTTAGGCCGTGACAAGATTGGTATCAAAGCATGATTCAGGGTATTCGGGTTTCCACATAGCCATGTCGAGTAGAGTCCCTTTTATGGTTGTGTGGCGCTCCACACTTATAAGGTGAAGGCTACAAGGCATTTAGGAATATTTTCCTTTATTGTGTTCTATTTTGGGCTATAAAGTCTAGTTTTTATCAAACATCACTAATTCCTAGCTTACTCGCATTTCAGATCATGCCTCCCTAAAGATATGATGGTCGTAGAAATTATGCTGGACCCTCTGTCCTATCTGAGAAAAATTTGAAGAGAACTCGCCTATTTATGAAGTGCATACCCAATCTAGGGTCCTTACTCCTGACTGTACTACTCCACTGGGGTTCCACTGGTCCCACTAGTCATTCTCGGTCTGCTTGGGCTAGTGATTCTTATGATTAGTCACCTTAGGGAGAGATATCTAATGTGGAGTTAGATTAGTCTATTCATATGCTTGCTCAATCAATAACATCCCAGTCTCGTCGGCCTGATCATAATGGTTTTGTTGCTAATTCATCCAGTTTATAAGGTTGAGTCCTACAACCTTTATAGGCTCTAAGGTTGAGAAGGATCCTCAGGGGTTTATTGATGAAATTGAGAAGATATTTAGGGTTATGCATGCTACTTATTTAGAAGGTGTGGAGTTTGCTGCCTATCAGTTGAAGGATGTAGCTTACCAGTGGTATGAGGAGTGAGAAACGATGAGGGGTGATGATGCTGGGTCGATATTGTGGGATGACTTTTAAAGTGCTTTTCTTGATCACTTATTTTCTCATGAGTTGAGGAAAGTTAAGGCAAAATAGTTTGTGAACTTGAAGTAGGGTAAGATGAGTGTTAAGGAGTATGCTTTGAAATTCCAGTAACTGTCCCTTTATGCTCCTAAGTAATATCTAATGTGAGGTCTCGATTAAGGAAATTTGCTTCTGGTTGACTCGTGATTTGGTGTTAGAGTGTAAGACTATGATGTTAAATAATGATATCGACATATCCAGGGTAGTGGTTCATATACAGCTAGTAGGGATGCAAAAAAGAAGCAGGTCAACATGACCCGAAATTGGGCCATGTCGAATAGGCACCTCATGCCCACATGAACCAAAGGTCACCCCGATAAACCAACCCAATCCTCAATATAAATCACAAAGGTCGGACGAATCCCAACCAAAAGATAAGATAGTGGAAAGTATACTATAAGTCATAGCTTAAACATGTCTATAATACTTCATTAGATTCATCAAACTAACCATTACACCCAAGTCCATAGTCATCCACAATACCTCTATATAAACTGATGTTTAGAAATGTATATGTAGGTACAAACCCCCGGCAATAGAAAAACCAAGTCAAAATAAAACTAAGTCTAAATATAGGAGACAAGAAGGAATGCCTTCTGAAGTAAGAAAGTTCACTACTCCAAAGTCAATGAACGAACTGCTTCGATCACCCAATAAATATACAGAAATAGAAAATGATGCTCTGGTCACTATGTCGCGTGGGGAAATAGACTACGGAGATGGTTTGCGGTTAGAGAGCTAGCATGTAACTAAATGATAAGGATAAAATAACATTATCATTTAAAGTAGAGTGATTTCATCATTTTCAATCAACATTCTTAGATACATAATCATACATATAGACATACAAAACATTTCATATTATGCCACAAAGGAAAAAAGACTTAGCAAGAATTCTTATTTCACTCATTCCCATGTTACGAGGTGAAGACTCTGACCTTCCATATTTATAGACTCAACATTTCTCACTAAGTAAGGGACTCGAACCACAAGCAAATTTATTAGGCGAGGGACTCTATCCACAAACCCTTCATTGGACTAGGGACTCAAACCACTTGTCATTTCATTAGGAAAGGGACTCGAACTACACGCTATATCATTGGGCAAGGGACTCGAACTATACGCCATTTATTACACTAGGGACTCGAACCACTAGTTATTTTCTTGGGCGAAGGACTCGAACAAAAAGCCATTTATCGGACAAGGGAATCGAACCACTAGTCATTTCATTTCCATTATTAGATGACATTTGAACTCTTAACCCCTTTTATTTCATGAATTATCATCCGTTCAATCCATTTCACATTTAAGGACTTGAAATATTTACCCACATTAACACCATATGGGGCTACAAGGTCTTCATGTGAGTATTCATTGATTAACTACTTTATTAGGACAATATCTTCATTCAAATCATTATTCAATTCAAATCATAGTCATCAAGACCCTCACAAGCCATTCAAGATTTATTAGCCTTTCTATACCATACTTTAGTTCCACATACAATTCAAGCTCATGCTTAGGAACTTAGACCCATTTCTTAGCCATAAAATCAACATGGTGATACTCTTCCATAACATGTATAACAATATATTTAACATAGCATGAACCAACAATTCTTACTCATAGGGCCTTGTCCCTAGTTCACAACATCATCAACATGTAACTAGTCATTTCATTTAGATATTTTTGCAAACACCTTATGTGCCTACCTTTATCAAGACCAAATTCATGGTAGAAATAATCAAGATTAGGGTTAATCAAGACCCACATGTTATAACACATACAAAAAGCACCCATATATGCAAATCATCATAAATAACATGTATAAACACAAGTCTAAGCAAAAGTCAACATTATTCATCATTAGAAAACAAAACCCTTTTTATTTGATTTCAAAATCACCATGTGAATTTATTAATTCAAGTGTAAAATACATGGGTTTAGAGTTATTTATCAAGGGGAAGAGTTACATGCCTTAAAAAACTTGATTCACCAAGAGTCTTGACTTCACTTTGCCTCTTGAGGATCCCCCTTAAAACCCTAGCCTCCAATTCTTCACAAATGAGTTTGAGAGAGTATTTAGGGTGTTTAATCCATCATAAATGGATTTTTAGAAGTCTACAAACACTTATATAGTAAGGAGAATTAGGTATTTAGGTGTAGGAAATGACCACAAGGCCCTTAGTTAAAAGCTGGAAAATGAGCTCGTGCAGGGGTACGACTCATATAGGGAAACGTACCCTAGGGTACAAGTGGTACCCTAAATCATACTATAGGCTTTTTGTAGGTCACCTACGCTGGTTATGGTACAACTAAACATCATTGCGACATATCAAAAGGGTACGGCTTATGCATTAACTCGTACACATCACTCGTACCAAAAATAATCCACTTTTGATTGAGACATCACTCAATACGATTGGTAATGGTACGAATCATACCTTAAGGTACAATTGGATAGAGGCTCACTTGTACCTAGGATAGTGAGTAACCCTCACCACACTTTCTAGTGTATGAGAGGGGAGGGAGATAAGGATACGACTCGTATCTAAGGTGTGGGACTCATGCCTCTAGTCGTACCCACCCCAGTAACATCAAATGAAAAAATTTCTCAATGGTTCTAAGCCTAGGTGTTTTAATTCTCCCCCACTTAGATCATTCATCCATGAATGACGATTAAGGAAAACATAAACATAAGTTAACATATTATCACATATCAAACCAACCTTTAAACAAGTTAGAACAAAGCATACAACAAGGATACAAGACACATCACAATCGTTATTACTCAACCATTCTTTTCATTCACCTGGGGTTCACACCCATCATTTACCAAAGGCACTTGGCTCCTTCAAAGCTTAGGGACTCAAACCTATTATCTACCACAATCATAAGTCAAATAAAAAAGATTAACAAAAACATCAATTAGGAGCTTCCATAATGGAAAACAAATGCGGATACTTGGATTTATGTCCTTCTCCACTTCCCAAGTAGCTTCTTCAGACTTTTGATTCCTCCATAGAACCTTTACTGAAGCCACTTATTTCATTTAGAACCAAAAAACTTATAGATCCAAGATCCTCATCGGGATCTCCTCATAGGACAAAGAGTCTGAGATATCAACATCCCTAAAAGCGATAACTAATGAAATATCACCTACATATTTCAACAACATAGAGACATGGAATACTTGGTGAAAGAAGTTCATACTAGAAGGCAACTCCAACTCTAATGTGGGGGATTTGTATGATGTTCTTTATTGAGAAATATGCATAAGTTTTCCACTTTGTGAGTCAATTCTTAAGGCTAAGATATTTTAAATTAGTATTCTTGAGCTTTCAAACTGTGTATAACATGTTTAGTGTAAAAACTACCATTCTGTGTAGTCATTGTAGTACTAGATTGAGTGTCTTTATAGTGGTAGTAGTGTAGAGTCTCCTCAAATCATGATGCTTATAGTAAAGGGTTGCTCGAGGAAGAACAAGGCTTTAAGTGTAGGGTGGTGATGTTGGGTGTATTTATACACTTAAGCATTACGATTCTAGCTTGTTTAGCCTTGTTTTGAGATAATTTCATGTGCTTAACGTGTTAATGTTGATATAAATAAGCATTTAAGTGTCAAAGGACGTGATTACATTGTTAAAAGTGTTTCCCAACAAGTTTGTACTTAATTGAGTCATTTAGCATTCAATCGAGATAACTAGCTTTACTAGCTTGATCTATGTGTGTATCTAGTTGGTTTCATGGAATTCTAGCGAGTTTAATGAGTTCTAAATGGTTTAAGTGTGTGTTATTATATGTGTAATAACTAGTTGGTAATGTCCAAAGTTCAATTTGATTAAGTCGAGAGTCTAAATGATAAGTGAAGATCTATGCGAACTAGCTTTATTGTAGTTCTTGTTTTGATTCATTGTTATGGATGTTGTGTTGTTATGATCTCTAATTCGTGGTGTGTTATTATGTAGGAATCTTTGTGAGCTGAATACGGTGATATAATGAGAATATAAAGGCTAGAAATCCATTGGAGATGCACCATAATACAAGGGACAAAATATGGAACGATCAACACTTAACCAAAAGTGTGGAAGCAACTTCCAGTGCTTGCATATGAATTGCCCGCGTTGCATAGTTCACAACGTGCTTTGAATGCCTTAGAAAATATTTTGAGATGCCATTCCATAGTTTGGCCATGATGAGCCCGTGACACATCCTCCATTGTGGTGGAGTTGAGGCTAAGATACCCCCTCTATTGCGGTGGAATGATGCCCGTGACACCCCCTCTACTTCGGTCCTGCCAAGCCTACACCACCTGCTTTATTTCAGTGCTAAATTCAAGTGAATTCCTTATACTACACGAATTGTGATTGGTTTTCTATAAATACAATACAACTTACACATTTTTAATCATCTTGGGACGTCTTGGAACATCAAGAAGCTGCTACTACACTTTTTTTTAGGTTTTACATTATTCCTTTAGCTTTTTTTTCGATTATATCATGTATTCAACCTTTTGGATCATGATTATGACTATGAGTGGCTAAAAAACTCCTTTTCGGTGTTAAAGCCAAGAACATGAGTACTATTATTTTGAATTAAGTTTATTTAATTTTGCTTATCATTATTGGTTGTGTGTTTATCTTTGATTTAACTATTTGATGGATTGACCACCCGGAAAATATATCAATTGTCTACCTTTTGATCTCGAGAGAGGGAATAGGGAGATAGAACGTGGAGATGAACAAAGTATGGTTCTTCTTCTTTTATAAATAATGAATTTGAATTAGTGTCTAGGACAGGGATGTACTTAGATACCTTACTTGATTCACACGTAGGATGATAACTTTAAAACACTTAATTGGATTATTACATTCCCGCTCAACAATGTAGTTGTAATGTCCAAATTAGGTTAAAGATTAGAGGTTGGGAGACCATGATCATGCAATTAACTGTACAAATCAACAACCAAGATAAGCAAGTTAACAAATGAAGTTCAATTACATAGTATGATTGTTCAAAGTGATTTAACCCTAGGTTTTACTCTATTGATTCTATCAAGAATTTACTTTACACACTGTTACTTTACTTTCAGTTACAATTTTCAAACTCTCTTTTTGGTTACTTTTACACTAAATTAATCTAAACTGCGAACTAGAATTGAATCGTTGTTGAAACAAGTCCCTATGGGATCTATACTCGGCTTTCTTGAAGGCTACTTTACAACTTAGTAGACTACGAACACTTGTGTGTGCACTTGGGAACTGTCAATACAATCCCTCGAGACTCATATGATCAACTTTCACTTGTTGGAACACTATATACTTGTCCACATAACTAGCCACATCTTGTTTCATATTATCCCACCAATAAAACTCTCTAAGATCATGATACATCTTGTTGGAACTGGGATGTATAGCATATTGAGATTTATTACCCTCGACAATAATCCTTTCCTTCAATCTATCGACATCGGTAATGCATAGTCTACCTTGGTATCTCAAGATACCATCACCACCATTCATAAAGTCTGCAACTTTGTGTTGACCCATATTACTCTTGATATTCATCAAGTCGGGGTCCAATACTTGCTTTTCCTTTATCTCAACCACAAGAGATGACTGAGATACCAGATACAGAAATACACCACCTTCCTCGGAGTCTGCAAGTCAAACTCCAAGATTTTCTAAAAGGCAAATGTCCTTCACCAATTCTCACTTGTCCTCATCCACATAGGCCAAAATTCCCATGTACAATCTATTAAATGCATAGACGACCACATTAGCTTTTCTAGGATGGTAACGAAGACTCATATTATAGTCTTTCAACAACTCAAGCCACCTCTTTTGCCTGAGGTTAAACTCCTTTTGAGTAAACACATATTGAAGACTCTTATGATCAGAAAAGATATAAACATGAATCCAATAAAGATAATTTCTCCAAATATTTAATGCAAAAACCACGGCTATCAACTTTAAGTCATGTATAGGGCTGTTATTCTCATGAACTTTCAATTGCCTAGAAGCGTAGGACACTACCCTACCATGTTGATTTAACACACAACAAAGACCAATTCAAGAAGCATTACTATATACCACAAATCCATTATTACATTCAGGCAAGGTCAAAATTAGAGCCGAAGTCAATTTATTATTCAACTTCTCAAAACTATCATCACACGCATCCAACCATGAAAACTTGACCTTCTTTTGGGCCAACTTGGTCAATGTGGTATCTATAGTCGAGAAACTTTCTACAAATCTTCTATAGTAATCGGCTATACCTAAGAAGAACCGAATATTGGTTGGAGTCGTAGGTCTAGGCCACTTCTTAACTGCTACAACCTTTTGGGGATCTACAATGATCCCTTCACTAGAGATAACATGACCAAAAAAAGCTACGGATTTTAACCAAAACTCACACTTGGAGGACTTGACATACAAACGATGATCCTTTAAAGTTTGCAACATGACACAGAGGTGATCTATATGACCCGACTTACTCTTAGAGTACACTAAGATATCATCTATGAAAACAATGACAAACATGTCTAAGAATGGATGAAAGATCCTATTCATCAAATCCATGAATGCCTTCAGGGCATTGGTCAACCCAAAGGACATGACAAAAAACTTGCAGTGACCATACCGAGTTCTAAAGGCAGTTTTAGGGATATCCACATCCCTAATTTAAGCTGATGATAACCATATCTAAGATCAATCTTAGATAAACACTTCACATCCTAAAGTTGATAAAAAATCATCTATCCTAGGAAGATGATAGATATTCTTTACGGTCACTTTGTTCAACTGATGATAATAAATGCACACACAAAGTGAACCATCCTTCTTGCACACAAACAACATGGGAGCACCCCAAAGAGACATACTAGGATGGATAAAACCTTTATTTAGGAGGTTCGTCAATAGCTTCTTAGGCTCTTTTGTCTCTGTCGGAGCTATTCGATTAGGAGTGATGGAAATAGGACGAGTGTCCGAAACAAGATCAATCCAAATATCAATTTCCCTATCGGGAGGAACACCAGGAAGATCATTGAAAAATACCCCAGGAAACTCATTAACCACGGGAACAAATTCTAGAGAAGGTTTTTTTGAGTTAGAATCATTAACTCGAACCAAATGATGGAAACATCCCTTTGAAATCAATCTTTGGGCTTTAAGATAAGAAATGAATATTTCCATAGGAACCTAGGAACCACCTTCCATACAATGACTGGCTCATTAGGGAATTTGAACATGACCTGACAGGTCCGACAATCTAAGTAAGCATAACACAAATGCAACCAACCCATCCTAAGAATGACATCAAAATCGACTATGTCCAACTCTATCAAGTCTACAAGAGTGTCTCTACCACCAATAGATACCAAACACCCCTTATAGACCCTTCTGTTAATCACAAAGTATCCTACCAGGGTAGAAACAAAAAATAGAACTGATAGAATCTCTGGACCATAATAAAGATGCACAGCCACATATGGGGTCACATAAGAAAGTGTAGACCCTGTATCAAGAAAAAAATATACATCAAGAGAGAAAAGTCTCAACATACCCATGACAATACTAGGAGACACCTCAGAATCCTGGAGAGTAGCAAGTGCATACAAGCGGTTCTAACCAGCGCCGGTGCCAAAAATAAAAGTAGAAGTAGACCTAGCACCCTTTGGTGTGGGAGTAGATGGAGTAGCAATAGGGGCCTTGTCGGGCCAAGGATATACCCAAGAAGGGCACTCATACTGCATGTTCCCGATATGACCACTAAACTGAGGAGAAAGAGCCCAAAGTCCCCCACTTTTTCCATGGCCATTTACCCCTATATCTACCATAGTGCTCAGAAGACCTATACTTCTTCCCTTGTTTTATACTAAACTCAACTTGTTTTTTTTCTCTTCTTCCACTTTTTGCATATACAAGATCAACGTAGGTATGTTTATATTTTCAATCAACGAGGCCTCTTTTCTCTCAAGGACTAACTCACAGGACAATCCCAAGACAAACTTACTCATCCTAGCCCTTATGCTAGAGACCATATCAGGAGAATACCTTGACAATTAATGGAATTTTAGGGCATACTTTTGAACGGACTTCCTTTCTTGCTTCAAGTTCACAAACTCTTCTTCTTTTGCTTCCCTCAACTCTTGAGGAAAGAGGCGGTCTAAGAAAACCTTGGAGAAATCCTCCCATATAAGGGAACTAGCATTAACACCTCTAGACAACTCCCACCCTTCTTACCATTAGTACTCTACATCTTTCAATTAGTAGGAAGAAAACTCAATGGCCTCAACCTACAAAGCATGCATGATTCAGAAGATATTCTCCATTTTATTAACAAAACCTTGAGGATATTACTCAACCTTCGTACCCATAAACAAAGGAGGATTAAACCTCATGAATTGACCAATTCTTGTGGACTCAAAAGAAACAGTAGCCAGAGAACCATGCTCCGATTGAGAAGATACTAACTAAGTCAAGAGATTGATAGAGCAATGAAACTCCACATTTGTAGTATTTCCTTGAGGTGATGGAATAGGAGGGTCACTATCATAGTTGGGGTTGTTGAGGATGGTGGAACCCCACAAAGATGGTCAGATGTGGAAACCCTAGCCTGGGTCTAAACTCCAAAAGTTGAACGAGCTTTGTCCATAGTGCCCTTAGTCGGGAAAGAAGTGTTTGGCTGAATCTCAGATCTCCTTGGTGGAATGACCTAAAAGATATCCAAAGAAAATCAGAGAAATCCAAGACCTTAGACTCTATAGCTTGATATTAAAACACAAGAAAGGGAAACATTTCCTAAAATGTCTTATAGCCCCTCTTTTATAAGTGTGGCATACTTTTCACCCATAAAAGAGGCTCTACTTAACAGGTATTATGGACACATGGCACACTTTTCACCCATAAAAGAGGCTCTACTTAACAGGTATTATGGACACTCTACTGACCATAAAACTAGACTCTGATACCTTCTTGACATGACCCAAAATAGGGCCATGTGATATGGGCACCTCAAGCCTACATGAATCGAAGGTCTCCCCGATAACCCAACCCAACCCTCAATATAAATCACAAGGGTTGGATAAATCCTAAATAAAAATAAGATAATGGAAAACATACTACAAGTCATAGCTTAAACATGTCTAAACACTTTATTAGCTTCATCAAAATAGCTATTATACCCAAGTCCACAGTCAAACACAATACATATATACAAACTGATGTTTAGAAATATACATGTTGGGATAAGCCCTCGACAATAGCCAAACCAAGTCAAAATAAGACTAAGTCTAACGATAGAGGACCAATAAGGAATGGCTTTTTAAGTAAGAAAGCTCAATACTTTAAAGTAAATGCACAAACCGCTTCGATCACCTAATTATTGCGTAGAAAGAGAAGCTAATGCTTTGATCCCTATGTCGTGTGGGGACATAGCATTTTGAGATGATAAGTGGTTGAAGCGCTAGCTGATAACGCTCAAACTACACCTCTCTTACGAGAATTTAAGAAATTATTGTAAATATATAACCCAACTAGGTTGGGGTCGAATCCTACAGGGAATAGGGTGTGAATTTAAGTGATCTGCGGGTTAATCAACTGATAGTTACCAGTGTCCTATGAATGGGATTTTTTTGAAGTGTAACAAATAATTACTTCTTAGTTCAATGTTTGAAATCAGTATGATAAGGAAAACCAGAGTTATGTTCACTATGAGTATTGGGATTTGACAGATGCTAGTAACGGTTCAAGATTCTTGTAGTAACTCAGAATAGCAGACAATCCTTGTCAAAGTCATGTCTAAATATTTCTCAACCTATTTAGACATTTAATTACCTAATTCTCTCAAACTTAGGAAATTTATATTTCATAATAGGATGTTATCCCAAGTTAATTAATCTTGTTACAACATTAATTATTAAATGGAAGTTTAATGCTTCCAAGTCCCTATTGATGATTCAGTTCTTACTAGGGTTGATTTATTATCTCAAGCAAATCACCCGTAAGCAAAGTCTATTGTTTACAACCAATTGTCAGCATGTAAAATAATAGAATTAACAAGAAGTTCCTACCACCGTTAGAATCTTGAACACTTAGTTACTTTACAAACCCAAACCCATAGATCCCATAACTCGGGTTAAGGAAATTTAGCTACTCATAATAAAATAAAAAAGATAATAAGTAGAATTCATACTTAAATAGATGATCTTATAGCAAGATGAATAACAACTAGTGTTTCTTAGATTTGATCTAGTATAAAATCCCAAAACAATTATAATAATCTCTCTAAAGAATTAAAGTCAGTAGATAGAGATAAAAGTGCTCAAAATGTGAGTTCCAGATGTCCAAGATGCTGAATGAAAACCCTAACATATGCGTTAAATACTTTAGTCTAATTATGAAAGCAAAATCATAGATCATAATATTTTCTCAGATAGGTGATGACGTGTGTGATGGCTTATCAGGAGTCCAACGGCTTATCAAGAATATCGTCAGCTCCTCTTCACTTTGATAATCTCGGCCTTGGGATGACGATGAGGATTGATGGATTATCAGACATATGAAGCCTTATCAGAGATGTCGTCACTTCTTCACTTCAAAATCCATTTCCTACCTAAGTCTGACGACGAGCCTAATGGCTTATCAGATATGTGATGGCCTATCACAGATGTCGTCATATATTCCAGCTGAAGGTCATTTTCTGATAGCTCATTACAAGGATGAATACTTATCAGACAAGTCGCCAGCTATTCTTCCTTCTCTACTTTCTTAGAAATCAACTCTTTTACTTCTATAATTGCAAATTCTCTTGTATCTCAACTTTTACTGCAATATCAAAGAGAAAACAATCAACACAAAAGTTGCTTAAGACTTTACAATTATTCTTAGTTAAAAGCCTCAAATGTGTTAGCATCTGCTCACACATTAACACCCTAAACTTAAAACAATTGCTTGTCCTCAAGCAATTAAAACACAACCAAGAGGATACAATGCACATTCAGCAGTCAACTATCGATATTATCTCAAAACATCTTCACCATCTCCAAGGTCAATCAATTAAAAAACAACTGTGTATGTTATCAAAGAACAACAATGTGACACACAGGAATCAAGTTATGACATCAGTTCAGCAACAATAACTATGCATGTATCAAGACTATACTATCTAAATAAGTTAGCACTTAACAATATAACCAGTGTGCCCTCACTACAAAGAAGTCCCACTTCACTTATATCAGATATCACCTATGTAAACATGGGGACAATCAAAATATACTCACTCTCAAAATGAGGTTCCAATCAGTGTGTGCCGAATACCATAGGCTTGCCCTTATTTTCATTACCAAGATTTCCAGATAGGTCATCTAGGATTACTATAGGTCTTCTCTTTGGCTTGTAATGTAGGCTAGGGGCTGGTATAATACTCGATGATATTTAAAGTGACTTAGTATCCTTGACACTATACTAGCTTTTAGGGTCTCACTCATTAGCCTTTTTCTATTCTTCTCTTTTTTTGATCACACATATTCAGGATGGGTGCGGTCTTTTGTACAATCACTTTGTTTTTTTCACAACTTTTCTTTTCTTGTTATTTTCCACCGCACCCAACTTTTTAGTTATTTTTTTTTATTCTACCTTTATTTATACTCATTTTACATCATGCACCCCTATGAAAGCCACCCTCAACTTAGGCCATTTGCCTAAGTCAAGGTGCACAATATCCAAGGAGGACCAGGGCCAAAAAAGGTTCATTATGATATAAATGGGATAGTGATAGGTGTCATAAAAAGAAATAAGCTATTCAGGCTCAAAATAGGGATCAAGGGATATTATGCATAAAGGGAAGTTCATTTAGGCTAAAGGGGGCTAACATCAAAACGTCCTATAATCCTTTCATCACACCTATCCTTCAACCTAGGTAAGACTAATCGGGCAAGTTCTGGATTCAACATACAAAAGAGAACTAAGTAAAATATCACACGCGCATGGCACACAAGTATATCACAAGTTACTACTCATCCAGTTTATGCAATTGTTTAACAATAGATATCAAGTCACTAGAACTAATACCATACAAAGATGCACAGTGGTCACAATTAGATACAAATCACACAGTTAAAGAATTAGACCATTTGAGTGGTGTTAACAAAATAAAAAAACCATGTTAACTTCCTCAGGTACTTATATTTCTCCTAGTCAACTACAAAATATTACAACAATAACTCACCGTACACCCTTAACTTAAAATAAAAAAACTGAACTAAGGGTTAGGGTATACCTGGAGTAGATCAATCATAGGGATCATGGGTCCCTGACCTTGCTGCTGCATCTGAAGCTGCCTTATCTCCATCGGGAGTCTCTCTCCGTTATGATGCATCTGTCCCAACAGTTGTTGGGGGCCTACTAGTTGAGGCACCTATGGCTCTCGCTCAGATGGCTGCCTCTTATTTCTCATTGTCAACTAAGGACATCATCTCCTTCTTCGTCTCCTATTTTTCAGCCTTCTTTCTCGCCCTTTTCTATGTTTTTATTTCTTTATCGCTATCAGGCCTCTCTCTCTTACCCTTACCTTTCTTCTCACCTTTCTTTTTATTTTTCTTCACTAGTTCCCCCATGAGATCAAGCAATGGGATTTTACCTTCAGACTCAGCAACAGCTGGATCTACCAATACCATAAGTTGGTGCTACTGTAATACCCCAACATCTGCCTTTACCTTATCCAGGGTTGCTCTAAATTATGCAAGGTCTGAGCCCGACATTTCGCATATTTATGTATTGAAATTGTTTTCTAACTCAGCAATCTGATCGGGCAAGGATCGGAAGGGCTCCAATGCGACCTTATTCCTCTTGTCTACCGTAGAGGCAAATTATTTGGTAAAAATTTATAGATGAGCCTCGCACCACTTTTCTTGTTTTGCCACTCTCCCAAAATTTATTGGGTTAAAGGCAAATTCTGTGGTAGACACAGTAGCTGATGGATTTGTTTTATTTCTAGGCACTGATTCTGCTATTATTGAGGATGTCGATGCTGCAACTTCAGACTCCTGCACTGCTAAATTAGGTGCTGAGTTGGTACCTGTAATTGGCGGATCTGTTTTAACCCCTGCTCCTCTATCAAGTGTCAGCCTTAGTTGATTTTCATCATATCGGATAGGGTTGTAGGTTTTTTTGGCTGGCAATTTGTTGTCTATCCCTGCAACTTTAGGTATATTGGCTGCCTGACACAACCTCATGATTAGACAAGGGAAAGGATATGCTATGTCGGGTCTTGAGAACCAAATTTCATCTTCTCATCAATGATCTCTTCAAAGTTCAAACTGAGTTTAGCCACAAGACTTGCAACCAGTATTGCTCCATAGTCTCTAATGATGTTATCTTCTTTAGTAGGCATCAAATGGGTATGCACTACACCCCACCAGAACCTTTTCTCTTGAGTTGGGGAGGCCTTAAAAATCCTTTCATTTGGGTTGGTCAGCCATTCAGCTTTCTCTTCAGCTTTGAGAGTGGCTAACCAAGACCATTAATTTGCACAATGCTTCAATTGAGTGTAGAATATAGGTGAAGTAGACTGAGGAATGAATTTGGGACCATGAAGAAATCTATTAATTGTTGTTTCTGTGAGATCAACCATCACACCCCGTACTGGAACTTTATCCAATAAAGGTTGATCCACTATTTTCTCTCCTTCTTTGCACATGTTCTCCAGTCGAGCCTGATAGTTTACATAGAACTCCCGAACTAGTGTAGGCCAAAAGGAGATTCCTCATTTCGTGGTCCATCCTAAGTCATAGTCTCAAAATTTCTGCTCCACTTCAGGGTATTGCTCAACCCAATAGTGATGATCTTCTTTTCTTCAAATATTGGGCATTTAACGGTTCTTCTTTTAGTTTTGAGAAGCCCATTATAGAATATTTTTTGTTCCTTGGGAATTTTCCACCTAGCACCATATCGAACCCCGGGGTTCCATCATTTAACCAAAGTTCCCCGAATTGGAGATTCTTTATCATCCTATTGCTCAGTAAAAGGGGACTCAGATAATCAACATACTCTGACTCAGGCTCCCCAGACTCAGAATGCTCAGACTCAGGCTGCTCAGAAGCCGTACTATCAGGTGTTGTTGTTGCTTTATTATCACTTTCTTCACTCTCCTTTACCTCAACTGGTGGAGGTGGCGAAGGGACTTTTGGACTTTTCTTTTTCCTTTGCTTCCTGAGTAGTAGCTCCTCCTTCTCTTAATCGGATCTCTCATCAAAGAGTCTCCAAGGTAAACTCCCCTTTATCACCTTTTTTATAGGTTTGGTACTCTTTCCTTTGGGTGCCATTACCAGACTTTTAGCAAAAGAAAGCAATCATTTAGCACTCATGATCATACAACTCAAGAAGTTCAGTTATTATAATTCCACATCCCTCAAAAGAGGTTCACAATTGTATTAGAGCAAAGTTGTGATGACATGTTCTGATAAGTCATAAAAAATGTGATAGCATATCGGCGTGTCGTCAGCCTTAAATAGAACAGGCTTATTTTTCCTAACTTATGACGACATAGTCTGATAAGCTGTCAAATTTGCTATAACTTATCAGGCATATCGTCAGCCTTAAATAGATCAGGCTTATTTTTCCTAACTTGTGATGACATAGTATGACAAGCCGTCACATTTGTGATAGCTTATCAGGCATATCGTCAGCCTTAAATAGAATAGGCCTATCTTTCCCTGCTTGTGACAACATAGTTTGATAAGCCATCATATGCGTGATAACTTATCAAACATGTCATTTGCTCAGAATACAACCTCCAGCTCAGTTTTAGTCTTGATTATCAAACCATTTTTTTTAGAATCGCATGGAGTTGTGTTTTTGAGCTAAGCCCTAGGTCCTTTTGCATAATACAACGCTATAAACCCTAGATGTCGCTTTTCACATAATAGAAAGTTATGCTTTCCTCAATCCTTTAGAAACTATGATTTATATTAGTTGCATCACTTACCAAATAAAGTGAAGAGTTAATTTTTGAGCATACCTGATGAACGACTTTCACTTGGTTACTTGAGTGAAGAAGAGTTCACATATGAAAGAGGGTCCTTGATTTTTTTCTCACAAGAAAGGATATTTTTCTTATTTTACTTGGAAATATTTTTGAAAAAGAAAGGTAATAAACTAACTATGGAAGGAAATAAAACTTAAAGGAGAGAAAAAAGAGTACGCAGGAAGGTGAAAAGGTTGACTGGGTTGTGTTGGATTTTTTTTTTTTAATTCTGGGCTCGAATTTCACCTGACAGCTTATTAGATATCTGATAAGTCATCAATGATGTCGTCAGTTTAAGGCAGTATATTGCCTCATTTTCAATTCTCTGAAGCCATCTCTGATGGTTTATAACAGGTGTGATAGCCTATCACAAACATCGTTAGCCTTATTAGAACATGTCTCAACTTTCTTGAGCTGGCTATATTAGTTTCACCTTCTTTGTCCTAGAACCTAACTACAAAAACTAAAAACACTTTATTTGAAAATATAAAAATTTTGGGTTGCTTCCCAATAGCGCCTGATTTAGTGTCGCGACACGGCTCGACTATCTTGACTACTCAGACTTCATCAAGATAACCTGCTGATACCTCTTTACCATCTTCATAGAGTACATCCACGATTGAGAAAACTTTCATCTCCTTTTGCTGTGTCATGGGTGAGTGCATTACGAATCTTGCTTCTTTGTCATTGAGCCTAAACTTCAACTTATTTTGCTCTATGTCTATTATCACTCTCCCAGTAGCAAGGAATGGTCTACCCAAAATAATGGGAACTTCAAAATCTATATCATAGTCAAGGACTATGAAATCAGAAGGAAGTATAAAGTTGGCCACCTTTACCAATGCATCATGTAATATTCCTATTGGCTGCTTTATAGACCTATCCGCCATCACCAGTCGTATGTTTTTTGGTGTTGGAACTCCCAAACCCATCTTTCTATACACGGCTAGTAGCATCAGATTTATGATCGCCCCCAGATCACATAGGGCCTTAGCAATATCAAGAGGCCCGATTGTACATGGAATAGTGAATGCTCTAGGGTCAGCCTTCTTTTGCACTAAGGATCGTGTAGAAACGACACCGCAATTGTATAGATTGTCCACTATCTCATATCTTACTGCCCTTTTCTTTGTCAACAGATCCTTCATAAACTTAGCATATCCTGGCATTTGCTCCAGTGCCTCAACCAATGGCACATTCACTGTCAATTGCTTGAGCATTACGATGAATTTGCTGAATTTTGCATCATTAGTTTTATTCTTCAATCATTGAGGAAAGGAAGGTGATGGTTTTGGAATAGTGGTAACCACTACCTACTTCTCCTTCTCTTTTCCCTTTTCTGAAGCATCAGTAGGGTTGTCCAGCTTCTCAGTCTCCACTGGACCACCTTCTTCTGGTTCATAATCAACTACCTCATCAACTATATTTTTTCCCATATAAGTGTTGGGTAATATCTTACCACTTCAAGTGGTAATCTCTATACATTAGCAATCATTCTACGGATTCTGGACCATATCACTAGGTAATGTTTCACTCTTCCTCTGGTTTTCTAGCTGTTTGATCATAGTAGAGTATGAGTTTACCAACTGACTAATAGAGGACAGATCGGTCTTCATGGTTTTCACACTTGATTTAGTAGCCTCCACTCTATTTAACAATTTAGCCATCATGTCCTCTATGGACATCTTTTCAGAACTTGTTGTAGCAGCCTCACGATTTCCAGGAGAGATATATAGCCCGCTCCTATCATTATTGCTCTTCCAATTTCCTTGCTTTTGATTTTTATATCCAGCCTTTTCATAGTAAGTTCGACCTTTATTTCCATGGCTATTGCCTCAGAAACCCCCCTGATTGTTTATATAGTTTGCCTCTTCTTCTGAGTTAGACTCCACTTTGCGCTGCGATTCCATAGCCTTCACTTTCTCAGTTTTACCTGATAGTAAATTCTTGGTTAGAAAGTCCATCTGTGTTTTTAGGTGAGCTATGTCTTGATCACACTCGTCATCTCTTCTATGTTGTTCCGTAGTCATACCCACAGAAATAGTGGGGCTTCCTACCACAGAGTATCTGGTATGCCATTCCCGACTCTGTTTGGTCATTCTCTCTAGCATTTCTGAAGCCTCTGGGAATGTAAGATCAACAAATGAACCACCAGCAACATTATCTATAATTATTTTGGTCACAGAGTTAAGATCCCTGTACAAAGTCTCCATCAAGAGTATGTCCATTATATTGTGGTTTGGACACTGCGTCAGCTTCTTTTTAAATCTCTACCATGTTTCATGCAAGTCTTCAGTTGGGAGTTGTCTAAAGTTACTGATCTTATGCCTCAACTGTACCCTTCTGCAAGGTGTAAATAACCTTTCTATGAAAGTTTTTTTCAACTGCCTCCAGTTGGTGATAGAATAGGGTATCAACTCATTAAGCCACAATGTTGCCTCCCCAGTCAGAGATAACAGAAACAATCTCAAAAGGATAGAATTCTGACCCACTCCTAGGTTATCAGAAGATTTAAAGATGGTGCCAAAGTTCACCAGATACAAGTTTGGATTATCCCCAGGAAGGCCACGAAACAACCCCTTCAGATTAAGAATTTGAATCATAATACTCATAATGTTGAATTTTGACCTAGGTGCTAATGGTGGAGGAATAATTGAACCTATTGCACCTGCTCCATCCATTCCATCATTATTATCATTGAGGTCATACTAGATCGGCTGGTTATCTTTCCTTCCTTAGAACAGACGGTTCCTGTTAGCATTACGCTGTACTAGTGCAGCTATTTGCTCTGCACGCCTTGGGTTACCAGGGTTTAGCAACTCCTCGTCACCCGAATCTTTATCCTCAAGATTCAGATGCCATACTTGTTGACTGACATTTTGCACATTCACCTGAGCTCTAGCTAAGGCTGCTAACTTGTTAGCCTCCAGTTGGTCTGCCATTCTGCCGAATAGTTACAGTTTTGGATTAAATGGTAATAATGATCCTCCGGAACTTCTAGTTCTTGGAATATACCACAAAAGTCCTATAGAAAACAAAAACAACAAATAAACGTAAAACTGCAAAACTTGACTAATAATCAATTAGATCACACAAACTTTAATTCACAACCGTAATCCCCAGAACTGCGCCATTTTTGATAACGCTCAAACTACACCTCTCTTATAAGAATATAAGCGATCATTATTAGTATATAACCCAACTAGGTTGGGGTCAAATCCACAGGGAATAGGGTGTGAATTTAAGTTATCTGCGGGTTAATAAACTAATAGTTACCAGTTTCCTATGAATGAGGTTTTTTTGAAGTGTAAAAAATAATTAATTCTTAGTTTTGTGTTTGAAATCAATATGATAAGGAAAAATAGAGTTATGTTCACTATGGGTATCGGGATTTGACAGACGCTAGTAACGGTTCAAGATTCTTGTGGTAGGTAGGAACAATAGACTATCCTTGTCGAAGTTATGTCTAAATGTTTCTCAACCTATTTAGACATTTAATTACCTAATTCTCTCAAACTTAGGGAATTTTTATTTCATAACAGGATGTTATCCCAAGTTAATTAATCTTGTTATAACATTAATTATTAAATGGAAGTTTAATGCTTCCAAGTCCCTGTTGATGATTCACTTCTTACTAGGGTTGATTTCTCATCTCAAGCAAATCACCCGTAAGCAAAGTCTATTATTTGCAACTAATAGTCAACATGTAAAATAATGGAATTAACAAGAAGTTCCTACCACCGTTAGAATGTTGAACACTTAGTTACTTACAAACCCAAACCTATAGATCCCACAACTCAAGTTAAGGGAATTTAGCTACTCATAATTAAATAAGCAAGACAACAAGTTGAGTTCATACTTAGATAGATTATCTTACAGCAAGATGAATAGCAATAAGTGTTTCTTAGATTTGATCCAGTAGAAAATCCCAAAACAATAGTAATAATCTCTCTAAAGAATTAAAGTCAAAACATAGAGAGAAAAGTTCTCAAAATGTAAGTTCCAGATGTCCAAGATGCTAAATGAAAACCCTAACATATGCATTAAATACTTTAGTCTAATTATGTAAACAAAATCATAGATCACAGTATTTTCTCGGACAGGTGACGACGTGTGTGACGGCTTATCAGGAGTCTGACGGTTTATTAGGAATATCTTTATCTCTTTTTCTCTTTGATAATCTCTTTCTTGGGATGACGATGAGGCTTGATGTCTTATTAGATATGTGACGCCTTATCATAGATGTTGTTATTTCTTCGCTTTAATCCATTTCCTGCCTAAGCCTGACGATGAGCCTAATGGCTTATCAGACATGTGACGGCCCATCACAGATGTCGTCACACATTCAGTTGAAGGCCATTCTCTGTCTAAGCCTGATGGCAACTTTGATAGTTATCACAAGGATGACGACTTATCAGACAAGTCATTAGCTATTCTTCCATCTCTACTTGCTCAGAAATTAACTCTTTTACTCCCATAATTGTCGATTCTCTTGTATCTTGACTTTTACTGCAATATCAATGAGAAAACAATAAAAAATGATAAAAGTTTCTTAAGACCTTACAATTATTCTCAGTTAAAATCCCTAAATATGTTAGCATCTGCTCACACATCACTAGCATGCAACTCAAGGATAAGGATAAAATAACATTATCATTTAAAGCTAAGTCATTTCATCATTTTAATCAACATTCTTAAATACATAATCATACATATATACATACACAACATGTTCATATTATGCCATAAAGGAAATAAGACTTAGCAAGAATTCTCATTTTACTTATTTCCATGTCACAAGGTGAAGACTCTGACCTTCCACATTTATGACTGAACATTTATCATTAAGAAAGGGACTCAAACCACAAGCTAATTCATTAGGAGAGGGACTCAAACCATAAACATTTAATTGGACTAGGGACTTGATCCACTAGTCATTTTATTGGGCAAGGGACTCAAACCACAAGCCATATCATTGGGAAATGGACTCAAACCAGAAGCCATTCATTGGATTAAGGACTCGAACCACTAGTCATTTTCTTGGGCGAGGGAATCGAACCACAAGTCATTTATCGGACTAGGGACTCGAACCACTAGTCATTTCATTTCCATTATTAGATGAAATTGGCACTCTTAACCCCTTTTTGATCATGTATTATCATCCGTTCAATCCATTTAACATTTAAAAACTTGAACCATTTACTCACATTAACACTATATGTGGCCATAAGGTCTTTATGGGAGTAATCATTGATTAACTACTTTATTAGGACAATTCCTTCATTCATATAATCATTCAATTCAAATCATAGTCATCAAGACCCTTACAAGCCATTCAAGCTTCATTAGCCTTTCTATACCATACTTTAGCTCCACACACAATTCGAGCTCATTCTTAGGGACTTGGACCCCTTTCTTAGCTATCAAACCAACATGGTGATACTATAACACATAACATGGCTAAAAATATCTTTAACATAGCATGAACTAACCATTTATACTATTTGGGCCTTTTCCCTAGTTCACAACATCATCAACATGTAACTAGTCATTTCATTTAGATATTTTCACAAACACCTTATGTGCGTACCTTAATTAAGACTAAATTCATGGTAGAAATCATGAATATTAGGGTTAGTCAAGACCCATATATTATACAATATACAAAAAAACCCATATATGCAAATCATCATCAAAAAGAAATATAAACACAAGTCTAAGAAAAAGTCAACAATATTCATCATTAGGCAACAAAACCCTTTTCATTTGATTTTAAAATCACCATGTGCACTAACTAATTCAATTGTAAAATACACAAGTTTAGAGTTATTTATAAAGGGGAAGAGTTACATGCCTTAGAAAACTTGATTCACTAAGTTTCTTGACTTTACTTTGCCTCTTGAAGATCACTCTTGAAACCCTAGCCTCCAATTCTTCAGAAATGAGTTTGAAAGTGTATTTAGGGTGTTTGATCCATCAAAAATGGATGTTTAGGAGGCTACAAAAACTTATATAGTGAGGAGACTTAGGTTTTTTGGTGTAGGAAATGACCACAAAGCCTTTAGTTAAAAGCAGGAAATGAGCTTGTGCAGGGGTACGACTCACTTAGGGAACCGTACCATAGGGTACGGGTGGTACCCTAACTTGTACCCTAGCCTTTTCCTAGGTCACATATACTGGTTAGGGTATGAATACACACCCTTGAGTCATATACTAAAGGTATGAATCATGCACTAACTGATACATATCACTCGTACCAAAAACAGTTAACTTTAAATTGAGGCATCACTCAATACAATTGGTCTTTGTACGACTCATACCATAAGGCATGATTGGTTTGAGGCTCAGTCATACCTAGGATAGTGAGATATCATCACCACACATCCTAGGGTTAGAGAAGGTATGGAGAGAAGGATACGACTCATATCTAAGGGGTATGACTCATGCCCTTAGTCAAACCCACCCAGTGATATTAAATAAAGAAATTTCTCAATGGTTCTAAGCATAGGTGTTTCATAGGTTGATATGACAGAGAGGTAGAACACGAAGTTTAGATATTCAAAGCAGGGTGTAGGTTAGAAGAATAGTGGGAGAGATAATAAACAGTGGACTAAGAAGAAGAATTGGGGAAGTTTTTATTCGACAGCTAGTGCTTCTTATCCTAAACCTTCTGGTGATCATTATTTTAGGCTAGTAGTAGACTTAAGGAATATGGTACCTAATCTAAGGTTAGTGGAACTCAGTCAAAACCTACCTTACCCCCATGTCAGTTTTGTTGGTATCTTCACCATGGTTATTGTGAGAAGGGGAAAAATTAGTTCTTTCATTATCGTCTGCTTGGTCATATGTAGCAAGAGTGTCCTTTAGCCAGGGTTGCCATTGGAGATAGTAAGATATCGATCACCACTTCTTTAGTTCCTGCACCTAAAGGTACCACTTTAGGTATCGATAATGGGCATAACCATCTTTATGCACTTGCTACCCATCAGGAATCTGAGGTGTCACCAGAAGTTGTACCTTATAGTTACAACTCTTCTCTTATGATATTTATTATTTGCTTGATCAGGGTTATACCCTATCTTATGGGACCTCTTATATGGATGTGAATTTTGGTTTTAGTGATGAAAGTATTTTTAACCCCTCTTCTATGTCTGCTCTAGTGCGTGATTCCATTGTTGCTAAAAAAATATATAGGGGTTATGCTGTATCCATCTTTTATAGAAAGGCATTGGTGTATTTGATAGAACTTGATATGGTGGATTTTGAGGTAATCTTGGGGATGGATTTACTTCATTCATGCTATGCTTCTCTAGATTGTAGGAACTAATAGGTCAGTTTTTAATTCCCTAATGAACCCATGATTGAATGGGAGTAGAGTTCCTTAGTATCAAAAGAAAGGTTTATTTTCTATCTTAGAGCTCAGAAATTGATTTTCAAAGGGTGTCCGTATCATCTAGTTTGGGTTTAAGATTCTAACTCTTAGGGTCCCTCTTTGCAATTTGTCCCCGTGGTTAATGAATTTTCCAAAGTTTTTCCTGATGACCTTCCTGGAATTCCTCCCGATGGAGAAAAGATTTTGGGATTGATATTCTATTGGATACCCATCCCATTTCCATTCCTCCTTATAGGATGGCTCCAACTAATCTAAAAGAACTAAAAGAGTAGTTAAATGATCTTCTTGATAAAGGTTTCATTCAACCTAGTGTTTCTTTGTGGGGGTGCTGCTGTACTTTACGTGCGAAAGAAGATGGGTGTCTTCGGATGTTGTCATGACACAAATAAGGGACTGGTCGTGGTGGGCATCACAAGTTCCACATAGACTGGACACCACCCCTACACCTAACAAAGTGAACTAACATCCCTAACATTGGATGAAATTTGAATATATAACAAGATAACATAAAAGTAAGCTCAATGATATTTAAATCATGCCCATAGCTGACAATCGGTAACCGACCAAACAACCTACCAATATCACCCAAGTTCACAGTAACCAACAAAGCTTTATAATAAATGAATCAAAAACCAAATTGATCGAGACATGTCCCCAAGTCTAACAACGACAATAATAATGTTAATGTTAATGAAAACTCTCAATTCTAATTCATGATAAAACTAATAAAATGTCTAAGCCTTTTGGAGAATAGAGGCTCACTACTTCACTATAATAAATGACAAACCAAATTGATCCACCTAACTCTGTGCAGAAAAATAGAAGTATCTCTCATGCCTGCATCACATAGGGATACAACATTCAAAGACAGTTAGTAGGGCAAACACTAGCATGTAATTTAGGGATAAGGATAATATAATGTCATGATCAACAGTACAAAATCATTCAAAACCAATGAACATAATCAAATGCATATACATATATATATATATATATATATATATATATCACATGCCGGGATAGGAGACAAGGCTTAACATTGTTGATTGTGTAGCTTAATTGTCATAACATAAGATGACAACCATGAGCTATATAGGTCAAGCTCTCCCCCAACTAGAAAGGTCCCAATGCATATGGGCAAAACTTGGGGATATATATATGCTCTATTGAGGAATTGATCTTCCTGGCATATCAAGGTAACACAATGACACGACCCGAACTAGGTCCTTATCGTAATGGGTATCTCAAGTCTAAATGAGACCAAAGAACATCCCCAATACCCAACCCAACCAACAAACATATACCTCTTATCGAATAAAATCCAAACATATAACAAGATAAGGATTTAACAATGTGATGACTTTTGGATAAGTCTATATCCGAGACTAACCCAACCAAGTCAATCCATACTATAACAGACCAACCAAACCAAAAATGATAATCTAATGTATATAATATATAAATCATAACTGTTCCATATCTAAGTCCACAGTTATCCATACAAAGCCTCTAATCCAAATCAAAGAGTATCTATTCGGGACATGCCTACGACTATAGAAAAAAACCAAAGTATATAAAAAGATGAAAGCATATAAAGTAATCCATGACATAAAATGGATATCTTCCAAATTATGGAAGCTCACCACTTTAATCTAGAATCGACTGTTCCCAAATTCGATCAATAAATAGGATGAGTAGTATGGTTGGTTCCTGCATTAAGTGAGGATACAAGTGCCCGAAGATGGGTTAGCGGGTGAACAATAGTAACTAATCAGGATAAGGATAAAATAATAAAAACTTTTAAAACCAAGTAAACTATCCATATGCATTCATAACCATACATACATATATAAACCATGCTACAAAGGGGAATCAAGTTTAGAATGCCATTAAAACTATTAACTTGGGTATATGTAGAATTACTATAATAATTAACTCATGGGCTATATGGGTCTACTGTTATCCCCTGGATGGGACTCGATATGTGTAGCAGCACAAACTGGAGATGCCATGGAGTAGGGGATTCTCGTGTACCCTTCGCTCTCCTTGATAAATATATACAAGTGTTAGGGGATTCCCGTGTACCCTTTAAGTATATGGTCTCCATAACCCATCCTTATGTTGGCAAACTTGAGTTTCTACTATTCGTCCATTAGACTCCCACTATCATTGTTAGATATTAAAACCCGCCATTATTGCCTAATTAAAACCATTACCACACAACCAAACTACCAATTCAATTTATTATTAACCAAGACTATAAGAAGTGGTATCATCATACCGACTATAGATTGCAAGAAATTTCCTTAGCCATCCTTTTTAAGAAGAAGGGATTTCCATGTACCCATAGATTACATTATTAAGTTGACTTTAGGGAATCCCATGTACCCCACAGGATGTTTTTTTTTAATTTTGCTTGGTGGATTCCCTTGTACCCCACAAGGATTTTAAATTGACCAACCATAACAAATAAGATCTTACCATTTAACCATTCCAAACCATTTAGGGTTCCATTACCAAGTTATACCAGGCATAGTTCAATGAAAGTCCAATAATTTAACCAAAAATATTCTCGTAGACATTTTATAAAACAAGTTAGGGGCATAGTGTTTCCAAAGACAAAACCATGTGCCAATTAACCATTCAAATAAAACCAAAACTCACTGACTAACATATAAGAGGAGGGAAACTAAGCGTACCCTAGCATACGATTAGTACCCATGAATCATACCTTGTCAATAATGTTCAAAACTCAAGAAATTTTGCAAAGGCCAAAGTTTATTGTATTTTATTCTCCCCCACTTAGGATTATTCATCCTCAAATGACGGGTAAAGTCAAGCACAAGCACGAGTTAACCATTAATACACATCAAACTTTCTTTTAACTAAATTAGAAGACAAGGACATAAATCAGGATGATTTACATCCCAATACCTTCTTCCCAACCTCTAACTAAGTTAGAAAATAAAGATACAAAGAAATCCACCCTTTCTATAACCAAGTTAAAAAAAAGATGTCATGAAGAATACATACCTCACGCATAAATTTCTAAAATAAATAACCAATGAGGATACCTGGACTCCATGTCCACTTTTGCATCTCATATGGCTTCTTTAAGTTTTTAGTTCCACCATAGAACCTTCATCAAAGCCATACCTTTTTATTGTAACCGACAAACTTTCCAACCCAAGATCCTCATTGATAACTCCTTATATTACAAAGAATTTAAGATTCCAATACCACCCAAAGAAAACAATCAATGGAGGATTTCTAATCTGAGGTGGTTTTATGCACTATAGTGTTATAATCCTAGCTTATTTAGACTTGTTGTGATGACTTCTCGTGTGCTTAATGAGTAAATAATGATATAAATAAGTATATAAGTATTTAATTATGTGATTACAATGTTTAAAGGTATTTTCAAACAAGTTTCATTCAAATTGATCACTTAAAGTTCAATCGAGAAAACTAGTGTTACTAACTCTAGCTAGGTATTTGTCTAGTCTACCATCATGGATACTAATATGTGTAAAGAGTTACTAATGGAATTTTTGAGAAATTAATTTTTGAAAAACTTGTTTATAATGTTCAAGAGTCAATTGGATCAAGCCAAGAGTCAAAATAATAATTTAAAGATCAACGTGGGCAAGCCTAATCTTAGCTCAAGTTTCTAGTTCATCGTTATTGTGTGTTTCTGGTTTTGAGATCTAATTCGTGGAGTATGATGATTTAGTATGATTTGTGAGTTGATTATGATGATATATGGATGTCCAAACACCTAAAAATCAAGCAAAGACAACACCACAGGTCATGGGATTGAAGAAAAAATGCATAAGACGAGTAGGATTCAAGATGTAAATTCCAGTGAGGGTATGAGAATGGCTAGGAAACGAATGAATTTCTCCCATGGAGTAAGCAACATTATGTGCCACTCTTTCATATGGACTAAGCAACACAATACACCACTCTTTCCAACAGAAAAAGTATAATGACCCTTTAGGTCATTGTCTGTGGTCTTGATTATTTTTGTTGATAGAGCTTCTCCATATCTGCCCCAAGTCATTAGTGACTTTCTGGAATTGATAGTTCGGTTACCTGGCAGTTCGTTTGGTTTTATGAACCATTTTTTTGATTTGAAGTCTTCTGTAATACGCCATACCTTTCTTAGCTTTAATTCATCCCTAGAATATTAAGGGATATCTTCCAAAATTAATACTATTTATTTAGTGTAGAATTTTTCAAATTTAGACCTCCCATTGTGTGAGAAATTGAATAAGCTTTCCAACGATAAAAGATTCGCCTAAATCCAATAACTGAGTAAAAAGTTATGACTATTTTAAGTTTCAGTCATAAAATATCGTGATTTAGGCCCTTAGCGCGTCACGGAGAAACATAAAATAATGATTGTCAAATTCCAGTGGACCTCCACAATATTGGTGCATCGAGGAAAGGGCTAATTTTTTGTTAGGCAATTTCCAGTGAGACCTCGCGATACAGGCATGTCATGCCAGTGGTAAAAATGAAAAACTAAAGGACTTCACAATCGTGGTACATCACGGTGAAAGCCCAGTTCCCGCTCGTACATTTCCCAGTGAGCCACCGCGATAGTGGCGCATTGCGGTGGCCACCCAATTCACAAAAAAGTTTGTTTTTCCAATTCTTTTAATAGATAAAATGGGTATTTGGTAACTTACTCAACCCCAATCTATCTTAAATAATGAATTAAACCCCTCCAAAGCACTTTACATCCACTTTTCATCAAATCTCCCTCAAGCAAAACCCTAGCTCATCAAACTTTCTCCCCAAAAAATCCAAATTCCTCTATTAACTCTCCAAGGAAATTCAAGATTGATGATCCCAAACACAAGAACTGTAAGAATTCATCTTCAAAACATTTATAGGAATCCAAGATTCAAGCTTTTCATCAAAGATCATCAATTAAGGTATGTGGGGTTATGAACAAGGATAGTCCTTTCATCCTTGTGCCCAAAATTTATTTTAAATTCAAACTTACTGAATTTTGTATGATTTCCCATGAAATTTAAGTTAGGGTTTAAACCCATCATTGTTATTTTCAAGTTTATGATATTTCCAATGATTTAAAAGTTGAATTCCATGATTATGTTCATATTTTTATGCATATTGCTGAAATTTCCAAATTTTGAGTTGTCTTATCCATATTTACATTATCAAGCATGATTATTATGATAGATTTAGCATGAGATTGATGCATGGGTTATTTATCCCAAGATTTAGTATTATTACTTCAAGAAGATGATGCTTTAAGCATCTTATGAGCAGATTATTTGCAGTTTTTCAGTAAAGCTTTGATCTTTCAATCACTGGCTTAGCTTTGAAATTCACTTTTCAAATTATTATAGTTTACAGAAATCAGATTAGCTTTATTTAAAGATTTACTCATATAAATTCATAATTGGTTTTCCATATGAACCCTTATGCTAGTTTTAAAAGTGTATTTCTAATGGTTTGAGCATACAAATTGAAGATGGAGTAGCATTTAGCACCCAGTAGGAAGTGTGGGATTAGCGTGACCTATCTTCCATAGAACTATGTAGCCAATGTACGAACAGATTATCAGATTATTCTCATTTCTATATGGATGATAGATTTAGCTTTTGATCGATCACATAGATTAGGTTATACTTCCTGGCAAGAGAATGACACCTCTTCCTAATGTGAGGTGTCTTCCTTAGGAGGTCAAGACATTGGACTCTATGTACCTCACATGGTTTATGTCAGTTAAGAGAACCTCCCTTATAGATAAGCTTTTGAAAAAGTATTTCCCTGATAGTAAAGATTTTCAAAATAAGTTTTTGGATTTCACTTAACCTATATGATTTGAGATTAAGAATAGAATGCAGATTTTAGAACTAAGTATAATGGCTCCCAAGATTTACAGTATATGATTTATTATTTATGATTTATGATCTTCAGATTTCAAATTTACTCAAGCCTATGTGAGTCATTTACATTTAGCATGCATGATTTTATATCTTTTTATGATATTGCTCACTTATTCTATTCACCCCCATATACTCAGTACATCATCAAAACACTAATCCACATATAGGTCTATGTGCTATATTGTCTCATAATATAGTTTTAGGTGCTCATCTTCAGTAGTGCGAGTGATTTCCGAGTATCTCATCTATATCTCTGTAGTTGGTGAGTCCTTATAGTTTGGAGACTTAGCTATTAATATTTTTAGTTTATTAATAGATGTTTTCGTATTCATTTTAGACAGTTTGAGTTAGTTGGGGCCTGTCCCAGTGACTCTCTAGATTTAGTAAGTAGAGGCTTGTTGGACTACTAGATTCAGTTTTATACATTTAATTCAGTATTCAGAATCTTTCAGTATTGTTTTACCAAAAATTTTAGTATGTTTTAGATAATATTTTTGTATGTATTATGTTTTACATTCATATCACCTATTTTGAGATCCAGACTTAGTAGAAGGTAGCCAGGGTTAGCTCAAAACTAATTGTAGTTCAGAGCATCGTGTGGCATCCCGAGAGCTCATATTTTAGGGTGTTAAAAACTTGGTATCATAGATTAAGGTTTAGAGAGTCCTAGGAAGTCAGACAAGCCGTGTTATGTAGAGTCTTGATCATTAGCGTGAAGCGAGCCATATCTATGAGCAAGAGGCTATGAAGCGTTCTTAGGAATTTATCTCTTCTTTCATGATCTATCTTGCATTTAGTGTCTCTATCAGCTTCTTACTCATGCTTTTATATGATAGTTGAAATTGCCTCCTCATCCATCTAATGAACATAAAAATGACAATCAGCCATCTCAGGCCGCAGATCCTTTGATCGAGAATGTGTCACATGCAGAGTTTCGGGCTGCCTTGCAGGTGCTACCCCAACCTGTAATAGCTAATGTTCAGGGCAACCGTTAGGCTGCGGTCCTACCTCAGCAATATAGGGACCTAGCCATAGCCAGAATTTGAGATTTTATGAGGATAAACCCACTAGAATTCTTTGGGTCAAAGGCAGGTGAGGACCCACAGGTGTATTTAGATGAGGTGAAGAAGATCACCCGAATTATGTATGTTTCTAAAGAAGAGAGTGTAGAATTAGCATCCTATAGTCTGAAGGATATTGTATATGATTGGGTGGTGATGTTAAGAAAAAGTAGAGGGGAGAATGCAACCCCCATGACTTGGAAGATATTTTAGGATGCATTCTTATACAAATTCTTCCCGCATGAGATGAGGAAAGCTAAGATAGAAGAGTTCATAAACCTAAGAAAAGGCCCAATAACAGTGAAGGAGTATTGTCTCAAGTTCAACCAGTTGCCTAAGTATGCCTCTGAACAGATGGCTGACCCTAGGTCAGGCATGAGTAAGTTTGTGATCGGTGTGTCTGGGTTGGTAGTTAGGGAGTGTAGGACTGCTATGCTCATTTGATATATGGATCTTCTTAGATTATTGATGCATGCTCGGTAGATTAAGGTAGAGAAGATGAAGGAAAAAGAGAGAGTAAATAAGAGGGCTAAAACAGGGCAGTTTAATCATTGTCAGAATTAGTATGGAGGAGAAAATTGTTCATAGTTTTAGAATCATTCATCTATGCCTGTACCATATTCTGCCAGTGCTCATGCACCCAGAACCAGACAAGAATAGTGGGGTAAGTCTTCTATGTGCAGATCTCAGAATAGCATGAGTAATAGGCCCAGTTATCCTTAGTGTGCTAGGTGTGGTAAGAATCATCCTGGTTAGTGTTTAGATAGTCGAAGAGGTTTGCGGCCAGCCGGGCCATAGAATCAAAGAGTGGCCATATGCTAGGTAGGGATATAAATATGTTCATCCTCAGACTTAAGCTAATAATGCACCAGCTCCTCTAGGTTGCCCAATCTCTCTTCAAGGTGCCTCGTCCAGTAATGGTGGCAGTGAGTGCCAGAATTGGTTTTATGCTTTACCATCCCATTAGGAGTAGGAGGATTCACCTGATGTTGTGACTGGTATGCTTCATGTCTTTTATTTTGATGTTTATATGTTGTTAGACCCTGGGTCGAGTTTTCCTTATCTGACCCTACTAGTAGCTGTAAATTTTTAGATAAGTTCTGAAAAGATCCCTGAGCCTTTCTTAGTTTTTACCACAGTAGGTGAGTCAGGTGTTGCTAACAAAATCTATAAGAAGTGTGCTATAACTGTCCTTTATAGAGTTATATTAGCAGACTTGATAGAGTTAGACATGGTTTATTTTAATCTTATTCTTGGTATGGATTGGCTTTATTCTTGTCATGCAACATATATTGTCGTACCCATGTAGTGAAGTTTCAATTCCCAGATGATCCAGTCTTTGAGTGGTCAGGCAATTTAGTGTCTCCCAAGAGTCCTTTCATATCTTATCTTCAACCCAAAACATTGATATTCCAAAGGTTGCATTTACCATTTAGTTCAAGTTAAAGACACTAATTCTGAGACTCCAACACTTTAGTCCATTCGAGTGGTTAATGAGTTTTTGGAAGTTTTCAAGAATATCTCCCAGGGTTACCTCCTAATAGATAGATAAAATTTGCTATTGACCTTATCCCAGATACTAAGCCTATTTCTATCCCTCTTTATCGAATGGTTCCCACATTGCTTAAGGATTTGAAGGAACAACTCAAGGATCTTTTAGATAAAGGTTTCATAAGGCCTAGTGTTTCTCCATGGGGTGCTCTCATCTTATTCGTACGAAAGAAAGATGGTTCTTTACATATGTGCATTGACTATCATCAGTTGAATAAGGTTATATTCAAGAACAAATACCCTCTTCCTAGGATTGATATTTTATTTGACCAAATCCAAGGTGCAAGTTATTTCTCAAAAATAGACCTTAGATCTGGCTATCATCAGCTTAAAGTAAGGGAGTTTGATATTCCAAAGACAGCTTTCAGAACCCGTTATGGTTATTTTGAGTTTCTAGTCATGTACTTCGGGCTAACCAATGCTCCAACAACTTTCATGGACCTCATGAACTGAGTGTTCAAATAGTATCTAGACATATTTGTCATAGTATTAATAGATGATATCCTTGTGTACTCCCATACTGAGGATGACCATATAGATCATCTTAGGATTGTCTTGCAAACTTTTAGAGATCATCAATTGTTCGCTAAATTCAAAAAGTGTGAATTTTGGTTAAGGTCAGTAGCTTTTCTTGATCATATTGTTTCAGCGATGGCATTAGAGTTGATCCCAGAAGACAAAAGTCATAAGAAATTAGCCTAGACCCATCTCTCCATCAGACATTAGGAGTTTCTTAGGTCTAGATACTTATTACAGATGTTTTGTTGAAGGTTTCTCATCTATTGTATCAACTATGTCTAGATTGACCCAAAAGAAAGTTAAGTTTCATTAGTCAAATTCCTATGAGAAGACTTTTTAGAAGTTGAAGAGTTGATTCACTACAGCCCCAATCTTAGTGTTACCTAATGGTACAGACAGTTTTGTGGTGTATTGTGATGCCTCTAGAGTTGGTTTGAGTTATTTGTTAATACAAAGATGTAAGGTCCTAGCCTATGCCTCTAGATAGTTGAAGCCTCATAAAAAGAATTACCTAACCCATGATCTGGAATTAGCTGCTATGGTGTTTTCTTTGAAAATCTAGAGACACTATCTATATGGTGTTCATGTTGATATATTCATGGACTACAAAAGCCTTCAGTATGTGTTCACCCAGTGAGAGAATCTCCGGTAGAGAAGGTGGTTAGAGTTGCTGAAGGATTATGATATGAGTGTGTTGTATCATTCGAGCAAGGCCAATATAGTAGCAGACGCCCTTAGTAGATTGTCTATGGGTAGTGTTGCTAATGTGGAGAATGATAAGAAAGAGTTATCTTGAGAAGTTCATCGTTTGGCTAGATTGGGCGTTAGGTTGGTTGACTCAGCTGAAGGGATTGTATGGGTTCAAAGTAGTTTCGAATCTTCCCTAGTTTTGGAAGTGAAGGAGAGGAAAGATATGGATTCTAGTTTGGTCAAACTAAAAGAGTCAGTTAAAGAACAAAAAGTAAAGGTTTTGTTCTAATGGGGAGATGGCGTGCTGAGATACCAAAGTAGAATATGTGTGCCATGTATTGATGCGTTGAGACAATAGATTATGGCTGAAGCGGATGGTGCACATTATTATATTCATCCCAATACTACCAAGATGTACCACGACTTACAGAAAATCTATTACTGGAGTGGTATGAAGAGAGATATAGCAGCATTTATAGCTAAGTGTGTAACTTGTCAACAGGTTATGTTACAAGAGTTTGGTATCCCTACTTGGAAGTGGGAGGAGTTGAATATGGATTTTGTGACTGTTTTACCCCATTTGCGTCACCAGCATTATTTGATTTGGGTTATTATAGACATATTGACTAAGTCAGTGCATTTCTTTCCAATTCTTAGGTTCTATACAGTTGAGGATTATGCTATGTTATATATCCGAGAGTTAGTCAGATTGCATAGAGTTCCCTTGTCTATCATCTCAGATAGGGGTAGTCATTTTACTTCCCAATTTTGGAGAGCTTTTCAAAAGGGCCTTGGTACCCGAGTTTATCTTTGTTCAGCTTTCCATCCTCAGATAGATGGTCAAGAAGAGAGGAACAACCAAACTCTAGAAGATATGTTGAGGGCATGTGCTCTTGATTTCAAAGGTAGTTGGGATGAGCATTTTCCATTGATTGAATTTACGTATAATAACAAATACCATTCTAGCATACAGATGGCCCCGTTTGAGGCTCATTATGGGAGAAGATGTAAATCACCCATAGGTTGGTTTGAAGTGGGTGAGGCCGCTTTTCTTTGGCCCGATACAGTGTTTGAAGCTATGGAGAAAGTTAAATTGATTAGAGAAAGATCGAAAATAGCTCGGAGTTATTAGAAATCCTATGCAAATGTGAGAAGAAGGGACCTTGAGTCTGAGGTTGGATATTTAGTGTATTTGAATATTTCACCCATGAAAGGGGTGAAGAGATTTGGCAAGAAGGGGAAACTTAGTCCCTGGTATGTTGGCCCTTATAGAATTGTGAGTCGTGTTGGGAAAGTAGCTTATGATCTTGATTTTCCAGCAGACTTGTCAGCTGCTCATCCCATATTCCACATCTATATGCTTAAGAAGTACAATAGTGACTCTACCATTGTAGTTTCTTTAGAAATCTCAGACATTCAGAACAAACTTTCTTATGAAGAGATTCCAGTTAAGATTTTAGATCATCAGATCCGTAGACTGAGGAACAAAGAAGTTCCCTTGGTCAAAATTCTTTGGTGGAATCAGTCTATTGAGGGTGCCATTTGGGAAGCAGAAGCAGATATGCTAGCCAAGTACCCTCACCTCTTCCCTGTAAACTCAGATTTAGATGAAGGTAATACTCTTCCTTGATATAGTTCTTTTCTATTCATATATTTAGCTATATAGTTGTCCTCATGTAAGTTCATGCACTCATAAAATTACTTAGAAGCTTAGAATGATTTAGATTCAGTTGCTCAGTTTATTTTAGTTGTGCATGATATCTTATAGTCTCAGATTTCCTCGGTATTCTTAGTCTAACTTGCAAAATTCGAGGATGAATGTTTCCAAGAGGGAGATATTGTAATACCCCATACCTTTCTTAGCTTAAATTCATCCCTAAAATGTTAAGGGATAGCTTTTGAAATGAATATTAGTTATTTAGTATGGAATTCTTCAGATTTAGACCTCCTATTGTGTGGGAAATTGAATAAGCTTTCCAACGATATAAGATTCACCTAAATTCGATAACTGAGTAAGAAGTTATGGCTATTTTAAGTTCCAGTCGTAAAATACCGTGATTTGGGACCTTAGCGCATTGTGGATAAGTGTAAAGTGACGATTGCCAAATTTTAGTGGACCTCCACGATATTAGTGCATCACGGAGAGGGCTAATTTCCCGTTTGGCTATTTCCAGTTAGACCTCGCGATACTGGCGCGTCGCGCCAGTGGTCAAAATGACAAACTAAAGGGCTGCGTGATCGTCGCATGTCGCGGTGAAAGCCTAGTTCCCACTCGTCCATTTTCCAGTGAAAACCCGTGATAGTGGCACGTGTCGGTAGCCACCCAGTTCACAAAAAAGTTCATTTTTTCAGTTCCGTCTAAAAGATAAAAGGGGTATTTTGGTAACTTACTCATCCCCAATCCGTCTTAAACAATGAATTAACCCCTCCATAGCACTTTACATCCACTTTTCATCAAATCTCTCTCAAGGAAAACCTTAGCACATCAAACTTTCTCCCCAAGAAATCCAAATTCCTCCGTTAATTCACCAAAGAAATTCAAGATTGAGGATCCCCAACACAAGAACTCTAAGAATTTATCTTCAAAGCATTTATAGGAATCCAAGATTCAAGATTTTCATCAAAGATGATCAATTAAGGTATGTGGGGTTATGAGCATGGACAATCCTTTCGTCCTTATGCCCAAAATTTATTTTAAATTCAAACTTACTAAATTTATATGATTTCACATGAAATTCAAGTTAGGGTTTACACCCATCAGTGTTATTTTCAAGTTTATGATATTTCCAATGATTTAAAACTGGAATTCCATGATTATGTTCAAATTTTCATACATATTGCTGAAATCTACAGATTTTGGGTTGTCTTATCCATATTTACATTATCAAGCATGATTATTATGATTGATTTAATATGAGATTGACGGATGGGTTATTTATCTCAAGATTTAATAGTATTACTTTAAGAAAGATGATGCTTTAAGCATCTTATGAGTAGATTATTTATAGTTTTCAATAAAGCTTTGATCTTTCAATAACTAGTTTAACTTTGGAATCCACTTTCCAGATTATAATAGTTTACAGAAATCAGATTAGCTTTATTTACAGATTTACTCATATAAATGCATAATTGGTTTTCCATATGAACCCTTATACTAGTTTTAAAAGTGGATTTCTAATAGTTTGAGCATACAAATTTCAGAGGGAGTAGTATTTAGCATCGAGCGGGAAGTGTGGAATTAGAGTGCCCTATCTTCCACAGAACTACGTAGCCAACGTAGGTACAGATTATCAGATTATTCATATTTCTATACGGATGACAGATTTAGCTTGTGATCGATCACATGGATTAGGTTATACTCCCTGGAAAGAGTGCGACACCTCTCCCCAATGTGAGGTTTCTTCCTTAGGAGGTCAAGACTCTAACGCCTCAAACCTTGTACCCGGAATGCTACATGGTGCTCATGACCCCGAAGGACCACAATCTAACCCATGACTGATATATGTACCTATACACTGTATAATATACTCTCTCTCTATATATATATATACACTATAAAAATGCGTAATAGAAGATGTAAGGACGTAAGGTTCAAATTGAATAATAGATAAAACACAACATAAGTGTGGAGTATCAAATACTCAAAATAACTAAAATATTGTCTGAATATACTGTAGTTTGAAAGCGTCTAAACTGTCTAAAAATTGTGGAGTTTATGGGACATGTCCCCAACTAACTCCAACTACTAAAATAACTAAGTACTGAAATAATAAAATAACAAATCATATCATCCTTGAAGGATGAGGACTCATTGCTGACTGACTGCTGATATCTAGAATCTACTGATGCTCTGGAGCTCATATCTCTGAATCTATGGTATAAGACACCATAGCGCAAATGCATCAGTACTTTGAATGTACTGGTATGCAAGTGAGGTAGGCTGAATGCAAAAGGGTTCATATACATGGATAACACTAACTGACTGAATGATATGAGCGTGGTAATACATGCATAAATATGTAACTGTAATTGAGATTGTGATAGGACTGAATACTAAGTTCTGACTACTGAGTTTACTGATAACATGGATTTACAGATAGCTGAGTTTACTGATGCTGGGATACTAAATAATGAGGTACTGACACTACATTATGGATAAATGAATAACTATTTTTCGATAGTTCTGATTATGAAAAACTAGTACTGTATCTGATAGTCCTGAAGCTGAAAACTAATATCATGAGTTTCGTATAACTAGTATACTGATACTGAGCGACTGTATTTGATAGTCCAAAAATCTATAGAACTATCTAAGTTCTATTACTGAGACTGAAACTGAGACTAAAATTGAGACGGTGGGAGGTAATCATCTAATCGACATGCCCTAAAACAGAACTGGTGGGGTCCAACCTATAACCCCAGCTGGAAGGGTATCAATACCGTGGCATAAGTAACGATAAGCTGTGAGGAAACCCTCTCTGATAGGAAGCTCTTCCATTAACCCTCATATAGGAATAAGCTCAAATGAGAGGTATTAGTAGCCCTACACATAGGGGTACATCTCAACCTAAACTGGCTACGTAGTTATGGAATGCAAGGATTGCTTCTATGGATCACACCCTGTACTTAATAACTAGTGAGTCCCCATCCTTGGGTTTACTCGATGCTGAATCCTACTACCAACTCAATAGACACTAAACTAAATAACTGAACTGAACTGAACTGATGCTAATGGTATTGTTTAACGGAGCTAAACTAGGTTCACTAACTTCTACAGACTGATGAAATGCTACTGAGACATAATGACTGATTGGGATCACTGAGATTTTTGAGATTACTGAGATTACTGAATAGGACTGGACTGATTCTGAGTTTACTAAGTTTTCTTGAGTCACATGAGTGACTAAATTCTACTAATCATGGCTTGACTTAGAGTATCATGAAAACATGACATGGCTCTAGGAATACAACTAAATTGTCGGGTACAAGTACCCCCAGGACTCGATAGAATGAAACTGACAAGGGTTGATACTTTTATCACATGACCAATATCAACAATTCATTATTTCATAGTTGGGAATTTAATGAAGCACAAGATCATCATAATTTTGTACATGGATAGTAATGCGTATAAATATGTCATAATTTCATGGTTTTAATCTTATGAACACCCATCAACCAATCACAATGCATAGGTTTATCATGTGAATCATCTTAATCAAATAGGTATAGCATAACTTAAGAGGCATGAAATGGTCTTGACACATGGAAACTAAGTACTTAATCATCATTCATTCTTTGGGGCGTATTATCAAACACCTTGCATGCACACTTAGGGCATAAGTATGATTATCAATTTAATATAACATGGTTCCATAATTTAACTCAATTGCATGAATTTCAAACCCTATTAGCAATCATACAACAATAACACCATGAACATAATCAATTCAAAACAAGAATATCATCACATATAGTTTAAAATAGGGTTCTTGAGCTTCATTGATGAAAGGATTCCATGAATCAATAATGTCCATACCTTGTTCTTGAGAGAAACTTAAGAGAAATAATATATTTTGGGTGAATTATGGTTAAATCATGTGTTATTGGGTATATATAGGGGTGAGAAATTGACCTTTTTAACCCTCAGATGCCTATTTTAATTTTTGTAAAAATTTCCCAATTTTTATCCTTGGTGCGAAGTGCCACTATCATGCCAAGTCACTGGAACTGGATAATTGAGAATCTGCATGGTGGCGTGACATGGGGCTATCGCGTTGCCACTTTTTTTGTAACCTAGATATTTGGCGTAACGTGGAGACATCGAGCTGAGATATTTGAAAAAGGACAATTCTAAATCTAAGCCCTGGCTCAACGCGACATAATCACGGAGGCTCACTGGATATTGACGACTGCCATTTTGGCCTGCTCCACGATGCATTGATGGCTCAGGTGGCTCACTACCTTACTAAAAAGGCTCTAACTCTTCGTCGGGTGTCATATTTGGGTGAATTTGGTATCGATAGAAATCTTATTCAATTTTCCACATGATAAAAAGTGAACATATGGAAAATACCACATGTATAAAAGTGTATTCATCTTTGAAATAAGTCTTTAATATTTCTGGGATGATTTTAAGCTAGGTGGAAGTTTGGGGTATTACAAGACATTGGACTCTATATAGCTCACATGGTTTATGGCGGTTAAGAGAACCACCCTTCTAGATAAGATTTTGAAAAAGTATTTCTATAACAGTAAAAATTTTCAGAATAAGTTTTAAGATTTCACTTAACTTATATGATTTGAGATTAAGAAAAGAATGTAGATTTCAGAACTAAGTGTAATGGCTCACAAGATTTACAGTATATGCTTTATTATTTATGATTTATGATCTTTAGATTTCAAATTTACCCAAGCCTATGTGATTCATTTACATTTAGCATGCATGATTTTATAACTTGTGATGATATTGCTCACTTATTGCATTCACCCCCATATACTCAATACATCATCAAAGTACTAATCCACATATATGTCAATGTGCTACATTGTCTCATAATGTAGGTTCAGGTGCTCAGCCTTTATAGCACGAGTGATATCTGAGCATCTTATCTACATCTCGCAGTTGGCGAGTTTCATAGTTCGGGGACTTAGCTATTCATATTTTTTAGTTTATTAATAGATATTTCTGTATTCATTTCAGATTGTTTGATTCAGCTAAGGCCTTTCCCAGTGACTCTCTAGATTCAGTTAGTAAAGTCTTGTCGAACTACTAGATTCAATTTTAGAGATTTAATTCAGTATTCAAAATCCTTCAGTATTGTTTAACCAAAACTTTTAGTATGTTTCAGATAAGATTTCCGCATATATTATGATTTTACATTCATATCTCCTATTTTGAGATCCAGACTTAGTAGAAGGTAGTCAGGGTTAGCTCATAACTACTTGTAGTTTGGAGCACCATATGGCATCTTGGGAGCTTAGATTTTAGGGCATTACATCTTCATTGGTTCTAATTGACCACAGAGTAAAACTTTAGTAAAATGACCTTAAATGTGAAATAGAATTTTGCCAATGAATTTAGAACATCAATATTTATATGGTTGCATATCTCATTTGCTCGAAATGGGCTACAGAGGTATCTTGAGGCATTGGACAAACAAAGTTCCAAGCTTCAGCCATGCTTGGCATGGAGAGAGATACCACGATCGTGGTGTGAAGGGTGCGAATATGGTTCCGCAAACACGGCCAAGCAAGGTCTGCAACTATGAGATTCGAGACCTGGGTAAGCCTATTTAAAGGCTATCTTGCCCAAAAATTTGGCCAATATGTTCCTCTCTCTTGATCTCTTACCCTAATAAAGTGCAAAATCTTCAAAGTGAGTCTTGTAGGTTGATTAGGAGCATGGATAACTTATGTAATACTAATTTAAGGCAAGGTTCCTTCTAATTTGGTATTAATTTCTTAATTTCTTAACCCAAAATCCATAAGTCTTTAAGGCCAATTATAGCCACAAATGTGATTTATTTACTCAAAATTCTTAAGGGTTATGGCTCTCTAATGATAGTTGAGCAATAGATTGGTCTCCGAAACTCATTTTTCTAAAGTGGAACCCACTTAGTGGTTTGGTGTCATTTTGGACGCATGTCATGATGGTGACATAATGGCTATTGTTAATAAAGTAATGATGCTTAGATTGTGTTGTGATAGCTTGGCTCTTGGAAGAAGAATCTTGAAGAAAATAAAAGGCAAAGCTTGATTGTTCGCGAGCAATTTGGACTCAAGGTAGGTTAGGCTTACTCGTAGTTAGATTGAGCTTGATTGTAGTATAACTATTGATATCTTGTGAGATTGGGTGCGATGTTAGATGATAAATAGATGATTGGTGATTTTGGGGTTAGTTGATTCGTGTAGGCTATTACACTTGTAAAATGTGATGCTTGACTATAGCTTAGAATCTTGGATAGTTCTACTTGTAGTCTCATGAATAGCATGAGAATACTGTAGTTGCTCTATTGAGGAGAATAATGTTGTTGACTAATTTTAAGTGTATGTTGACCTAGATATGACTAGCTATGAATTATCCTTAGTGTTTGGGGTGACTTAGAACGGATACTTGAAGAGGATTTTCCCGTCATAGGCCTAATAAGGATTGATAAGCCCATATGGTGTGATTAGATAACCTAGCCTAATTTTGGGTAGAAGTTAGTCTTGTAGAACTAAACTTTGGAATTATAGGGATAAAGGAGTGGGACTTGACCTACCTTAAGCTTGAACTACGTAATTCCCTAGTGACCTAGATAATTGATGAACATCTAAGTTACGTTATTAAGGTTATAATGGTTATACTTGATTGTTAGATATGCATATGGTCAATGGTTGGATAATATGTATACTTTATTGATTAACTTGTTGTCATGATATGGATAACATTGTAAAGTCTTGTTAATTGAACCTATGGTTATGCTATTGCTTAGCTTATTAACGAGTTCACAAAGTGAACCTCTAATTATGTTATCACTCTTGCTATGAACCAAGACTAATGATTAAGCTAATGTTTATGTGAAGGATTTTCCTTTGGGTTTAGTATAAAAGTGGGAGTAAAGGAGGCATTTAGAGAGCATGGACATGACTTATAATTGACTTTCTAATAAACATGTTAACTTGGAAAACTGGTGATTGCATAGATTATTTAGAAACTCATGCTCATGCATCTACTTATATTTTGTAGTGATGATTAATGGTAAAATATGATGTTATGTATCATCTTATATCCCTTATACTCTATCATTATAGGTGGTAGATACTTATTGAATATCTACATATATATGTGTATAATGATGATGACGGTGAATCCAGAGGATATATTTGTGTTATGATGATGCCCGGTGAATTCGGAGGATATATTGATGTTATGATGATGCCTATTGAATCTGGAGGATATATTGATGTTATGATAATACCCGATAAATCCAGAAAATATATTAATATTATGATGATGACCGCTGAATCTGGAGGATATATTGATGTTATGATGATGCCCGATGAATTTGGAGGATATATTAATGTTATGATGATGGATGGTGAATTTAGAGGATATATTAATATTATGATGATGCCCGATGAATCCAGAGGATATATTGATATTATGATGATACCCGGTGAATCCAGAGTATATATTGATATTATAATGATGCTTAGTAAATTCGGAGGATGTAATGATGTTTTGATGATGCCCGATGAATATGGATAATATAATGATGTTTTGATAATGCCCGATAAATTCGAAAGGGGTAATGATGATATGGTATTGTTATGTGTTGTAGTATATAAGTAAATGCATGGTTGTATGTGAGGTTATGTCGTGTGTGGTTAAACCTATTTGTGTACTTGGGATGATGTCTTCCTTGGTAAATTTTTTATCCATTCTTTGTCGTTAATTACCAGATAAGAGGTGTGACCCTTGTTAACTCTAATTAGTAACTAGAAGTGTATTATGCAGAGTATTGGGTTAAGGCTAATTGATATATGTATTCTTGTGTAGAACCTAGATCTCACCTAGTAAATCTACTTGACTAGGATAAATGGTTATATTATGGAATTTCTCCTAGTAAAGTGGCTTATGTGATAGCTAGTTATCTCTAATAAAAGACTATGACTTGTAGGCAAGAAGCCTAGTGAGCTAGTTGGTGGACCATGCTTAGCTAAAATGTGGAAACTGTTCCGTTAGGTTGTGATATGCTCAATAATAATAGACCTAGTATTATATTACTAGGGGTTAAGTCGACATCTAGTATGTGATGCCATGAGGGCTTAATTGATGACTTATATAATTAGGAGGCTAACTAGAAGATGGCTTTGTGATGGGCAATAAATAATAGTGTTGGTAACTTGTAGCTTTTCCTTATTTGATAACTACTACACTTGTAGACTTACAAACTAGTGGCTCATAGAAATGGAGGCTAGCTAGTATAGGCTTGACATGAAGTTTATTAATGAATTAGAGATTAAATAACTATATAACAATGTTATGGTGATAGCAGATTTTTTGTGTCAAATTGCAGTACTGATGATGATTGTTGACCTCGGTAAGTGGCCATGGAAGGAATGTATAACCCGTGGCCTTGGTGAGTTTCTTGTATAGTTGTGCCTTGATATTTGTATGAATTGATCTTTTAGTGTACTCTCTGGTCGTACAGGATGCCGTGACGAGTTCTTTGTTTGTCTTCCTTGAGTGTACTTCCCGGCTGTATTGGATGTCAGGGTAATTTTTTTTGCTTTATACTCTAATGATGATAGTTTTGCTGATATGGTAATTACATGATTGCTATGGGATATATGCAACCTTACAATTCCAAAATGATTACTCATGTTGTATGAAAGTTATGGTATATGTGGATATGGAATGTCATACTATTGTTATAGTTGATTAGTTATTTAGACAGTGATACCGAAAAAGCTTAGGGTTTGATTCTATACCTTGACTTTAAGTTATTGTCGTACTTTATATCTTCTTTATATTATAATTTAGCTCAGTCAGCCGATGATGCCTACTAAGTACCCATTTTTGGTACTCACACTACACTTTTGTACCTTTTTAGTACAGACCCAAGTTCTAGTTGCCGCCGTTGAGTCGAGGTCATGTGGTGTTGATCATTAAGAGATAGGGTGAGCTCTTTGAGTTGGAGTTTCCCTTTCTCCCTTCATCCTTATTCTGTCTTTTGTATTCGGGATGAACGTATGAGGCTATTTAAGACTATTTAGACTTTGAGTTGTAATTTCTAATGTCGAATCTAGAATGCTGTTGTACTAATACAATTAGGTCATGGGATTGGTATTCGAATGTTAGTTGTCCTTATTTGTGGAATGTTTCTATTTGTAGTGTGTTCTTATAGTCACGGCTCAAATCCTATTGGGGTGGGCAGACACCCGTAGCCGTAAAGGCCCAAGAGAACTGATCCATAACCTTGTACTTCTCATGCATGCAACTACAAGAACCAAAGGTTCTGGCAAACATGATATTATGCATCGATAAGAATTACTACATAAACAAGCACAAAATTTTATACAACACTTGGCCGTTGGAGCCACCACATCTAAAAGACAAAACACTACCATGTTTAACTTGACATTAGTCGACAAAGCCTCTAAAAGACACATAGACTTAGTTAGGGCTGGGACAAATCCCCTCCCTACTCTTGACTACTACACAATAGGAAAATATATGGAACAGAATCGGAAAGCCCCTCAATATTTCATTCCATTTCCAGCTCATAATCACCTTAGTCTAACTTACAACTTGTACATACCTGGTCACTTTAAACTTTAGATTTAAATATCGACTTACGATTCTAAGTTAAATAGTTGTATCGATGTTAACTTGATTGTGTCACATAAAAAAGTACGGGAAGAATCTAGAATTCCATCTACACCATTAATATTCGCATAACAAATATCAATAATTACCTACCACAAGGCTATACCAAGTTGCATATAAATAGAAAAAGTACATGCAACGTATGGGTGTCACACCCTCCCCTCCTTAGAAACATTCATCCTTGAATTAGCATAACTATCCAATCATAACAAGTTTAAGCCTAAGTTAAATATCCTTATTATCACATATTACTTATATATTACACTTACTTGTTATTGCTCCAAATCAGCATCTTGGACTTTTTCTTCATATTTGAACAAATGGGGGTACTTAGATTTCAACGCTTCTTTAGCTTCCCATGTTATCTCCTCCACTAGTTGGTTTCTCCAAAGCACTTTTACAGAAGCTATTTCCTTATTCCTCAACTTCTTAACTTATCGATCTACAATAGCAATAGGTATTTCTTCATAGGTGAGATCTTTCGTAACTTGTACATCTTCAGTAGGAGTAATATGAGATGGATCTTTGATGCACTTTTGAAGCATTGAGACGTGAAATACTGGATGAACTATTGAGATCTCTTGGGGTAGCTCCAATTCATAAATGACTTGGCAAAACCTCCGAGTAATCTTATACGGGCCAATATAATGTGGACTTAGTTTTCCTTTCTTACCAAATCTCATAACCTCCTTCATTGGTGACACCTTCAAGAATACCCAATCACCTATAGCAAACTCAAGACCCTTTTTTCTAATATCTGTATATGACTTGTGTCGACTTTGGGATGTCTCTAGCTGTTTTTGGATCACTTTAACCTTTTTCATAGCTTGATGAACAAGATCTGTCCCAAACAAGGCAGTTTCACCCACTTCAAACAATCCAATTGGTGATCTACACTTTCTCTCATACAAATCTTCATATGGTTCCATTTTGATACTTGACCTTGATGAGAGGTAAATAATCATCCCAACTACCTTTAAAGTCCAATACACAATCTCGTAGCATATCTTTAAGTGTTTGAATGGTATGTTCTGCTTGTCTATCTGTTTGAGGGTGGAAAACTGTACTTAAATTGACTTGTGTTCCCAAATTTCTCTAAAAAGACTTCCAAAAAGTTGTAGTAAATTGAGCTCTCCTATAAGATATAATTGAGATTGGTACTCCATGTAATCATACTATCTCTTTGATATACAATTTTGTGTACTCTTCAATTGTGTAAGTGGTCTTAACTTGTAGGAAGTGTGCTAATTTTGTAAGCCTTTCAACTATCACCATATGGAATAGAATTTTTGAGGTGTACGAGGCAAACCAATGACAAAATCCATGTTGATTGATGTGTGAGAAAATGATAACATATTTGAGGCTTTTAACTTATAATAATTGCAAAGTCTTAAGCAAATTTTGTCATTTTTGATTGTTTTCTATTTGATATTGCAGTAAATGTTGAGACAAAAGAGAATCAACAATTATGGGAGTAAAAGAGTTGATTTTTGAGCAAGTAGAGAAGGAAGAATAGCTGACGACTTGTCTGATAAGTCATCAGCCTTGTGATAATCTATCAAAGTTGCCGCCAGGCATAGACAGAGAATGGGCTTCAGCTGGAATATGTGACGACATCTGTAATAGGCCATTAGAAGTGTGATAAGCTATCTGTCTCATCATAAGGCTTAGGTAGGGAATGGATTTGGAAGTGAAAACGTGATGAAATCTATGATAAGTCATCACATGTCTTATAAGCCATCAAGCCTCATCGTCAGCCCAAGGCAGAGATTATCAAAGTGAAGAGGAGCTGACGACATTCCTGATAAACCGTCAGACTCCTCATAAGCCGTCACACACGTCATCACCTGTCTGAGAAAATATTATGATCTATGATTTTGTTTCCATAATTAGACTGAAGTATTTAAAGCATATGTTATGGTTCTCATCATCATCTTGGACATCTGGAACTCATGTTTTGAGCACTTTTCTCTCTATCTTCTTACTTTAATTCTTTAGAGAGATTATTACAATTGTTTTGGAATTTTCTACTGGATCAAATCTGAGAAACACTTGTTGCTATTCATCTTGCTGTAAGATCATCTAGCTAAGTATGAATTCAACTTGTTGTCTTGCTTATTTTTTATGAGTAGCTAAGTTCCCTTAACCCGAGTTGTGGGATCTATGGGTTTGTGTTTGTAACGTAACTAAGTGGTCAAGATTCTAACAGTGGTAGGAACTTCTTGTTAATTCCTTTATTTTATATGCTGACTATTGGTTGAAACAATAGACTTTGCTTACGAGTGATTTTCTTGAGATAAGAAATCAACCCTAGTAAGAAGTGAATTATCAACAGGTTCTTGGAAGCATTAAACTTCCATTTAATGATTAATGCTATAACAAGATTAATTAACTTGGGATAACATCCTGTTATGAAATATAAATTCCCTAAGTTCGAGAGAATTAGGTAATTAAATGTATAAATAGGTTGAGAAACATTTAGACATAACTTCGACAAGGATAGTCTATCGTTCCTATCTACCACAAGAATCTTGAACCGTTACTAGCATCTGTCAAATCCCAATACCCATAGTGAACATAACTCTGGTTTTCCTTATCATATTGATTTCAAACACTGAACTAAGAAGTAATTATTTGTTATACTTCCAAAATCCCCATTCATTGGAAACTGGTAACTATCAGTTCATTAACCTACAGATAACTCAAATTTACACCCTATTCCCTATGGGATTCAAACCCAACCTAGTCGGGTTATATAATGACAACGATCACTTACATTCTCATAAGAGAGGTGTAGTTTGAGCGTTATCGAAAATGGCGTCATTGTCGGGGAATACAGTTGTAATTTGAAGTTTGTGTGCGCTAATTAACCGTTAGTCAAGTTTTCAAGTTTTATGTTTATTTGTTGTTTTTGTTTTTTGCAAGACTTTTGTAGTGTATGCTAAGAACTAGAAGTTTTGGGGGACCATTATTCCCATTTAATCTGAACCAAAACTAAACGACAGCATGGCAGTCCAGCAGGAGGCTGACAGGTTAGCAGCCTTAGCTATAGCTCAGGTGAATGTGCAGAATGTCGGTTAACAAATACATCATCCAAATCCTGAGAATGAAGATTTGGGGGACGAGGAGTTGCTGAACCCTGGTAACCCAAGGCATGCAGAGCAAATAGCTACACCAGTACAACGTAATGCTAACAGGAACTGTCTATTCCGAATAAGGCAAGATCACCAGCTGGTACAGTATGACCTCAATGATGATGATAATGGAATGGATAGAGTAGGTGCAACGGGTGCAATTATTCCTCCACCGTTAGCACCTGGGAAAAAAATTCAACATTACGAGTTCTATGATTCAAGTCCTTAATCTGAAGGGGTTGTTTGGTGGCCTTCCTAGAGATGATACAAACTTGTATCTGGTGAACTTTGTCACCATCTGTAAATTTTTTGATAACCCAGGAGTGGGTTAAAGACTACAAATTTGAGATTATTTCCATTGTCTCTGTCTGGGGAGGCAACATTGTGGCTTAATGAGCTGACACCCGATACTATCACCAATTGGAGGTAGTTAAAAGGAGTTTTCCTAGAAAGGTTCTTTCCACCTTCTAGGAGGGTACAGTTGAGGGATGAGATCAGTAACTTTAGAAAGATCCTAACTGAAGCTTTTCATGAAACCTGGGAGAGATTCAAAAAGAAGCTGACGCAGTGTCCAAACCATAATATGATAGACATACACTTGATAGAGACTTTGTACAAGGCTCTTAACTCTGTGACCAAACAAATTGTAGATAATGCTACTAGTGGTTCATTTTTTGATCTTACATTCCCAGAGGCTTCAGAAATGCTAGAGAAAATGACCAAACAGAGTCGGGCATGGCATACCAAAGACTTTGTGGTAGCAAGCTCCACTGTTTCTGTGGGTATGACTGCGGAACAATGTGAAAGACAGGAGGATCATGATCAAGACATGGATTACCTAAAAACATAGATGGACTTTCTAACCAAGCATTTAATATCACGTAAAACTGAGAAAGTGAAGGCTGTGGGATCGCAAGGCAAATTGAAGTCTGATTCAGAAGAAGGGGCAAACTATGTAAACAATCAGGGGATTTTTGAGGCAATAGCCAAGGAAATAAAGGTCAAAATTACTAGGACAAGGTTGGATACAAGAATTAGGAACAAGGAAATTAGAGGAGCAATAATTATAGGAGAGGGCTATATGTCCCTCTTGGAAAATGTGAGACTGCTACAACAAGTTCTAAAAAGATGTTCGTGGAGGACATGATGGATAAATTGATAAAGAGAGTGGAGGATACCAACTCAGGGATGACTACCATGAAGACTGATCTGACCTCTGTTAGTCAGTTGGTAAACTCGCACTCCACTGCGATCAAACAACTAGAACAACATATGAGCCAACTCTCTGCAATGCTAAACCAGAGAAAGAGTGGAACATTACCTAGTATACGGTCCAAAATTCGTGGAGTGATGGCTCATGTATGGAAATTACCACTAGAAGTGGTAAAATATTACCTGGCCCTTCTGTGGGAAAAAATGTAGTTGATGAGGTAGTTAATGATGAACCAGAAGAAGGTAGTCCAGTGGAGGCTGAGAAGCTGGAAAACCCTACTGATGCTTTAGAAAAGGGAAAATAGAAGGAGAAGGAGGTAGTGGTTACCACTATTCCAAAACCATCACCTCCCTTTCCTCAACAATTGAAGAAAAAAACCGATGATGCAAAATTCAGCAAGTTCACAGCAATGCTCATACAATTGACAGTGAATGTGCCATTGGTTGAGGCACTGGAGCAAATGCCAGGATATATTAAAATTATGAAGGATTTGTTGACAAATAAAAGGGAAGTAAGCTATGAGCCGGTGGATAATCTCTACCATTGCAGTGTCATTTCTACACGATCCTTAGTGCAGAAAAAGGCTGACCCTAGAGCATTCACTATTCCATGTATAATTGGGCCTCTCGATATTACTAAGGCCCTATGTGATCTTGGGGTGAGCATAATCTAATGCCACTATCCATGTATAGAAAGCTGGGTTTGGGAGATCCAACCCCGACAAATATGCGGCTGGTGATGGCGGATAGGTCTGTAAAGCGGCCAATAGGAATACTACATGATGTATTGGTAAAGGTAGCCGACTTTATTCTTACTGCTAATTTCATAGTCCTTGACTATGATGTGGACTTTGAAGTACCCATTATTTTGGGTAAACCATTCCTTGCGACTGGGAGAGTGATAGTAGATATGGAGCTGAATGAGCTGAAGTTCAGGCTCAATGACAAAGAAGCAAGATTCGCTATGCACTCACGCATGACACAAGAAAAGGAGATGAGTGTTTTCTCAATCGTGGATGTATTCTATGAAGATGGTAAAGTGATATCAACAGGTTGTCTTGACGAAGTCTGAGTAATCAAGATAACCGAGTCGTGCTGCAATACTAAATCAACAGCTATTAGGAGGCAACCTAAAATTTTTATGTTTTCAACCATATTGTTTTTATTTTTGTAGTTAGGTTCTAGTAAAAATAAGGTGAAACTAATGTAGTCAGCTCAAGAAAGTTGAGACATGTTCTGATAAGGCTAACGACGTTTGTTTTAGGCTATCACACCTGTTATAAACCATCAGAGATGGCGTCAGAGAATTCAAAATAAGGCAACATACTGCCTTGAGCTGATGATATCATCGATGACTTATTAGACATCTGATAAGCTGTCAGTTGAAATTTGGGCCCATAATAAGAAAAAAGATTCAACCCAGCCCAGTTAACCTTTTCACCTTCCCGCATACTCCTTTTTCTCTCCTTTAAGTTTTATTTCCTTCCATACTTAGTTTATTACCTTCCCCTTTTCAAAAATATTTCCAAGTAAAATAAGAAAAATATCCTTTCTTGTGAGAGTGGGTTTGAATTCAAAAAAATCAAGGATCCTCTTTTATCTGCAAACTCTTCTTCACTCGAGTAACCAAGTGGAATTCATTTATCAGGTATGCTTAATACTTAACTCTTATCTTCAATTGTTAAGTCATGTAACTAATGTAAATCTTAGTTTTAAAGGGATTGAGGCAAGAATAACTTGCCATTGTGTGAAAAATGACATCTAAGGTTAATAGCACTGCATTGTGCGAAAGAACCCAGGGCTCAGCTCAAAAACACAACTCCATGCTATTCTATAAATAAAATGATTTGATAATCAAGACTAAAACTAAGCTGGAGGTTGTATTCTGAGCTGATGACATGTTTGATAAGTTATCATGCATGTGACGACTTATCAAACTATGTCGTCGCAAGATGGAAAAAATAGGCCTGTTCTATTTAAGGCTGACAATATACCTGATAAGCTATCATGAATATGATAGATTATCAATCTATGTCATTACAAGTTAGGAAAAATAAGCCTTTTATGTCTAAGGCTAATGACACGCCTGATAAGCTATCATATTTATGACGACTTATCAGAACATGTCGTCACAACTTTGCTCTAATACAATTGTGAACTTATTTTAAGGGATGTGGAATTATAATGACTGAACTTCTTGAGTTGTATGATCATGAGTGCTAAATGATTACTTTATTTTGCTACAGGTCTTATAATCGCACCCAAAGGAAAGAGCACCAAACCTACAAAGAAAGTGACAAAGGGGAGTGCACCTCGGAGACTCTTAGATGAGGAATTCGATTACTAGGAGGAGGATCCACTGCTCAGGAAGCAAAGGAAAATGAAAAGCCCAAAAGATCCTTCTCCACCTCCACCAGTTGAGGTGGTGGAGAGTGAAAAAAGTAATACTGAAGCAAGCCCACCACTTGAAAGTATGACTTCTGAGCAGCCTGAGTCTGAGCATTATGATTCTGAGGACCTGAGTTAGAGTATGCTAATTCTGAGCAACCTGAATCTGAGGGACCATTATCCGAGTCCCTTTTTTCTGAGCAATAGGATTATAAAGAATCTACGATTCAGGAAACTCTGGTTAAATGCAAGAACCTCAGGGTTCGAGAGAGTGCTAGGTGGTAAATTCCCAAGGAACATAAAATCTTCAATAATGGGCTTCTCAGAACCTAAAGAAGAATTGTTAAAAGGCCAATCTTTGAAGAAAATAAGATCATCACTACTAGGTTGAGCAAATACCCTGAAGTGGAGCAAAAATTCTAAGACTATGACTTGGGATAGATGCGAAAGGAGGAAGCTTATTTTGCCCTACGCTAGTTCGGGAGTTTTATGCAAACTATCAGGCTCGACTGGAGAACATGTGCAAAGAAAGAGAGAAATTAGTGGATCAACCTTTGTCAGATAAAGTTCCAGTATGAGGTGTAATGGTGTATCTCTTAGAAATAAAAATCAACAGATTTCTTTATGGCCCCAAATTCATTCCTCAGGCCACTTCACCTGTATTCTACACTTAATTGAAGCATCATGCAAATCAACGATCTTGGTTAGCCACTCTCATATCTAAAGGGAAAACTAAATGGCTGACCAACCCAAATGAAAAGATTTTTAAGTCCTTCCTGACTCAAGAGGCAAGGTTCTAGTGGGGTGTAGTGCAAACCCATTTGATTACTACTGAGAGAGATAATATAATTGAGATGATAGAGCAATACTGTTTACAATTCTTGTGGCTAATCTCAGTTTGAACTTCGGAGAGATCATTGCTGAGGAGATGAAAATTTAGGTCTCAAGACCCGAAATGTCATATCCTTTCCCTTATCTAATCATAAGGTTGTGTCAGGTAGCCAATGTACCTTAAGTTATAGGGATATACAACGAATCACATGCCAAGAATACCCACAACCCCATCCGATATGATGAAAATCAGCCAAGGATGACACTTGACAGAGGAGCAGGGGTTGAAACAGATCTTCTAATTATAGGTACCATCTCAGCACCTAATGTAGCGGTGCAGGATTCTGAAGCTACAGCATCTATATCCTTAACTATAGTAGAATCAGTGCCTTGAAATGAAATAAATCCATCAGTTGCTGTGTCTACCATAGAAATTGCCTTTAACCCGATAAATTTTAGGAGAGTGGTAAAACAAGACAAGTGGTGCAAGTCTTAGCTTCAACGTTTTGCCAAACAATTTGCCTCTGCTGTAGACAAGATAAGTGGTGCGAGTCTCAGCTACAACTTTTTGCCAAACAATTTGCCTCTGTGGTAGACAAGAGGATTAAGGTTGCACTGGAGCCCTTATGAGCTTTGACCGGTCGGATTGATGAGTTAGAAAACTATTTCAATACATGGGTACGAGAATTGTTAGGCTCAGATCTTGCACAATTTATAGCAGCCCTGGACAAGGTAAAGGCAGATGTTGGGGTATTATAGTAGCACTAACTTATAGTGTCAGTAGATCCGACTGTTGATGAGTCTGAAGGTGAAATCCCATTGCTTGATCTCACGGGGGAACCAGTGAAGAAAAATAAGAAAAAGGGTGAGAAGAAAGGTAAGGGTAAGAGAGAGAGGCCTGATAGTGAGAAACAAAAGAGAAATAAAGAAGGCTAAAAAAGAGAAGACGAAGAAGGCAATGATCAAGTCCTTAGTTGACAATGAGAAATGGGTGGCAACCATTCGAGCAAAAGCTATAGGTGCCTTAACTTATAGGCCCCCAATAACTACTAGGCCAGATGCGTCAGAACAGAGAGAGACTCTCGATGGAGATAAGGCAACTAAGGATGCAGCAGCAGGGTCAGAGACCCATAATCCCTGTGATTGATCTACTCTAGGTATCTCCTAACTTTTATTTTAGTTTTTATTTAATGTAAAGTTGAGGGTGTTGGGTGAGTTTTTATTGTAACATTTTGTAGTTGACTGGGAGAAATACAAGTACCTGAGGTAGTTAACATGGTTTTATTATTTTGTTAACACCTCTCAAATGGTCTAATTCTTTAACTGTGTGATTTGCATCTAATTGTGACCACTGTGCATCTTTGTATGGTATTAGTTCTAATTACTTGATAACCATTGCTAAACAATTTCATGAACTGGATGAGTAGTAACTTGTGATGTACTTGTGTGCCGTGTACTTTTGATATTTTACTTATTTCCCTTTGTATGTTAAATCTAAAACTTGCTCGATTAGTCTTACCTAGGTTGAAAGATAGGGTTAGGAAAGGATCATAGGCCATTTTGATGTTAGCCCACTTTAGGCTAAATGACCTTCCCTGTATGAATAATTTTCGTTAATCCATATTTTGAGCCTAAATAACCTATTTCTTTATATGACACCTATCACCATCCTATTTATATAATAATGAACCTATTTTTGGCCTGGTCCTCCTTGGACATTGTGCACGTTCACTTAGGTAAATGGCCTAAGTTGAGGGTGGATATCATAATGGTGTGTGATGTAAAATGAGTACGAAGAAAGGAGGATAAAAGAAAAAAATAAAAATCTGGGCGCAGTGGAAAAGAACAAGAAAACAAAAGTTGTGAAAAAGAAGAAATAATTGTTGAAAGGACCGCACCCATCCTGAATATATGTGATGAAGAAAAGAGAAGAATAGAAAAAGGCTAATGAGTGAGACCCCAAAATCTAGTGTAGTGTCAAGGAGGCTTAGTTACTTTAAATATCATCAAGTATCATACCAGCCCCTAGCCTACATTAAAAGACAAAGAGTAGACCTATAGTGATCCTAGATGATCTATCTAGAAATCTTAATAATAAAAATATGGGCAATCCTATGGTATTCAGCATACACTGATTGTAACCTCATTTTGAGAGTGAGTATCTTTTGATTGTCCCCATGGTTACATAGGTGATGTCTGATATAGGTAAAATGGGACTTCTTTGTAGTGAGGACACACTGGTTACATTGCTAAGTACTAACTTGTTTGGATAGTATAGTCTAGGTACATGCATGGTTGTTGTTGCTGAACTGGTGCGATATGTTAATTCTTGTGTGTCACATTTTTGTTCTTTAATAATTTACACAGTTTTTTTTAAATTGATTCACCTTAGATATGGTGAAGATGTTTTAAGATAATATGGATGGTTGACTGCTGAATGTGCATTGTATCTTCTTGGTTGTGTTTCAGTTGCTTGAGGACAAACAATTGTTTTAAGTTGAGGGTATTGATGTGTGAGCATATGCTAACACATTTGAGGCTGTTAACTGAGAATAATTGCAAATTCTTAAGCAACTTTTTTCGTTTTTGATTGTTTTCTCTTTGATATTGCAGTAAAATTCAACATACAAGATAATCAGTAATTCTGGGAGTAAAAAAGTTGATTTATGAGCAAGTAGAGAAGGAAGAATAGATGATGACTTATTTGATAAGTCGTCATCCTTGTGATAAGCTATGAAAGTTGCCTTCAGGCTTAGATAGAGAATGACCTTCATCTAGAATGTGTGGCGACATTTGTGATAGGCCGTCAGAAGAGTGATAAGCCGTCAGGCTCGTCATCAGGCTTAGGAAGGGAATGGATTTTGAAGTGAAGAAGTGAAGACATCTCTGATAAGTCATTACATGTCTAATAAGCCATCAATCCTCATTGTTAGCCCAAGGAAGAGATTATCAAAGTGAAGAGGAGCTGACGACATTCCTGAGAAGCCGTCAGACTCCTGATAAGCGATCACACACATCGTCACCTATCTGAGAAAATGCTGTGATATATGATTTTGTTTCCATAATTAGGCTGAAGTGTTTAAAGCATATGCTAGGGTTTTCATTCATCATCTTGGACATATGGAACTTACGTTTTGAGCACTTTTCTCTCTATCTTCTGACTTTAATTCTTTAGCTAGATCATTATAATTGTTTTGGGATTTTCTACTGGATCAAATCTGAGAAACACTTATTGTTATTCTTCTTTCTATAAGATCATCTATCTAAGTATGAATTCAAATTTTTGTCTTGCTTATTTTATTATGAGTAGCTAAGTTCCGTTAACCCGAGTTGTGGGATCTATGGGTTTAGGTCTGTAACGTAACTAGGTGTTCAAGATTCTAATGGTGGTAGGAAATTCTTGTTAATTGCATTATTTTACATGCTGACTATTGGTTGGAAACAATAGACTTTGCTTACGGGTGATTTGCTTGACATAAGAAATCAACCCTAGTAAGAAGTAAATTATCAATAGGGACTTGGAAGCATTAAACTTCCATTTAATAATTAATGCTGTAACAAGATTAATGAACTTGGGATAACATCCTGTTATGAATATAAATTACCTAAGTTCAAGAGAATTAGGTGATTAAACGTATTAATAGGTTGATCAACATTTAGACATAACTTCAACAAGGATAGTCTGTCGTTCCTACCTACCATAAGAATCTTGAATCGTTACTAGCGTCTGTCAGATCCCAATACCTATAGTGAACATAACTCTGGTTTTCCTAATCATATTGCTTTCAAACACTGAATTGAGAATTAATTATTTGTTACACTTCCAAAAAACCCCATTCATAGGAAACTGGTAACTATCAGTTGATTAACCCGCAGATAACTCAAATTCACACCCTATTCCCTGTGGGATTCGACCCCAACCTAGTTGGGTTATTTATTGACAATGATCGCTTACACTCTCATAAGAGAGGAGTAGTTTGAGTGTTATCATTGATCATGTACCACTTCTAGATTGGAAGATCTATACATTACATATAACCCCCGGGCTTTTGGTTCTCTAATTTAACTCTTTGACAATTTGGACATTCAACTATAAATTAAGCAATGTTCTTCTTCATATCACCCCACCAATAAATATTTTTCAAATCTTGATACATATTAGTTAATCTTGGATGGATGGAATACCTTGAATGATGTGCCTCTATCATAATTCTCTTTCTTAGCCCATCCACATTAGGCACACACAATCTATTTTGGCACCAAAGTACTCCCTCTTGCGTAAGCTCAAACTCATTTGTCATACCACATTGTACATTTTCGTTAAGCTGTACTAGAATAGGATTTGCATATTGCTTCTCTTTCACTTTGGCTACCAATGAAGATTCTACCGCATTATCCAAATAAGACCCTCATTCGGAGTTTCAAGAAGGCGAACCCCCGAATTGGTTAGTTGGTACAGACCATTAGTCATCCTTTGTCTTTCTGTAGACTGCGCTATGGCCTTATAACTTAAAGGATCTGCTTCTACATTTGCTTTCCCCCAATGATACAAGATATCAATATCATAGTCTTTTAATAGCTTAAGCCATCTTCACTGCCTCAAATTTAGGTCCTTCTAATTAAAGATATATTGAAAACTCTTGTGGTCAGTATATATGTAGACCTAAATCCCATATAAGTTGTGACTCCATATCTTTAAGGCAAATATAGCCGCTGCTAGCTCTAGATCATACGTTGGATAATTCTTCTCATATGGATGCAATTGTCTTGAGGTATATTCTATCACTTTATCATGCTGCATCAACACACATCCTAAGCTGATTCTTGAAGCATCACAATACATGGCATACTTTCCTGTGCCTTTCGAAAGGACTAATAAGGGTGTAGAAGTCAACTTATTCTTTATATCTTGGATACTACTTTCACATGTGTCGTTCCATTAAAACTTATAAGCTTTGTGTGTTAGCTTTGTTAAAGGCACAAAAATTAAAGAAAAACCTTCAACAAACCTCCTATAATAAACTGCCAACCCAAGGAAACTACGAACCTCCATAGGCGTTATAGGCCTTAGCCAGTTCTTCACGACTTCTTTCTTTTGAGTATCAACCATTATCCCTTCATCAGATACAATATGAACAAAAAATGTCATAGATTTTAACCAAAACTCACATTTAAAGAACTTTGCATATAGCTTACGATTACGAAGAATCTATAACACCTGTTGTGACTAGCATGGTCCTTCTTTGATCTCAAATAAACCATAATATCATCTATAAAAACTATCATAAACACATCCAATAATGGCTTGAACACCCTATTCATCAAATCCATAAAAGCTGCAGGTGCATTAGTTAGCCCAAAGTACATGACTAGAAACTCGTAATGACCGTATCATATTCAAAAGGATGTCTTGGGTATGTACTTCTCTTTGACCCTAACTTCGTGGTAACTTGACCTTAAATCAATCTTTGAAAAAAACTTGGCTTCTTGCAGCTGGTCGAATAAGTCATCAATTCTTGGAAGGGGATATTTGTTCTTAATAGTCACCTTATTTAGTTGTCGATAGTCAATACATATTCTCAATGAGCCATTTTTCTTACGTACAAATAACACTAGTGCGCCCCAGGGGGACATACTAGGCCTTATTAATCCTTTTTCTAGAAAGTCTTTCAATTGATCTTTCAACTCTCTTAATTCTGCCAGGGCCATTCTATACGGAGGAATTAAGATTAGGTGGGTACGTGAAATCACATCAATATCAAACTCCACTTCTCGTTCTGGAGGTAAACCTGGAAGATCTTCAGGAAATTCATCGGGAAATTCATTTACCACTGGAATGGGTTGAAGAGTTGGTCTCTGTATCTGTATATTTCACTCTAACTATATGATATGTGTAACCCTTGGAAATCATCCTTTTCGCCTTAAAATAAGAAATAAATTTAACTCTTGGCACACCAACATTACCCCTCCATCAAAGACTGCCTCTCTTGGAAAATAGAAATACACCCTCTTAGTTCGGCAATCTACCATGGCATAATAAGAAGCCAACCAATCCATACCCATTATTGCATCAAATTCTACCATTTCTAACTCAACCAGGTGAGCCATTGTATCACGACCACAAATAGTTATTATATAACTTTGATACACTTTCCTAGCTGTAATAGATTCACCAATCGGTATAGACTCTTCAAATGGCTTAACTAGCAATTCTGGTGTTCTTTTGAATTTTTCAGCAACCAATGGAGTAACATATGATAATGTAGAACCCAGATCAATTAATCCATGTACATTATGTGAAAATATAGACAATGTGCCTGTAACCACATCCAGAGAAGCCTCTAAATTTTGTCGATCTGCTAGAGGATATGTACAATTCTGAACTTCACTAGAGCTAGCTGCTCCTTTAGTACCTTTACCACGACCCATATGATGTACACCTCTACCTGAATAAGGCACTGACGATGATGATGCAACAACTAATCAAGTAAGTCATGTCATACCACTTATACCCATTTGTGGGCATTCTCTTATTATATGCCCCGACGTACCACACCAAAAACAAGCATTTTTCCTGAACAAACATACACCTAAGTAAATTTTTCCACATTTTTACATGGCTTTTGATGAGGCCTTAATTGGATCATACTCCCTTGCTCTTGATACCCCACTGTTCTGAACTCTGACTCTCACTTTTTTGCTTAAAATTATTGCTTTTGGGCCCTTAAAACTGTGGTGGAGAGCTAGCTATAGGATAAGAAGATAATGGCCAAGGTGGTCTATTAAAAAATCAAGGCCTAAAATCACCTAGGGATACCATGAATTGTCCTATAGATCTGGCTCTCTTGGAATACCCTCTTTCTAATTATTGTGTTCTTCTTTGCCTATGTTCCTCGATATTTCGTGCATAAGCTTGTATCCTTGCTATGTCTATGTCTTTTCTCAAAGCAGTAATAGTATAATATCTAACCAGATATGGATCCAATCTATCCACATATTGATGAACTCTATCATCCATAGTAGCTACTGCATTAGGAGTATACCTAGACAAAGAGTTAAATCGAAGGCTGTACTGCCTCACGCTCGTATTCCCTTAGCAAAGATTTAGGAACTGATCTGCTTGTGATTGTCGAATCTCAAATATAAGGTAATGATCAAGAAATTCCCCTTTAAACTCTTTCAAGTATCTTAAGGTGCATCGATACCCCTAGATCATTTCCAATCTTCATACCAAAACATAGCCTTACCTTTTAATCTATATGCTACTAGCTCCACTGTCTCCTTACCTAATACATGCATGACATCTAGAGCCCTTTAGATTCGATCAATAAAGTCCTATGTTTCTTCATTAATATCTAATTAGGTAAACGTAGGAGGATCCAATTTATGAAAAACCAAGTTTGTAATGCCCCAAATCTGGTACCAAGAATGTTATACGGTGCTCATGACCCCGAAGGACCATAAGCTAACCCATGACTGATATCTATACCTGTATACTGCATAATATAATGTATGAATACAGAAATAAAGGTTGAAAGGCCATAATATTCAAAGATCTAATAAAACATAACATCTGAAGATATGGTATATCAATACCAAAATAACTGAAATAACTGTCTGAACATGCTAGTCCGAAAGCCTCTAAACTGTCTGAATAAGGAGTTGATGGGACATGTCCCCAACTAACTCCAACTACTGAAATAAATTAATTAATGAGATGATAAAGTAATGGTCATGTACTCGAAGAATGAGGACCTACTACTAACTCTGATTGCCGAGAATAGAATACTACTGATGCTCTGGAGCTCGTGCTTCTGAACATATGGTATAAAATAGCATAGCACAAATATGTCAGTACGATTGAATGTACTGGTATGTATGTGAGGTAGGATGAATACAAAGGGTTCACATGCATAAAGTATACTAACTGACTGGATAACATGAATATGACAATGCATGCATAAATACATAATAAATATAACTGAGGTCGTGATAATATGATTACTGAGCCTGAGTACTGATAACATAAGATACTGATAACTGTATAACTGAAATAACTAATATGGAGAGACTGTATTTGATAGTCTAGGTTCTAATAGAACTAACTGAGTTCCATGCTGTTCTGAGTTGACTGTATTTGACAGTCCTTAATTCTGTAGAACTATCAGAGTTCTATTACTGAGATTGAATAACTGTATTTGACAGTCCTGATTCTACAACTAAAATAGTGGGATGTAATCATCTAACTGACATGCCCCAAATAATGCAATATAGCTAAGTTGGGGTTCAATCTGTAACCCTAATTAGAAGGGTGTCAATACCGTGCCATTAGTAAGGACAATCTGTGAGTAACCCTCATATAACAGGTAACTCTAGTGAGAATGGTGGGAACCCTCATATAACAGGTTAAGCCACATCATCTACCCCCACATAATAGGCTATGATGTCTCAACCTACACTGGCTACATAGTTCTGGAATGCAAGGATTGCTTCTAAGAATTACACCTTCATATAATAGGTTGGTTCCCATCCTTGGGTTCACTCGGTGCTAATTTCTACTCCCATCTAAATAGACACTGAACATGATTGATTGAACTGACTGGATTGAGTTAATATAGTTCCATTAACTGATAGAATACTACTGAGATTATGAGTTTTCTTGAGTTATGAGACTGACTGAATTCTATGGATTATGGCTTGACTGAGTATCTTAAAAACATGACACTGATTCTAGGCAAACAACTAAATTTTTAGGTACAAGTACCCCTAGGATTTGATAGAAGGTAACTGACAAAGCATGAGTTTCTTGAATACACCACCAACATCACAGTCCATAATATAACTAGTTGGAGATTTCAAGAAATACAAGCTCTAAAGCACCATAATGGCAACACATATATCGATAATTCATTGACTAAGGCATTTCATCAAACACTGAATATGCATAAACTTATACATAAATGGGGATTTCATATTATCATACTAGTATGGCACTTTTCCTTCACATAGGCATTAAATCAAACAGATGGGGAGCATGCTTTGGTTATACAATCATAAATACATCTAATAATCATGGATACATCAATCAACATGTTAATTTAAGGGTTTATCATGATTATTAGGCAAATCACCACATCCTAGGGTCAATCATTGGAATATGTAATTTCAAACATGAATCAAAACACCACAACATCATGAACATGAACTTCAATTCAATTTAAATCATAAACATTCATAAATACACAAATTTTGGATTTTGAAAAGAGATTCTTGAGTTTCATGGGTGAAAGGGACCCATGAATCAACTCATGACATACCTTGATTATGAGTTTCTTAAAGTCCTTGGACTTGAAGAACTTGAATCTTTTAGTTTCTTGAAGAATGATTTGGATCTTGTTCTTAGGGATTATCTTTGATAGAAAATCCTAATTTGATATTGTAGATGGATAATGAACTTCTGAGCCTTGATATGATATTATTAGGTATTAGAAAGGGTGGTAAAAGACCAAAAAACCCTTTTTAAAAATGACTTAAGATAACTGAACAAAATATGCGACGGTGGATGCGACGGTCCGTTACTGGGTCGATTCTTCGTCGGTCCTGACCATTGCACCTGGGAAGAGTAGGGGTTCACTGAATCTCCTATGACGGCTTGGGCGACAGTCCTTCACTAGCTCGATGGTCGTTGGCTCTCACCGTCGCACCTGGGCAGTTTTGACTATTTTCTGTATTTCGGCCATAACTTTCTACCCCGATACTATATTTTGATGAAATCGGTATCTATGTAAAGATTATTAAATTTCCCACTCAATAAAAAGTGAAAATCTTAAAAATTTCACATGTACAAAAGTGGATTCATCTATCAAAGTAATTTTCTAACTTTCTTGGGATAATTTTAAGCTAGGTAGAAGTACTAGGTATTAACTTGCATTCGTAGGATAGCTTCCCTATCTTCACCACTAGAACCTGTGGTTGGAATGGATTGTTTATATGAGCCAACAATTGTACCTCATTCCTTTGATCTTGGTCAGTAGCATTAATAGGTGGTTTTGAGGATGTAGTTCTTCTTCTCCTTAGTTATTTTGGAGATGGAGGTGTAGAAGAAGTTTGTGATACAAAATTTGCTTGAGCCGTACTTTGATTAGCTTGTCTAGGTGGTGACTTGCTTGTACCTTCTCCGACAGCCATGTCTACTTGCTTAACTATATTTTTACTCTTTCTTGTAACCGACATATTTACTATAATGAGAAAAAAATAGGTTTAGCTGTTAAATATAACTTCACCTACAACTTGGGATCTATTGCATGATCTAATATGTGAAAAAAAAACAACCCCTAAATGCCGATAGCCCAATGTTTATAGATGTGGTTCACAACACACCCATAAGCAAGACTTTACATAGACACGACTTTGTAGACTCCCCAGGATGACCCGCTCTGATAGCACTTTTGTCATGCCCAAATCCTATTAGGGCGGACAGGAACCCCTAGCCGTAAAGGCTCGAGAGAACCAATCCATAACCTTGTATTTCTCATGCATGTAACTACAAAAACCAAAGGTTCTAACAAACATGATATTATGCATCGATGAGAATTACTACATAAGCAAGCACAAAATTATATACAACACTTGGCCGTTGGGGCCACCACATCTAAAAGATAAAACACTACCATGTTTAACTTTACATTAGTATACAAAGCCTCTAAAAGATATATATACTTAGTTAGGGTCAGGAAAAATTCCTGTCCTACACTTGACTACTGCACACTACCAAAATATATGGAACAGACTTGAAGAGCCCCACATTAACCTGGAGCTCACCAATAGTCACTGAATAGCCTGTGCTCGCACTAGCGAGGTGTATTGGCTGAAGAACCTGTGCCTGCAGCATGAAATACAGGTCCTCTGTGAGGGACATCAATACAAAAATATTTACTGAATATGTAAGGCTGAAGGTAACAACACATGATACAAGAGCTCAATAGAAATCAGACACAAGTGTATAAGTAGTACTAGTAGACCACCTTTATATATACCTTTGGGACGACATACATTACATTATTTTCTTTATTTTTTTACCTTTCTTAGTTCATAAACTTAGTAAGCCATATAATGCAAATGACCAACTGATCAGTGGTAAATAGATAAATTAGGATCGGCCCATGCGAGGCTTACGCCCCTGAGCTGCCCCCACATAGAAACATTGGGATCGGCCTATGCTAGACTTATGCCCCTGAGCCGCCACCCATATATAAAGGAATCGAGATCGTCCCATGCTAGGCTTATGCACCTGAGCTGCCACTCATTTTATAGATTTACGTTACTTAGTTTGTTTAGCCTTTGAGATTGTTACTTTGGTGGTCCTAACATTATGGTATCTTAAAAAAATAATCTACCAACAAGAGACATATAAATGGGAAATTAATGCAATAATAAAGATGTAGGGAGTTGCTGGCACACAAATGAAGTGTTTAGGAGCTGAAAATACACTTGGGACTTATTTGAGTAAACGGAGAACTTCTAAAATTTCCTAGTGAAAGTAGACTTGCATGTTCAATAATAAGCATGTATTGAGGTGTTTTAACACATTAGAGAGTGGGAAAAGGTCATTGGCTACATGAAAAATAATGTGCTGCTATTGTGTATCACTTGTTATAGGATAACCTTGGAAGCTTACTTGACTGAACACATGTCCAATTTCATGCCAAAGAGTGCAAAATAGAGTATGCCTTACATAGCTAGTTATATAACTCCGAAACTAACCCAACTTGACTTCCCACCATTTATATTACTTATATATAATTGAATATATGGTAAACTAGTATTAGCAAACAATTAACACATTCGGGCTACTTAACTTCATCCAAACAGTAATCGGGTAGTAAGCACTTAATCTATCAATAAAGGGTGTTATTTTAAACCTTTTCTCCTCCAATTACACCCACATACCATACATGTTCTTATAAGATTCACCGAAACCACCTCACCCTTATTACACCCCCAAATAATACGCAAAACGAATTGGGTTGTAAACACATACAATAATTAGTTTGGTGGTGTACCGCCAAATATTTCTTTTATATTTCAATTCAAACTAGTCACACCTTTCCCCAACCTCAACCTGGTAGACCATAACATATACATACAACACAGTCCACAAAAAAGTCCCAAATTCTTTTTATTGTAGTAATCAATTATTAAACTCATCATCTCTTGAGTTCTCAATAACAACACATCCATAATTCTTTCCCAAATCAATACATAAGAAGAACAAAATGGATAGTCACCTTACCTTAATTATTCAACATATTATCTTTATTTAAACTCCTCAAGAACTTCAACTCTCACTTTCCTTCACACTTTAAACCAAAGAAGAAAAGAAATCTCTTAATAACACAGAAAAAGTGAACAAGTAACTTGTTCCATATTCTGCCATGAATCAGTAATTAAGCACTTAAAGCATGTTTTCATAATCTTCCATGAGATAATTAAGCTAAACCATAAGTGTTTTCACTTACCTTTGGCTGCAAAAGCTAGGATTTCTTCAAGAACCTTAGAAAGGAAAATAGGGCTGCTCCTTGTTGTTTAAAAGAAAGTAGAGAGAATTTGTGAAGTAATCCTTTTTTGTGACTTAAGAATGAGGGAAAATGACTAGAAATTTGGCCTTTAAAGTCCCTAATTTTGACCATCCACTTAGCTAATTTTGGACTATAAATTTAATCAAATTGGTCCAAGTAGGTGATGCACCTACTTGAGGAGTTCAAGCAGCACAAAATGTCAAAGTAGGTGATGCACCTACTTGCTTAATTTCTTAGTTGGGCTCAATTATATTTGGGCCTTGGCATATTTGAGCATTGGGTATTTTCTCCATTTTCCTTGTTCTTTTACTTAATTTAGGCCCCAAATAAGTATACTAAAAAAGGCCCTAATCTGATTCATGGACTTGGTTTATTAGCTTGGCTCATGTAATCCAAGTAGGTGACTCACCTACTCGATTAATTATATCAAGAAAGCAACTCAATATTTCATTCTATTTCCAGCTCCTAACCACCTTAATCTAACTTACAACATGTATACACCTGGTCACTTTAAACTTTACATTCAAATACCGACTTACGATTCTAAGTAAAATAGTTGTATCGATGTTAACTTGATTGTGTCACATAAAAAGGTACGGTCAACATCTAGAATTCTATCTACATCATTAATATTTGCATAATAAATCTCATGCATTACCTACCACAAGGCTATACCAAGTTACATATAAATAGAAAAAGTACATGTAACGTATGGGGTTTCACACTTATATGGGTCAATGTTGGACATTTCTACCAAAGTAACCCATTGCTGTAGCTTCAGGTTAAAGTGGTGGCTTACCTACTGGTGGGTTATGGTAGGTTCCATCATGACTGGGAAATCGGTTTGTGATAGAAAGCAATGCGCCGCACCCCTGAGTTCACATACAACAAATTTCTCCTACTATAAATGCAACACTTGCACTTTATTCTAATGACTTTTGGATGTTTTTGGACTTGGACAGGAGATGCTCTATAGATCTTTTAGGGTTTATTTCTCTTTTTTAGATTATTAAAGAAATATCATATATTCAACTAGATTGATTATGGTTATGTCTATTAGTGGATAAACGCCCCCTTTCTGGGGTTATAGGCCGAGAACATGTTTACTTTCTATTTGAATTAAGTTTGTTTATATTGCTTATCATATTTGGTGGTTTGTTCATCTTTGTTTAAAATGTTTTAAGGAGTAGCTAATCTTAGAATACATATATGGTTGACCTTGTGATCTCAGGAGAGGGAATAAGAAGATAAAACGTGGGGATGAATAGAGTAAGGTCCTTATTCTTTTATAAAGTAAGGAATTTGAATTAGCGACTAGGATAGGGATATACCTAGAAGCCTTTCTTGGTTCACATATAGGATGATATCTTAATGCATTTAAACAGATTATTATATCCTCGCTCAATGATGTAGTAGCAATGTCTAGTTATGGTGTGTAATTTGATGAATTCACTTATGCCCTAAGTTGTGCATGCAAGGTGGTTGATAAAATGCTTGAAAAAGTTAAAATCATACTTCATAACTTAGGACATAAGCTAAATGTGACATGCTCCTCATCCTCCCATGTTTAAATGGTTTCCATGCTATCATTGTGAAATGTGTATGTTGTCGGAATGGCCATGATATTAAAATATAAGATTATGATATGATTATCAGCATTCTCGTCCATGTTAGATAGTATGCTAACCATGTACTTCATGAAATTCACAACTTATTAAATTATGTATTGTTGATGTCGGTCTTGTACTTGATAAAGTCATGCTTCGTCAGTTTCCTTCTATCGAGTCCTGGGGATACTTGTACCTAAATCATTAATTGTGTGCCTAGAGCCATGTCATGTTTTCATAATACTCTCAGTCAAGCTATGATCCTTAGACTTCAGACAATCTTATGACTCAGAAATCTCCATGATCTCATGAACTCAGTCAGTGGTCAAATATCAATAGTATTCCATCAGTCAATGAAATTCAGTAACTTAGTCCATATTCAGTTTAGTAAATTATGTTCAGTGTCTATCCAGATGAGAGTATAAATTAGCACCGAGTGAACCCAAGGATGGGAACTTACCTATTATATGAGGGTGTGATTCTTAGTAGCAATCTTTGCATTCCAGAACTATATAGCCAACATAGGTTGAGAAATCATAGCCTGCTATATGAGGGTAGATGAGGTGGCTTAGCCTACTATATGAGGGTTCCTACCTTCTCACTAGAGTTATCTGTTATATTAGGGTTACTCACATGTTGTCCTTAACGGTGGTACGGTATTGACACTCTTCCAATCAGGGCATAAATTTGACCCCAATTAAGCTAAAATGCTTTATTTGGGCCATGTTGGTTATATGACTAACTCCCATAGTCTCAATATCAGTCATAGTAAAAGAACTCTGATAGTTCTTCAGAATTCAGGACTGTCAGATACAGTCAACTCAGATACAGTACAGAGCTCAGCAAGTTCCATCAGATTTAGGATTGTCAGATATAGTCACTCATGTTATCTGTTATCAAAATTCAGTCATTATTCATGGTAGTCATCAGCATACTCATGTTATCACAATTTTAGATATTGTTACTATGTATGCATGCACGTATTCTAACATTTATATTAGTCAGTTAGCTAGTATTGTTTATGCATATGAACCCCATGCATTCATCCTACCTCACATGCATACCAGTACATTCAAAGTACTGACACATTTGTGGTATGGTGTCTTATACCATAGGTTCAGAGACACAAGATCCAAAGCATCAGTCTATTCCAGATATCAGCAGTCAGAGTTAGCAGTTAGTTATAATCCTTCCAAGACATGATTATTTCCCAATTATCTCATTAGTCAGTTTATTAGTTGGAGTTAGTTGGGGACATGTCCATTCAACTCTTTACTCAGACAGTTCAATCATTTAGAGCCTTTCTAGACTATAATGTTTCATACTTCCGTATTTTTTGTTTTGTTTTGGGTATTGTATTACCCCACACAAATGTTATATTATTCAGATTATGTTTAGTTTTAAACCTTACGGCCTTTCAGTTCATGTTTCTGCATTATTCAGTATTTTATCTAGTATATAGGTATAGATATCAGTCAACGGTTAGCCTGTGGTCCTTCGAGGTCATGAGCACCGTATAGCATTCCAAGTATCAGATTTGGTGGGTTACAAACTTGTTATCAGAGCATAAGGTTCGATAGAGTCCTAGGAAGTCTGAAAGCCACATCTAGTAGAGTCTTGTACATGGGTGTGTTGCACACCACATTTATGTACATGAGGCTATAAGATGTTTAAGGAATAGTTTCTCCTTTTCAGTATTCATGTCGTGCTACTGAGCATAATCTCAAGTCAATCTCTCAGTTTAATTCGTTTCTCTCTTTCTTCTACAAAACATGCCTCCTAAAAGAAGAAATAGAAATTAACCAACCCCTTAGCCCGATGAACCTTTGGGTGAAAATGTTTCTTATGCAGAGTTCTGAGCTGCATTCACTACTCTTGCTAACTGAGTTCACTACCAGCTATCATTCCGGCTAACCCAGTGGCTAATTCAGCTGCATCTAGGATTTGGGCTTCACCCGAATGAATCCTCCATCCTTTCTTCGGTTTAAGACAGATGAGGACCCTCAAGAATTGCTAGATTAGGCGCAGAAGGTTACAAAAATAATGGGGTTTATGTCTCGTGAGAGTGCTAATCTAGTTATATATCAACTGCAGGATATGGCTTATACTTGGTTCAACTAGTGGAAGTCAGAGAGGGCAAACAATGCAGGATCAGTTAAGTGGGAGGAGTTTGCTTCAACATTTCTTGATAGATTCTTTCCCCTAGAGCCTATAAAATTTAAGGTGCTAGAATTCATTAAACTCAGGCAGGGTAATATGATAGTGAAAGTTTATTCTCTTAAGTTTACTCAATTATCCAGATATGCCCCTCATGTGTTTGCATACAGCAGGGCAAGGATGAGTAAGTTCGTTTAAGGGGCGAATGATAGCGTGGTTAATAAGTCTAGATCCGCTATGCTGAATAGTGACATGAATTTGTACAGGATTATGACTTACACTCAGTAGATACAGGATGAGAAGATTAAGATAAGAAAGAAGCAGAATAAGAGAGCGAAGACTGGTAGTTTCAACTTTGCTCAGCCTAAGTCAGAAGGAGAAAACCGTTCTCAGTTTCATCCTAAGTCATTAGTTCCAGCCCCTTCTTCAGCCAGTGCTCTATTTCTTAAAATCAGAGAGCGTAACAAAGATAGAGCACCAGCCTCTAAGTTCCTGGGCAGTGTTAGTAGTGCTCGCACCTATCCTCTTTGCCAGACTTGTGGCAAGAACTATTAGGGTATTTGCAGAGCTGGCATGGTATTTGTTTTGAATGTGGCAAGCTACGCCACAGAGTCAGAGACTGTTCTCAGCCAGGTCCTCAGGGTCAACAGAATTGCTCCTCAGCTCATTCTAGTCATCTAAATCAGCAGGGTGCCACGTCCAGTGCTACTAGAGGGCAACACCCAAATCGTCTATATGCTCTTCAGTACTGAAAAGATCAGGAAAATTCTCCTGATATGGTTACTAGTACGTTACAAATATTTCATTTGCATGTTTATTCTTGCTAGATCCAGGAGCTTCTTTGTCTTTTGTCACTCCTTATATAGTAGTCGATTTCAGAGTAATTCTAAAAATTCTAGCAGAGCCCTTTTCAGTCTCTACCCCAGTGTGTAAAACTATCATAGCCCAGCGGGTATACAGGAACTACCTGATTATGATACTTCAAAAAGTTACTTCAGCATATCTAGTTGAGATAGAGATGACTGATTTTGATGTCATTCTCAACTTGGTTTGGCTTCATTCCTGTTATACGATAGTCGATTGCAAATACAGGATAGTCTAGTTTTGGTTCACAAATAAACCCATCATAGAGTGGAATGGCAGTGTATCCGCTTTTAGAGGTCAGTTTGTTTCCTACCTTCGGGCATGGAAAATAATATCTAAAGGATGTGTCTATTATCTTGTTTGAGTTAAGGACACTATTTTCGAAACTCCCAGTCTTGAATTAGTTCCAGTAGTTAGTGAAAATTTATATGTCTTTCCCAAAGATCTTCCAAGAATTCCCCCCGAAAGGAAAATACACTTCGGTATTGATCTTCTTCCAAATATTCAGCCTATATCTATTCCGCAATACAAAATGGCACCAGCAGAACTCAAAGAATTAAAAGAACAATTAAATGATCTCTTAGATAAGAGATTCGTCAGGCCCAGTGTTTCCCTGTGGGGCGCTCCAGTATTATTCATGTGTAAGAAAGACGGTTCTCTCAAAATATGTATAGATTACCATCAACTCAACAAGGTCATGGTCAAGAACAAGTATCCTCTTCCCAGAATCGATGACTTGTTTGACCAACTTCAGCGTGCCAATTATTTCTCTAAGATTGATCTTAGATCCAGCTATCATCAGCTACAAGTTAGGAAATGTGACATTCTGAAAATAGCTTTCTAAACTCAGTATGGTCACTTTTAATTTCTAGTCATATTATTTGGGATTACCAAAGAACTAAGAAACTGGCTTCGCCCTATCTCTACCTTAGATATTAGGAGTTTCTTAGGTTTGGCTGGCAATTACAGATGATTTATTAAGGGATTTTCTTCTATTGCATCCCCTATATCCAGTTTGACTCTGAACAAAGTCTAGTTTCAGTGGTCAGATCCTTATGAGAAGAGTTTTTTAGGAGTTGAAGACTTGAATCACCTCAGCTCCAGTTCTAGCTCTTCCAGATAGTTCAGATGAGTTTGTAGTGTATTCTGATGCATCCAGAGAAGGTTTGGATTGGGTCCTCATACAGCATAGTAAGGTCATAGCCTATGCCTCCAAATAGATTAAAACCCATGAGAAGAATTATCCTACTCATGATCTTGAGTTAGCTGTCGTAGTCTTTTCCTTGAAGATTTGGAGGCATTATCTCTACGGAGTTAATGTAGATGTCTTCACAGATCATAAGAGTCTTCAGTTTATCTTTTCTCAGAAAGATCTCAATGTTTGTCAGGGAAGGTGGTTAGATCTCTTAAAAGATTTGACATGAGTGTCCTCTATCATCCGGGCAAGGCCAATGTAGTGGCCGACGGTCTCAGTAGACTATCTATGGGTAGTGTTGCTCGTGTGGATAAAAGTAAGAAGAAGTTAGCTCAGGAAGTACATCAACTTCCTAGAATAGGTGTTCTTTTAGTTGATACAGATGAAGGTGATATATGGGTTCAAAGTAGTTCAGAATCAACTCTAGTTTTCGAGGTAAAAGAAAAACAAGATAGAGAACCCAACTTTGTCAAGTTGAAAGAGTTAGTTCAGGATCAGAAAGTAAAGGTTTTCTCCCAAGGGGGAGATGGTGTTTTGCATTGTCAGGGTCGTCTCTGTGTTTCAGGTGTAGCTTCCTTAAGGAAGCAAATTGTTGAAGAAGCGCATGGTGCATGCTACTCTATTCATCTAGGGGCCACAAATATGTACTGTAACTTACAGAAAGTCTATTGGTGGAGTGGAATGAAAAGATATGTTATAGATTTTATGGCTAAGTGCTCTACATATTAGCAGGTTAAGATGGAGCATCAGAAGGCTAGTGTTTCTATGCAGGAGTTTATTATTCCTACTTGTAAGTGGAAAGAAGTTAATGTGGGCTTCGTGATGGGTTTACCTCGAACTCATCATCGGTATGATTCAGTCTAGGTCATTGTAGATAGGATGATCAAATCAGCCCATTTACTTTCAGTTCATACCTCTTATTCAGTCGAGGATTATGCCAGACTCTACATTAGGGAGTTGGTCATATTACACAACGCTTCTTTATTGATTATCTCAGACAGAGGTACCTAGTTCACCTCTCATTTTTAGAAAGCATTCCAAAAGGATCATGATACCTATGTTCATCTCAGTACAGCCTTCCATCTTGAGATAAATGGTCAAGCAGAAAGGACTATTTAGATTCTAAAAGATATTCTAAGGGTGTGTGCAATTGATTTCAAGGGTAGTTGGGTTAACCACTTGCCTTTGATTGAGTTTACATACAACAATAGCTATCATTATATTATTCACATGGCTCCATTTGAACCTTTCAATGGTAAGATAGATCTCCAATTGGTTGGTTTGAAGTTAGTGAGGCCTCAGTTATAGGGCCTAACTTGGTATTCGATGCCTTAGAAAAAGTCCAATTTACTAGAGAAAGACTCTGGGCTGCTCAGAGCCGCCAGCTGTCTTATGCAAATATTTGTAGAAAAGATCTAGATTTTGAGATTGGTGACTATGTATATCTAAATATCTCTCCCATGAAGGGAGTGAGGAGGTTCGGTAAAAAGGGAAAGCTTAGTCCTCGATATGTCAGTCTTTTCAAGATTCTCAGTCGCTTTGGCAAGGTAGCTTATGAGCTTGATTTTTCTTCAGATTTAGCCTAAGTTCATCCTGTTTTCCATGTCTGCTTTCTCAAGAAGTGTATAGGTGACCCAAAAATTGTAATCCCTATTCAGAGCATCGATGTTCAGAACAGCCTCTCTTATGAACAGATTCTAGTCGAAATCCTAGACTATGAGACTCGTAGATTAAGGAACAAAGAAGTCCATCTAGTTAAAGTTCTTTAGTGAAATTAGTCCATTGAGGGAGCTACTTGGGAAGCAGAATAAAATATGCATACCAAGTATCCTTACCTCTTCTCCACCAACTCAGATCAAGCTCAAGGTAATAGTTCTCCTTAAGCTTACATAGTTTCATGTTTCCTAGTTCATCACAGACTTGGTATCAAGTACTATTGCATATTCAGTCATGCATTCATGTATCAGTTCAGTAATATAATTATGCATCAGACATGTATTCTCATTGGGAAAAACTTAGATCCTCAGAACACCTAGTCATACATTCATGAATTAGTTACACATGTATCAGATATGCATGTTCAATATGATATATTCAGCTATTAGTCATGTCAGTCATGAGATCATATTCCAGTTATTTATGTTCAATATGTATGTCGGTTCTCTTCTCCCCTCACTCTCAGTCTCATCCGAGGATGAATATTCTCAAAGGAGAGATATTGTAATACCCTATACTTTTTCCTAGCTTGAAATCATCTCAAGAATGTTAGAAACTTACTTTGAAAGATGAATCCACTTTTTTACATGTGGTATTTTCAATATTTTCACTATTTATCATGTGGGAAATTTAATTAGCTTTCCATTGATATAAAACTCACCTAAATCTGACAACCAGATAAGAAGTTAGGACTATTTCAAGTTCCCACCATAAAATAGCTCCATATTGGTCAGTGGCACGGCGCGCCACAAGCTAAAATGACAATTGTCCTTTTATAGTTTCTAAGTACAATTTTCTCTACGTCGCACCAAAGTTTCAAGTTGCAAAAGAAGAGGCAACATGATGGCTTCACGTCGAGCCATCCCTCAGTTTCCCAATTGTTAAATTCTAGTGACACGGTGCAATAGGGTTCCAATTGAAACTAAATGACACATCCAGGATTAAAAGGGTCAACTTTCCACCCCTGTTTAATCCCTTTAACACGTGATTCAGCCACTTTTCACCCAAAATATGCTAGTTTCTCTCAAGTTTCTCTTAAGAACAAGCTAGGGTTTTCATAGAAGATCCAATTTCAATAAAGTTTCACCATATTCTAAAAATCCCAAACTAAGGTATGTGTTGTGTTCATTGATGGATTCCTTCCATCCATGAAGCTTAAGAACCTTGTTTTATCTATAATTCATGGTATTTATATTGTGTGTTATTTGTAATCATGTTATTAACGTTGATTAATTTCAAAGTAGGAATCTTTGTATGTTTATCATGATATTATGTTATAATGCACGATAAAATCAATGAATTGAGTTGATTATGATGTGTAATTTGATGAATTCACTTATGCACTAAGTGGTGCATGCAAGGTGGTTGATAAAATACTTGAAAAAGTGGAAATCATGCTTTATAGCTCAAGACATAAACTAAATGTGACTGCTTGTCATCCTCTTATATTTAAATGGTTTTCATGCTATCATTGTGAAATGTGTATATTGTTGGAATGACCATGATATTAGAATATAATATTATTATATGATTATCAACATTCTCATCCATGTTAGATAGTATGATAACCCTGTACTTCATGAAATCCACAACTTATTATGTATTGTTGATGTGGGTCTTGTACTTGATAAAGTCATGCTTCATAATTTTCCTTCTATCGAGTCTTAGGGGTACTTGTACCCGAAACATTAGCTGGGCGCCTAGAGACATGTCATATTTTTATAATACTCTCAATCATGCTATGATCCTTAGACTTCACATAGTTTTATGGCTCAAAAAAATATCCATTATCTCATGAACTCAGTCAGTTATCAGATATCAGTAGTATTCTGTCAGTCAATGAAATTCAGTAACTTAGTCCATGTTTAGTTTAGTAAATCATGTTTAATGTCTATATAGAAGGGAGTAAAAATTAGCAACGAGCTAACCAAAGGATGGGAACTCAGCTATTATATAAGGGTGTGATTGTTAGAATCAATCCTTCTATTCTAGAACTATGTAGCCAGCACAGGTTGAGACATCATAGCCTACTATATAAGGCTAGATATGGTGGCTTAGCCTACTATATCAAGTTTCCCATCATTCTCACTAGAGTTACTTGTTATATTAGGGTCATTCACATGTTGTCCTTACTAGTGGTGCGGTATTGACACCCTTCCAATCAATGCATAGATTGGATGCCAATTCTACTATAATACATCATTTGGGGTATGTCAGTTTGATAACTACCTCCCACAGTCTCAGTATTAGTCTCAATAAAAGAAATCAGATAGTTTTTTAGAATTTAGGATTCTTAGATAAAGTCAACTTAGATATAGTACAGAACTCAGCTAGTTCCATCAGATTTAGGACTTTCAGATACAGTCACTCATGTTATCAGTTATGAGAATTTGTCATTAGTCAAGTTAGTCATCAGCATACTCATGTTATCACGATTTCAGTTATAGTTACAATATATGCATGCATGTATTCTAACGTTTATATTAGTCAGTTAGTTAGTATTATTTATACATATGAAGCCTATGCATTCAGCGTACCTCACATGCATACTAGTACATTCAATGTACTGATGCATTTATGCTATGTTGTCTTACATCATAGGTTCGGAGACACGAGCTCTAAAGCATTAGTAGATTTCCAGATATTAGCAATCAGAGTTTGCAGTGAGTCCTCCTCTTTCAAGGACATGATTATTTCCCTTTTATCTTATTAATCAGTTTATTAGTTGGAGTTAGTTGGGGACATGTCCCATCAACTCCTTACTCAGTTTAATAGTTGGAGTTAGTTGGGGACATATCCCATCAACTCCTTACTCAGATAGTTCAGTCAGTTTGAGGCTTTCTAGACTATCATGTTTTAGACTTCAGTATTTTTAGTTTTGTTTTGGGTATTCTATTACCTAACACAGATGTTATATTATTCAGATTATGTTTAATTTTAAATATTGCATCCTTTCAGTTCATGTTTTTGCATTATTTAGTATTTCATGTAGTATAAAGGTACAAATATCAGTCATGGGTTAGCTTATGGTCCTTTGGGGTCATGAGCACTGTGTAGCGATTTGGGTATCAAATTTGGGGCATTACACAAGTTATAGTTGGTATGATGATACCACTATTAATAGACATGGTTAATATTGAATGGAATAATGGATTGGTTTATTGGAAATGGTTTTAGTTAGGCAATAATGGCCGGGTGTGATAGCTAACTGTGAAGGTGGGAGTTCAATGAACAAACACTGGAAACTTGCCGATATGAAGGGATTGTCATGGTGACTATTCATGATACTATAAGGTACACGAGAATTATGTTAGCACACTGTACATATTAATCATGGAGAGCTAAGGGTACTTGGGATTCCCCTACTCTTATAGTATCTCAGGTTTATGCGGCTATACGCATCGGGGATCATTCAGGGGTTAGGTTGGACCCATATAGACCGTTGGTGCTTTTAGGATGGTTAAGCTACACATACCTTGGTTAATGGTTTCAAATGCATGCTAAACTCGGTTCCCTTTCCTGGCAATGGTGTTATATATATATGTATGTGTGTATGGTTTGTATGCATATGGTTGGTTTACTTGGTTTTACTGTATCACATTATTTTATCCTTATCCTGAGTTTATGCTAGCGTTCACCTGCTAACCCGTCTTTTAGCGACTATATCGTTAGTGATTGAATTTTGAGATTAGCTATTGGATTAAAATGGTGAGCTTCCATCTTTACAAATGGCTCCATTTCATGTTATGGACATATTCAGATACTTTAGTTCTTTTATGGATATTAGTTTTGTCTATAGTTCGGGCATATAACAACCAGATATTGTTTTTTTTTGGTTAGCAACTTTTGTGGAACTACTATGGGTTGGTATAGGATGGATTAGTATTAGTGTTAGCATTAATATTGGTATTGGTATTGGGGTTGACACTGGTTGACTGTATTATTGGTAGTTCCATGCTCTTTTATTTTGGGATTATATATAATTATTATGGAACTTATATGGTTATGGTTTTGGATTATGGTTTGGTTTGGTATTGGTTATTGGTTGGTATTGGACGGTTGGGGCTTGTTTAGGTGGTTATGGTTATAGAACTTTTCCAGAGTATTGGATTTTACAATAATTTTATCTATTTAGAATTCATTCGACTCAAGATATGCATAGTTGGTTTGGTTAGGTAACGGGGGTGGTCTCTAGTCCGGATTGGACTTGGGATACTCATTACGATAAGGCCCTGGTTCAGGTAGTGTCAAGTTTGTATAATAGCTTTAGGTTCATAGTCAATTGGAAGTCCACAAAGCCTTATCTAGTAGATTCTCTTTTACAGGTGAGTAATGCACCACACTCATAAGGGAGAGGCTACAATACATTTAGAAATGTTTTACTTTCTTGGTATTCTATTTTCAAGCTTGGAGTCTAAGTCCTAGAATCTTCTCTAATCCTTGTATGTTCACTTTTTTATTATGCCTCAATGATTTGGATCACAAGAAAACTCTTAAGTCCCATATAAGGACAATATGGAAGAAAATAGGGAATCTATACTTGGTCTAGGGGTCCATTCCCTGATATTTCTAGAGTTCCATCAGTTTCTAATAGTTCTCTTTAGGTTGAGGTAATGAATACAAAATTTTGTCAATCAATTCATTCTACTTCTCAATTGGTTGCTGCTCAGGCTGAGTGTAATACATTTGGTGTTTCATCTGCTGAGGTCACAAGGGTTGGCTAGTTTATGAAGATGAATCCTCCAACTTTTACCGAAGTAAAGGTGGTGGAGGATCCTCAGGATTTCATGGGTGAAATAGAAAAAATCTTTAGGGTGATGTAGGCCATGAATGTGGAAGGGGTGAATTTTGTAGCTTATCAACTTAAGGATATTGCGTACTAGTGGTACGAGAAGTGGGATAGGGATAGAGACAATATTGAGGAGTTGACCTTATGAAAGACTTTCTCAAATGCTTTTCTAGATTACTTCTATTCTCCGAAGCTGAGGGAAAAGAAGATGAAAGAGTTTGTAAATCTCAAGCAAGGACAAATATTTGTCAAGGAATATGTCTTAAAATTTCATCAACTGTCAAGGTATGCTCTGGACTAAGTATCCATATAAGGGCTAGGATGAGAAATTTCACTTTTGGGCTATCTCAGGATTTGATCTATGAAAGAAAAGCTACATTTCTAATTAAGTATATGGATATTTTGAGGTTGGTTGACCACATGCAGCAGGTGAAAAAAAAAGGAAACATGTGGAGTTCAGGGAAAGGCAGGGTAAGAAGTTTAGGTCTTCTGAATAAGGTGGTGGGCAACAATATGGTGGTTGGGATGATGCTAAATGGTAAAAGAAAAAGTGGTAAAGTTCTTATTTCTTCTCTACTTCTAGTGCTCCTTACCTGAAGTAGTTGGGTGATAGGGGTCAGCAAGGTAGTGATAATTTCTGGGAATAGAGTGTACAATCTCAAAAGAGTAAGGCTTAGTCAGCTTTTTGATGCCCTCTTTGCCGATTTTGCGGTCATATTTATCGGGGATTTTGCGGTGAAGGAAGGGATAGGTGTTTTAAATATGGTTATCCAAGCCATATACTCATGAATTATCCTATGGGAAAGGGTGCATCAGAAGTGGTCAAACCTCTGTTTGCTTCATTTTCTACTCCTACTCCTAGTGGTACTACTTCTGTGTCTGCTCCTGCTTCTGGTATCGCCATTAGTCAAAATAGGTTATATGTTCTTGCATCTCAACAAGAGTCTAAGGCATTGCCTGATGTCATTACTGGTACATTACAACTCTTTTCTCATGATATGTAATATCTACTTGATCTGAGTCCACTCTTTATTATGAGACCCCATTTGTGGCTGTGTTTTGGTTTTAATCCTGAGGTTATTTTGGATCCATTTTCTATTTCTACCTTGGTAGATGACTCATTTATTGCTAAAAGAGTCTATGTGGGGGTATCTGTTGGTAGTAGGAAGACTTTGGTGGATTTGTTTCAACTGGATATGGTAGATTTTGATGTTATTTTGGGTATGGGTTGGTTACACTCTTGTTACACATCCTTAGATTGTTGGACCAGTAAGGTTGCCTTTAGATTCCTTGGTAAATTGATTATGGAGTGGGACTGTGGTTCCCAAGCTCCTAGGGTGAGTTTTATTTATTATCTTAGAGCTTAGAGGTTAATCTCTAAAGGTTGTATTTTTCACTTGGTCTGGGTTAAAGATTTTAACTTGGAAGGTCAATCTTTATAGTTAGTTCTGGTAGTAAATGAGCTTTCTAAGGTCTTCCTGGTGTTCCTCCAGATAGGGAAATCAAGTTTGTTATTGATTTGGTTTCGAACACTTGTCCAATATCTATTTATCCTTATAGAATAGCTGTGGATGAGTTGAGAAAACTCAAGGCGCAACTTAAGAATCTTCTGGATATAGGGTTTATTCATCTTAGTTTATTCTCATAGGGTGCACAGGTATTGTCATGTACAAGTAATATGGTTCCCTTTGGATGTCCATTGACTATCAGCAGTTGAATAAGGTAACGGTTAATAAAAATATCCTTTTCCATGGATAGATGCCTTGTTTGATCAATTGCAAGGTGCCAGGTTTTTTTTAAGATAGATCTTTGGTCTGGGTATCATCAACTTAAGATTAGGGAGGAGGATATCCCTAAGATGGCTTTTTGTACTTGGTATGGGCACTTTGAATTCTTCATAATACCATTTGATTTGACTAATGCCCCAGCGGCGTTTATGGATTTGATGAACAGTGTTTCCAGGTAGTTCTTGGATCCTTTTGTCACTATGTTTATTGATGACATCTTGGCGTATTCTAAAAGTGAGGTGGATCAGGTTGATCACCTCTGTGTGGTGTTGCAGACCTTGAAAGAACATTAGTTGTATGTCATGTTTTCTAAGTGTGAGTTTTGGTTGAACATTGTGACTTTCTTGGGTCATATTATATCTAGTGAGGGGATTATGGCGGATCCTAAAAATGTGGTTGTGGATAAGAAGTTTTCTAGACGCATGACTCCAACCGATATTTAGAGTTTCTTAGGTTATGTTGGGTACTATAGATGGTTTATAGAAATTTTCTCGATGATAGAAGCCCTATTTACAAAGTTGACTCAGTAGAAAGTAAATTTTTCTTGGTCAGATGTGTGTAAACAGAGTTTGGAGAAGCTTAAGGATATGAAAACTTTGGGTCTATTTTTGACCTTTCCTGAAGGCAATGAGCGGTTTGTTGTTTATTATGATGCATCTTGGGTGAGACTTGGTTGCGTGCTGATGCAACATGGGAAGGTGATCGCTATGCTTTTAGGTAGTTAATAGTACATGAGAGAAACTATCCTACTTATGATTTGGAGCTGTTGGCGGTTGTTTTTTCTTTGAAAATCTGGCGGAATTATTTATATGGAGTGCACATGGATATTTTTTACTATCATAAGAGTCTATAGTATGTGTTCACTCAAAAGGAGCTAAATCTCAGGTAGAGGAGATGGCTAGAGCTTCTTAAGAATTATGCTATGAGTCTTCACTACCACCCAGGTAAAGCTAATGCGGTTGTTGATGATCAGATTGTCCATGAGGAGTTTGGCTTACATGGATAAACACAAGCGGGAATTAGTGAAGGATATTCACTGCTTGGCCAATCTAAGAGTTCATCTTTTAAAGTCTAAGGATGGTGGGGTAATAGTTCAGGAAGTGGTTCGGTCATCTCTTGGTATAGAGATCAAGGAGAAGCAAGTGTTGGATCCTATCTTAATGAAAATCAAGAGTGATTTTGGTGTAAAAGATGATGGTCTTTGAGATCGGTGGAGATGGTACTTTATGGGACTAAGGGAGGTTGTGTGTTCCTGATATTGATAGTTTGCAACAAATGATTTTAGCTCGGGTGCGTAAATCACGCTATGTTTTTAATGTCGATTCGATAAAAATGTATCATGACTCAAGGAGATGTATTGGTGGAATAGTATGAAATGGGATATGTCTTATTTTGTAGACAACTGCAGGTGTACCAATAAGTCAAAGTTGAGCACATGAGGCTAGGTGGGTTGTATCAAGAAATTGATTTGCCTTAATTGAAATTAAAGGTAATTAATATAGTTTTGTTAACCGATCTCGAAATTAAGTTGATTTGATTTGGGATATCTTGGATAGGATATGAAGTCTACTCACTTCTTGATAGTGAGGACTACCTTTTCGGTGGAGAATTAGGAAAAATTATATCTACAAGAGATTGTGAAGCTAAATAGGGTACCTATTTCGATTATGTCTAATTGTGGTACATAGTTTTTATCTTATTTTTTGTGGTATTTTCAGAAAGGATTGAGGACTAAGGTTAGTCTAAGTACTGCTTTTCATCCTTACATGGATGAGCAAGCACATAGGACTGTTCAGATGTTGAAGTATATGCTTGGGGCGTGCATGATTGATTATGGTGGAAATTAGGCTTAGTATTTGCCTTTTGTAGAGTTTGTTTATAATAATAGCTATCATCTTAGCATTGGTATGGCCCCTTTTGAGGCACTATACTATAGGATGTGTAGATCTCGTATTATTTGGTTTGAGCTTGGTGAGGCAGGTATGTTTGGTCAGGATTTGGTTTATCAGGCTACAAAAAAGGTAAAGGTGATTCTGAATAGGCATAAGACTTCCCAAAGTTGCCAAAAGTCCTATGCAGATGTAAGGTGTAGAGACTTAGAGTTTGAGGTTAGAGATAAGGTGTTTCTAAAGCTATCTCCCATGAAGGGAATAATGCGATTTGGTAAAACAGGACGCTCAGTCCATAATTTATTAGTCCTTATGCGATTTTATGGAGGGTTGGTAATGTGGCTTATGAATTGGAGTTGTCTTCTAGTTTAAGCTCCATTCATCTTGTTTTTCATATTTCCATATTGAGGAAGTGCATTGGTGATCCTTCTTCGGTTATTTCTTTGGAAGGATTGGGTATCTTGGATTCTCTGTCTTATAAAGAGGCCCCAGTTGAGATATTAGATCGGTAGGTTTGTCAGTTACGGACCAATATATGGCCTCGATTAAGGTTCTATAGAGAGACCACAAGGTGGATAAGGCTACATGGGAAGCGGAAGGGGATATGAAGTCCAAATATCAGCATCTGTTTTCTGCTTATGGATTCATATAGAAGGTATGTGATCTTCAACATACTTTTATTTTTAAACTTTGTTAAGGGAAAGATTACTATCTTTGCATCTTTGTTTTCTGACTTGGTTAAAGGTTGGATTGATATTTGATAAAACAAATGAATTGTGCTTTAGTTTACCCTACTTTGTCCGTCATTCGGGGATGAATGTTCCTAGTAGGGGAGACTATAACACCCTGGGTTTTCTACCCTAAGAAAATTTCCTAGATTTCTGGTTTTTGGAAAAGTTATGACTAGGTAGAATGAGTCGTACACTGAGGTACGAGTGTTATGGGTTTGTCGTATGCTGACCAGTGATGGATGATGAGTTTAATTTGGTTCCCAGAATGGATCCGACTTGAATAGGATGAGTTGTGTTGGTGGATATGGGTTATTTTAATGGGATTTTTCCTTCACTTTATCTTAGACTTGGAAACTTAAGTTGGATCTAAGTAAGAGTGGCTCACCTAGACTTGGAGCCGTAAGCCAGGGTACGAGTCGTACCATAGACTCGTATTGAAATACCTTGGTTTCTAGACCTTAGAAAATTTCTGAGGATTTTAGTCTCTAAACCCAATATGACTCATGGGAATGAGTCATATGTTGGGGTACAAATGGTATGGTCCAGTCGTACGCTGATTAGTGTTGCTTGGTTGGATGGATTTTGGCCTCTGGAATAGTTACGAATTAGTAGCACAAGTCGTATAGTTGGATACAGATCATTTGGTTCCAACACTTCACCTTAGACTTGGTAACTTATGTTGTATTTGAGTATAATTTAATTACTAGGAACCGTAATCAAGGGTACAAGTCATACCCAGGACTCGTATGATGGTCAGTATTCGAAGCTTTTGTGATTATATCTTTCCAAGGATACGGGTGAAGGGTATGGATTGTATGCTATCAATACTTGGGTAGGATGAGTCATACACTAAACAGTGTTGGGTCTAAGGGTTGAGGAATATGATACGAGTGGTGGGTTTTACTCATATCGAAGGGTACCACTCGTATAGGTCAGTCATACCCCTGTGATAAGATTTTTGTGCAACTTAAGTGGGGGTATGACTTCTAACTCTCTTAGAAGGCCATTTACCCTATTATTCTAATCATTAACACTTAGAAACTTTTTTGAAACACTATAATTTTCTTAAAAGCCTTTGGCCAAAAAAGTTAGGGTTTCAACTAAAGGACTAATTTGGGGATCTTGTTGGTGGTTTATCTCCATTTTCCTTGTCAATTAAGGCACGTTCTCTTCCCTCATTGTTAGTGGAACTAAAGGCACGATTTTATACATTTTTTTATGATTTCATTGTTGTATGATTTTGGGTTTTTAAATATGATTTGGAGTTTTTTGTTATAAATGCTTGGTTCTGGTTTTTCCATATTTTAATTATGCTTTTGTATGCATTAATGGTGGTTTTGGATTATTGGTTGCATGGGAATGGTTCTTTGGTAATGGACTTTGGTTTTGGAAATACTATGCCCCCCAATGTGTTTGATAAAATGCCTTTGACAATGTTTTTATCATAATATTGCTTTTTCAATGGATCTTATGCATGTTTTAAACTTGGTAATGGAACCTTAAATAGTATGAACGGTTTAAATGGTTTTAAATAGACTGGAAAGTCCTTGGTCGCCATGGTTTCTGTTAATTGGAAATCATGAATGGTACATGGAATCCTTTACACCTATTAATGGTTGGCTATGGAAAAAACTTGCAAGTTATTATTATTATGATGATACTACTATTAATGGCGTTGGTTAATAAATAATTAATGGATTAGTTGGTTTCTTGGTAATGGTATTAATTGGGCAATAATGAAGTGGTATGTAGCAAAGTCGTGGAAGGTAGAGGCCACAGGAGGAGCAAAATTGAAAACTCATTTTGCTGATGTTAAGTTTGGTCTTGGTGACCATGTACATAATGTCACATTATACTTTGAGGGATGTACTAGTCATCCCAGGTTTTATTTCCCTGCTCGTGCGAATTTATGCACTGGGGCCCTTTCAGCAAGGGAGCTAAACCAATATAGCCCGTGGATGGCTTAGGACGGCAAGGTTACACAGCCCAGGTAAAGGTTTTAATGGCATGCTACGCCCGATTTCCTTTCCCAGCATGGTTATGTATGCACACATATATATATATGTGTATATATATACATATATATATATATACATATACATATATCTATATATGCATGTATGTATATATGGTTGTGTGCATATGGATGGTTTTACTTGGTTTTATAAATGTCATTATTTTATCCTTATCCTGAGTTCATGCTAGCAATTACTCTCTAACTCATCTTCGATCGGCTATATACCCATGCTATGCAGGAACCGACATTTCTACTTCTCCTACATAGTGATTGGCTCGGGGACAACAGTTGGATTTAAGTGGTAAGCTTCCAACTTTTCGGAAGGATCCATTTCATGTTACAAATATTTTTAGGCATTCTAATTTATTTATGGATATTGGCTTTAGCTATGGTTAGGGGCATGTCCCGACCAGATATTCTTACTTTTTTGGTTAGGGGTTCTGTGGTACTACTATGGGTTGAAAATAGCAGGATCGACATTGGTGTCAGCCTTAGCATTGTCATTGGTATTGGGGGCTGATACCAATTGACGATATTGTTAGTTGTTCCATCATATTTATTTTTGGGATTAATCATATTTTGTTTTGGAACTTATTTAGTTATGCCTAGTTTATGGCCCTTCTGTCGGTATTGGTTTGGCTCAGTGGTTTGGTTAGAACAATTTGGTGTGGTGGGATGACTTTGTAGGGTTGGTCTATGAATGGACCTATCTTAGAGCAAGTCCTAGTCTAGTTATGCTATCTTCCTATTTATTCAGTACTCAGCCGACTCAAGGTACGATAATGGTGGTTGGTTTGGGTAACATGGGTTGGTCCCCGGTCCTAGTTAGACTTGGGATGCCTATTACGACAAGGCCCCCAATCGGGTCAGGTCACATATGGTGGATAGTGGTCAAACCTCTTGTTATTCTATTTTGTCAGGGGTACAGATCAAGGATACTAGTCATATATTTTGGTAAGACTTGGTTTGGGTGAGTCGTACCTTGGACAGTGTTGGGTCCAAGGGGTAGGCATAGGTATGAGTGGTGGGGACCACTCGTATTAGAGGGTACGACTAGTATGGTTAGTTATACCCTTGATAAGATTTTATGCTGTTTAACTGAGGGCAATCTGGACATTTCGCCACTTAACCTAATAAGGCCTCACTAATTTTAACTAACGTAGGAGGTTATTTACCCTATTATTCTATTCATTAACACTTCGAAAATACTCTTTAATCCTCTTTATAGTTCTTGAGCAATGAAGCTGGGGTTTTATCTTAAGGATTAATTTAGGGCTTATGTTGGTGATTTATCTCCATTATTTTTCCAATTAAGGCATATACTCTTCCCTCATTGTTAGTTCCAACTAAAGACATGGTTTTATACAATGTTTTCATGGCTTGATTTATTGTATGGTTTTAGGGTTTTAAAATATATGTTGGGGTTTTGACTATAAATGCTTGGTTATAGTTTCGCATGTTTTAATTATATTTTTACATGTTTAATGGTGGTTTTATATAATTGGTTGCATGGGATTGGTCACATGGTAATTGGTTTTGGGTTTGGAAATACTATGCCCCCAAATGTTTGATAAAATGCCTATGATAATGTGTTTACTATATTATTGGATTTTTAGTGGAACTGTTGCATGGTTTGAACTTGGTAATGGAATCCTAAATTGTTTAAATGGCTTAGAATGGTACAATGGAATGGTTTGGTGGTCATGGTTACGGTTAATTGAATAACCTTGTGGGGTACAACGGAATCCCCAAAGTAAATATGTTAATGGACAACTTGTGGGGTATAATGGCTTGAGGTTAAAGTCCCTTTCCTAATTAAAGGGCTTGAGGTTAAAGTCCCTTGCCTAATGAAATCGGTTGTGGTTAAATTCACTTTCACAATAATATATCTTGAGGTTGAAGTGCCTCACCAAATAAAATGACTTGGGTTAGAGTCTCCTATATAATACGACATGAGGTTAGAGTCCTTTGTCGAATGTATGGGCATGAGGTTAGAATCCCTTGTCAAATATTTAGGTATGTGGTTAGAGTCTCTTGCCTAAATGAATGTGAGTATGTGATTAGAGTCCCTTGCTTGAAAGGATATGTATGTGGTTATACTCCCTTGCTTAATGAGTGTATACATGGTTAAAGTCCTTTGTCTAAGTGAGAAGTGAATGTGGTTGAAGTCCCATACCTAATCAGAATTGTTGAATCTAAGTGTTGAAGGTCGGAGTTCACCACTTTATGTCTCATGACTGAGTGCTTTGAGAATGTTTTTAAGTCTTGTTTAATTTTTTAGCATGTGATATACCTATATGTATGGATAAGGTCATGAATATGGTTGAATATGATATATTAACTTGTTGTCGAGTGATGATGCTACTTTATACTTATCCTTGAGTTACATGCTAGTGCTCCAACCGCTAACCACCTCTGAACGCTATATCCCCAAATGACATAGGGGTCGGAGTATCATCTTTTCTTCCTGTATAGAGATTAGGTGATCGAAGCGGTTCGTGCATTGACTTTGGAGAGGTGAGCTTTCTTACTTTGAAGACATTCCTTCTTGGTCTCCTATCTTAAGACTTAGTCTTATTTTTACATTGTTTGGATATTATTGGGGGCTTGTCCCAATATATACATTTCTAATCATCGATTTGTATAGAGGTATTATGGATGACTATGGACTTGGGTGTAATGTCCAGTTTGATGAATCTAATGAAGTGTTTAGACATATTTGAGTTATGACTTGTAGTATGCTTTCCACTATCTTATCTTTTGGTTGGTATTCGTCTGACCCTTGTGATTTTTATTGATGAGTAGGTTAGGTTATCGGGGTAACCTCCGATTCATGTGTGCTTGAGGTGCCCATAATACATGGACCGGTTTTGGGTCGTGTCAGTTAGCTATTACCTTTTGAGTCTCTAGCTATTAGATGACATCTAACCATCTTACATAGATAATACCTAGTAGCGTGATCGATAGTTAAACTTCAAATTATAATTGTGATCTTCTTTTTCTAGTCACTACTTTTCTTTTGGAGTAAGTAGCAATAATCTATGCATGATCTAAACATTGGACACTGCTAAGAAATCAATAAGAACGAAGAAAACCCAATACATGAAAGAATCTTTATCAAGAATGACTTGTCACTTCCTCTACTTTGTTAATCTTCCAGGGTTCCACAACCCTAGCTAATGGAATTAGCCTCTCATTGTTATGAGATCAATCATAGAATCCACAGACAAAATTACAAAATCAATCTCACAATAGTGAAAAAAGAAATCCCAAAGTCTTAACATGAATAATAAACTAGGAACAATGAAAGTATAGGGTAGCCCCTAAGGGCCTACCCTTGGATATGTGAATATTTATGTGTAGAATAAACTAAAGAAAGACTAAAAGGATATTTATAGATTACAAGAAACCATAGAAAACAAATCCTAAAAAATATAGGAAAACCTAATAACCCATACATAATAGGTCTTAAAAACATTTTAGGAGTGTAATTGGGATACATAGAAACCCTAGGAAATGATTTCAGAACAATCTAGGAAAATCACTATCAACGACCACCTACTCTCTGTACCTATGATCTGGCACAAGGTGCAGGTATTACCTATGGTCCTGACCCTGGGCGTAGGTAATGACCACAGGTACAAGTCCTGTAGCCTAGCACTCGAGATTTTGGCTTTCGGCACCTACTTTGCCTACATGCGGACCTATGTGCTACTTGTGGTCCACATGTTGACTTAGTAAGTTCCAGGAGTCAATCTTTTTAGATCTGCTTCAATTCTCAAACATGATTTGATCACGACCAAGCCAAAAAGAGTTCCGAATACCCAAGATTGATCAAATAAGTAGCCAAAAACATCACTTTTCATCTTTTTCTTGAATTTATCATCTAAAACCTAATTTCGTGTAAAATAATCCCAACACACATCAAATCTAATATATAGCCTTACGTACATACGTATTGTCATAGTTTTAAGTGTATAAAATTCTATAAATTCATATCTCATCAAAACCCTCAACTTCGAAAGTTGCATGTCCTCAAGCAGCAAAACATAACAAAATAATACGAAAATGCTTAACAAAGAGAAACCTAAGATACATATGGTAGTTAATCATCAATTTTAGCTAAAAATCCTTAACTTCTCCAAGTTTAATACATTAACAACCAACTGTGTATATTAATTAAGCACAATAATGTGAAACAAAGGGATCAAGCTATGGCATTACATTAGCAACAAACAATCATGCATATATACAAGTTACACTACCCAAACAAGTAAGCGGCTAGCAATACAACCCATGTGCCCTCAAAATCAAAGAAGTTCCAATCACTCATATGTATGTCAATGCAGGGACGGTCAAGAGACACTCACACTCGCAAAAGAAGTCCTAATCACCACATGTAAAATACCATAGGCTTTCCCTTATTTTCTTTACCATAGCTTTCATACAGTCAAGTTAGCATCATTATAAGGCTTTTGTCGGTGTGTAATGTAGGCTTAAGCCTGGTATGATACATATGGACTTTTAATGTGACTAAGTCTCCTTTGCACTAGACTAACCTTGGGGTCTCACTTATTAACCTTTTTCCTTTTTTTCCACCCTTATTTCACCGTTTATTAGTTTATGCACATTTAGGTTGGGTGTGTTCTTTTACTCTTTCCTTTTCAGTTTTTTAGAATTTTTCTTTTCTTTTTCTACCACACCCATCCCTACTATTTTCTTTTATCTTATTTTACTATTTTTCATACCTATTTTACACTACGCACCCTATGATAGCCACCCTCAACTTAGGCATTTTCCCTGAGTTGAAGTGCACAAAGTCCAAGGACAACCAGAGCCAAAAATAGGTTCGTTGTAATATAAATGGGAAAGTGAATAGGTGAAAACAAAGAAATAAGCTATAAGGCTTTAAATAGGGATCAAGGGATACTGATTTTTATATAGAAGGTTATTTAGGCTAAAAGTGGACTAAACTAAAAAACGGCCTATGATCCTTTCCTAACAAACTGTCCTACAACTAAGGCAAGACTAACTGGGCAAGTTTTTAATTTAACACACAAAGAAAACTAAGTAGTATCTTAGACACACATAGCATAGAGTCAATATTAAAAGATACTACTTTTTCTATTCATGCACAAGTTAGCAAGAGATTATCATGTCCCTAATCCTAATGCCATAACAAGATCTGCAATAGTGACATATATACATGCACACAGTTCAAAAATAGATAATTGGAGAGTTATTATCTTTTATCTCAAAAATCAACAAAAACATGTCAGCTACCTTAGATACTTATTTTTCTCCAAATTAAACACACAGCATCACAAAACAAAATACATTACACCTAAACATGTCGGATCTACTAGGAATAGGACTCTGGGAAAAGAGGCACGACAACAAAATCCCCAAGAGGTTATAAAGAACCACACATAGCCCTACCCCTAACTTGCAGCCCTACCCCATACTTAAAATTATGTATTCTCCCTAATACATCAAACGTCTACAAAATAAGAGAGTCAGAAACATACATGTGGCACCATAGGTGCGGAGACCTGACGCCAATCACGTAGCACAAATACAAACAACAAAATACCTTAGGTTACCTTCCAAGAAGTGCCTGATTTCACTTCACAGCATGACAAGACTTTGTTGGGTACTCAGACTTCCCCAACAAGTCCATGGGTACCTTGATAACTTAGACTTCATCAAGGTAGCGAATAGTTTTCCTTAAAATTTCTCTTTCTACTTTGAACTTATGAACCGCACCCCTAATTGTTTTTCTGACATCCCATTATGCTCATGGGGCGGGGGTATAAAAATAAAAGCCCCAAGAAATAGATGTGGCATATTGTACTTCTTGGCCCTTACGTGAGGAATGCAGTTCTTTGATTCTGGCTCAACAAATTCATGAATATAAATATATGCTTCCTCCTTCTTGGACACTTCTTCAGGATGAGATGGCTTAACTAAGATCTGACTATCCAAACAAAATATGGAAAAATGCTTTGAATGAGGTCGGCTACGCCTTAACTAAGGAACTACATCCTTCTTTACATTCCCACATAACTCTAGTATGCGCTCCTTAAGAGTGAAACTATTTATAAAAGCATGAGCAATTTTAGACTTCTCCAATTTTAGCTCCTCAAGTTGGCTTCTCAAAAAATTTTCGATCTCACACCACCCATAACTAGATAGTTGGAGGTTACCCTCAAAAACTTTTGCATCCAATTCTACTTGTGAGTTGTGAATATCAAAGCCAAACCTGCCAACCACTTGAATCAGATTATGATTGTTGTGTATAAGTTGTGATACTATTTCAAATAGGCTATCCTTCTTCTCACATACTATATTTGCCACACTCCTGCAGTAATACACCATATAAAAAAGAAAAGGATCAATAAATAAAGAGTCATTATCGCTCCATACTTCCTCTAGCTTGGTTGTCATCTTAAGAAGAGTAGGCCAAAAAAACAAACAAAACTAAAGAAAATAAAACTCGTTAATTCAAACTACTTCAACCAAGAATTCCGATCCCCGACTATGGCGACAAAATTTGATGACGCCAAAAATACACCTCCAATTAAAGGATGAAGATGTCGTTGTCAAGTATAATAAGAAAAATGGTCGGGGTCGATACCAGAAGGAATAGACTAAAAATCCTTCTCGAACTTATTGAAATCACCAGGAGTGCGGGAAAGTAAAAGGGGGATTTGCTGAAATAGAAAAAGAAAAAGAATTGGTTGCTCTTGGTTGTAAGCAATCTCAGACGAACACTAGGCTTGTGTTCCCCCTGGCTTCTCAACTCAGTAGACTTATCGTGCATTATCAAGCTATTCTAATATCTTAAATGCAGAATTGTTTAAGTTGTGTACCTTCAGCATTCTTTTGGATGAGCTGATTGATTTCACCCTTTACCTTTTGAGTCTCAGGATATCGCCTTACTAACCCTTATCTCTATCCTAGTTAACTATTACTTTTTGAGTCTCTAGTTATTAGATGATAGCTAACCATATTACTTAAATAATACCTAGTAGGGTGGATCAACAGTTAGACTTCAAATTATTGTTGTGATCTTTTTTTTCTAGTCACTACTCCGCTTTTGAAGTAAGTAACAATAATCTAGGAGGGATCTTAACATTGGACATCCATAACAAATCAATAAGAATGAAGAAAACCCAATACATGCAAGAATATTTATCTAGAACGACGTGGCACTTCCTCTACTTTGTTGATCTGCCAGGGTTCCACAACCTTTGCTAAGGGAATTAGCCGCACATAGTTATGAGATCAATCATGGAATCCATAGACAAAATTAGAAAATCAATCTCACAATAATTAAAGAAGAAATCTCAAAGTCTTAAATTAAATAACAAACCAAGAACTAACCAAAAATAATACGAGTGTAGGGTAGACCCTAAGGGCCTACCCCTGGATATGTGAAAGTATGAATTGATGTGTAGAATAAACTAAACAAAGCCTTAAAGGGTACTTATAGATTACAAGAAACCCTAGAAGACAAATCCTAAATAAAATAGGAAAAATTAATTAGACATACATAATAGGACTTAAAAACATTATAGGAGTGTAATTGGGATACATAGAAACCCTAGAAAATAATTTCAGAATGATTCGGGAAAATCACTGTCGGCGGCCACCTACTCTCTGTACCTGCAGTCTGGCACAGGGCGCAGGTAGTACCTACAATCCTAACCCTGGGTACAGGTATACACTAAAAGTACAAGTCCTATAGCCTAACTCTACGGATTTTGGCTTTCGGCACCAGTTTTGCCTACATTTTGTTCGTATGTGCTACTTGCGGTCCACATGTTGACTTAGTAAATGCCGAGAGTCATTTTTTCAACTCTTCTTCAATTCTAGAACATGCTTTGATCACGACCAAGCTGATAAGTATCCCAAATACCCAAGATTAGTCAAATAAGTGGTCAAAACATCACTTTTCATCTTTTTCTTGAATTTAGCATCCAAAACCTAATTTCCTGCAATACACTCCAAAAACACATCAAATCTAACAAATTAGACTTAAGTACATGGATATTCTAATAGTTTTAACCATCTAAAATGATATAAATTCAAAGTAAATCATCTGACAGTGTAGAGAATCTTAGCATGATTAGAACCAATCTATCCCCTATATGATATCGAGTTAAACCATGTCTAATTCAATAAGATTTGTAAAATTTTCCCAACCACCAACAAATACCACACTTCCCCTATAGACTCTTCTAGCCAGTACAGAGTTACCCACAATGGTAGAAATAGAAAAAGGGTCCGAAAGATACTAGGGATCAAAACCAAAATACATATCCACGAATAAGGTCACATAAGAGAAAGTGGACCCCAAATTAAGTAAACATTACACATCACGGGAAAAGAGTTTCAATGTACCAGTAATGACATCAGGCAAGACATCAGACTCTTGACTGGTAGTAAGAGCATAGAGTTGGTTTCGACCAGTGTCGTAGCTAGATAGTGTACACTTTGTTGCCGGAACTGAAGAAAAGAAAATAGGAACCTTGTTTTCCCCAAAGCAACCTTACCAATGGTACTGTTCTGAATCATATACCCTGGATTACCGTAGTTAAAGCACTTGTCCCTTCCTTCATCATAGTAGCCCCGATGCAATCAACCACAAAATCAATAGGAAGAATAGAATAGAGTTGATTGTACCACACTAGCCTGAGATTAGGCACTCGGTGCCCTATAATTTTCGATACCATGAAAATGTCCATCTCCCGATAACTTTAGGTAGGGAGCACTAGCCGTTGAGTAAGATCCAGAATTTCCCCACTTCTTTTTAGGACACTTTTCACCATTCTTGCCACTCTGTTGTTGACTACAACGCTGCTCTAAAAATCTAAACTTCTTACTCTACCTCTCCCTTATTTTATCTTGCTTCTTCTTCTCTTTCTCAACTAGCTGCATGTACACAACCAACCTGGAGATGTCCATGTCTTTATTCAACAAAGTAGCCTTACTCTCCAAAATTATGTCTTGGGACAACTCAAAAGCAAACTTTCTCATTCTAGCCCTTATGCTAGAAACCCAATCTGGAGCATACTGAGATAAATGACAAAACTTCAAGGCATACTCCTTGATTGACATCTTACCTTGCTTCATTTTAACAAATTCTTCCATCTGTGACTCCCCCAACTCTTGAGGAAAAAAGCGGTCCAGAAAAGAAATAGAGAAATCATCCCACAGAGTTGACACAGTATCGTCACCCCTAGACTGTTCCCATTCCTTATGCCATTGGTATGCCATATCCTTTAATTGATAACCAACAAATTCCACACCCTCCACATTCGAAGCATGCATAACAGGAAAGATTTTTTCTATCTTATCAACAAAACCTTGAGGAACCTACATAAACTTAACACCAGTTAACACAGGAGGGTTCAACCTCATAAACTGGCCAACCCTTATGGCCTCAGAAGATAGAGCAACAGAAGCACCATGCTCTAAATAAGAAGCTACCAATTTCACTAATATACAAATAGACTGACAAAACTCAGTGTTCACATCAGCTTGAGGAGCTCGAGAAGGACTGGAGGGAACCTATGGAACTCAAGAAGGGCAATCAGGAACTGGACCCCTAGACCAGGTCTTTACCCCATAAGCAGGACATGTTCCATCAATATTGTCCTCGAGTAGGATAGAGGAGTTTTCATGAACTTCAGATCATCTGGGAGGCATGATCTAGAAAGCAAACAAATGGGTATTAGAAAAGTGAACAAACGAGTATTAGAGAAGATTCCAGGACCTTAGACTATACAACTTGAAAATAGAACTCAAGAAAGAGAAACATTCCTAAATGTCTTGTTGCCTCTCCTTTATGAGTGTGTTACACTACACATCCTTACAAGATACTCTACTTGACATAGCTTTGCGGGACACCTAGTTGACTATGAACCTAGGGCTCTGAAAGCAATCTGACATGACACAAACCAGGGCCTAGTCATGTCAGGTATCTCAAGTCCAACCAAGATCGAAGACCACACCCAATACCTCACCATTAACTACCCTACACCCTATGTCACATGAATTTTGAACGTATAATAAGATAAAATAATAATAATATAAAGGTAATAAAGTAAGTCTATAATCATAACCAAAAAACCTTAACCATATATCCAACTAGTGCCAACCCTAATTCTAGTACCAATACCAAGGCTGATACCAATACCGACACTACACAAGCCTATAGTAGTCTGATAAAAGCCTCTAACCCAAATCAAATAACATTCTATCGGGACATGCCCCCGACCATAGCAAAAACCAAAATCCAAGAAACCAAAATAATAAAACAAATTCCATGCCATGAAATGGAGTCTTCCAAAGTATGGAAGCTCACCACTCCAGTCTAACTCAAAGCTGTCCCCCGAATCCAAGTCACAGGGAAGAAGGAATAGTAGTATGGCTGGTTTCTCCATTGCATGAGGATACAATTCCCAAAGACAATTAGCAAAGTGAACGCTAGCATGTACTCAGGGATAAAGATAAAATAATGTCATTATTCAAAACCAAATCAAATAACCATATGCAATCACATATATACACACACACATATATATACCATGTTGGGGTAGGGAATAAGGTTTAGCATGTACTTAAAACCTTAAATAGGACTGTGTAGCTCTACCACCTAAATGTCCACCCACGGGCTATATGAGTTCAGCTCACCCTTCTAAAAGAGCCCCAGTGTGTGGTAGCCACACGAATCAGAGAATAACCTGAGATAACTGGTACATTTACCAAAATATAAAGTGTGATATCTTGCACATGGTCTCCATCACCAAACCTTACATCGGCAAACATGAGTTTCTAGTATTGGCCGCCCCAACACCTTCATCTTCCATGACTTTGCCAGACAACCCTCTTTAAGCCTATATTAAAACCAATTATACATTCACAACCATTTACGAAAGAGTCTTTTTAATTAGACATTAACCGTTGTTATCGTCATGCCAAAATTAGAGCTTGCAAGTCTATTACCTTATGCCATATAAGCTATTAAATGAAATTAGACTCCATCATTTCCAATTAACAAAACCATTTATAGTCAAACCATGGACACCAAGGCCTTTCCAAAACCTTATGAAACCAACCAAAACCAATTCATGTTTCTTTACCAATTTATGCAAAGCAAGGATTCAAGAATAGTCAAAATATGTGACAAAATCATTCTCAGTGATAGTTTCATAACAAAGTTGAGGCATGCCATTATCAAAGACAAAATTATCAAATTTGGGGCTCAACCATGTGCCCTTAATTAAATAACCATTCCCTTGCACCCACCTGTGGATAACCTTAAATAAAACAAAGAAAACCATAATAAAACCATGAGAAACAATGTTCATCCATGAACAACTAAAGCCCCTAACCTTTATTTCAAAACCATAACAACACTATGAATACCATACGTTAAAACATATGCCTTTAGTAAAAAAACAATGAGGGAAGAGTAATATGCCTAATACAGCAAGGAAGATGGAGATAAACCACTCTTGAAAGCCTTAATTGATTATCTTGATGATACCCTAGCCTTTTGCTTAAAAGAGAGTTTGAGAGAGATTTAAGAGTGTTTAAATGGTAATAATCGATTAATGAAGTCCCAAAAGGTGTTTTAAGTCATGGTATCAAAGGAAGTTAAAAGAGAAAATGTCCAGAATGCCCGCAACTTAAAATTGTAAAAATACCACAGGTGGTTACGAGTCAATCCCGTGACTCCTGACCACAACATACAACTCATACCATTGAGTCATCACCAATACAATGAGTTGGACACCCACACACTGTCCACTAGACGAATCTCTGATCCTATTTATTACCAAACTATACAACTCGTATGGCCTAGTCATACCAAAGACAGAATCTAAAGGGATTGAAACTGGACAACAAATGAGTCAACCATACCCCTCATGCCCTATACTCATGGCTCTTAGTGAGCCACTCATATTCAGAGACAGGCCAAGTCACTAAGTTTTTGATTTAATGAAGGATTGTCCTAACAACCCATCACTTCCCCAACCACCATCTACTAGACACCCAATGATTTGTGCAACCTGACCCATACCCATACTATATGACTCATATGGTTACGTCGTCAATAGGACAGAGAGCTCAAAGCTCAGGAAATTTCCAAAGGCCTAAATCCAGGGTGTTTAAATACATTAATGACAATTCAAAATTTAGTTCAACTCAATATATATTTTCACATACATGCATGCATACATATATACTTATATAAAATACTTAGATAGGGAATAAGGCTTAACATGTACTTTAAAACTTTAGCCTGGATTGTGGAGATTAACCATCATATAATAGTACCCATGAGCTATATAGGCCCTAACTCCCACTCCCTAGTCAAGCCCCAATATATGTAGCCTCACAATCTGAAGAATAAACTTATATATATGAATATAGGACTTGAATCTGCCAACTATACTAAAGGTGATTTAAGCACCCTATCATGTAATGTAATATGGGGGACTTAAACTTCCCAATCATCTATTAAGGTGGACTCGAACCACCCAGTCACAAGCAAAGGGACTCAAACCCCAGGGCATTTAGATCCCCATGTCAGCAAATGTAGTTTTCAGTATTGGTCCCTTGGGACCACCTCTTTCACGACCCAGCTACACAACCATCTTGAAGCACCATTAAAACATTTATCACACAGTCCCATTATTGAACCATACTACACATTTAGGTATACACCATTAGTATAGGAATACCAATTACAATTTCAAGGTAACATCATCATACCATTAAAATTTCCATTAACTTGGGGAAACAACTCTCTTTGTTCATTAGTAAAAGGTAGGGAACACCGACTTTGTTTTTTCATTAAGTCAAACCATCATGTTTGAATAACCTCTTTATATCATGCAATTCCAAAAGTTGTTCAACATAATTATACTCACTCAAAACCACTTTCACAAAATTTGTTTGCGGTTATTAATAATTCAATTGTCAATAATCAAAAAATTTAGGGAAATCACAATCCCTTAGTTTCTTCAGCATGCCCATGCATCCCACAAGTTTTAAAACATATATAAAGCATGAACAATGCATAATAAATCATGAGAAAATAGTTTAAGAAACATTCATTCCAAACCCTCATCCCATGTCAGAATTGATGTTCAAATCCACATAAACAATTATATAATTTCATTCTTTAAGAAAAAGTAATTTAGGAGTAGAGTCAATGCCTGAAATATTAAGAGCTATGGAAGATAATTTTGCCCTTGGAAGCTCTACTTGATCAACTTCTTGGAAATACTAAGTATATTGACCATTGAGAGTTGAGAGTGTTTTAGAAGTTATATCGATTTGTTTTGGATTGATATAACACCCTAAAGGGATTTTAGGTTGTGGGTTATGATTTGGGGAAAAGGGAAATGTCTAAAGTTCCTTTGATTAAAGGATAAAATTTATCGCCTGTGACTATGAGTCACTATACGACTCGAAAGGATATGTTATAGCTCATCACCATGAGTCATAGACAAGTCAGTAGTTGAAGGACCATTCTCTTGTGACCCTACGATTCATACTATATGACTTGTCTAATGACACTACGACTCATAGGGTCCAAGTTGGAGTCAAGTCAGAAACACTTGGAGCACACACTGGTTTTGGCTACGAATAGGACCATATGACTTATTTTGAGTCTTTACGACTTATAACCCTAAATCATAGTCAAAGCAGTAACATTCGGCTAGAATATTCGTCTTGCTACTATTGGGTCCTTAAAACCTGCAATGACACATTACGACTCATAGGGAGAGTAGTAGTCTAGGAAGTGAGTTTAAGAAATTTTGGTGTTTCATTCTCCCCCTTTTAAGATCATTTATCCCCTAATAATGAGACAATGCAGTTATTAGTATGATTTGACTCCAAATCAGGACCGATCGACCCAGCCTTGCCAACCTCAAACTATCCAATAAGAGAATAATATCTTCTATCATACAAACTTTCAAATGGATCCATCCCAATTCTAGAATGATAACTATTATTATAGCAATCTTGGTGAGAGACAAATGATCAACCCAACTACCATCAAAGTCGATCACACAAGCCTAAAGGATATCTTCCAACATCTGAATGGTCCTCTCTGCTTGTCCATCCACTTGAGGGTGGAAAGTGGTGCTAAGGCTCACCTTATTTCCTATACGTCTCTAAAAAAATGTCAGAAGTAGACTAGAACTGCATACCATGATCAGATATAATAGAGACATGTGCACCATGAAACTTGATAATTTCCTAAATGAACAACCTTGCATAATCCTCAACAGAGTAATTAGCCTCACAGGTAAGAAATTAGAAAACTTAGTAATCCTATCCACGATGACCCATATTAAATCAAACTGACTACGTGATTATAGAATACTGGTAATGAAATCCATATTAACTACTTCCACTTCAACAGGAAACTCAATTTATTGAAAGTTCACCAGGCCTCAAGCACTCTACTTTGAGTTGATGACAGACCAAGCACTTAGCCACAAAAGTGGCTATATCTCTCTTCAAGTTATTACACTAGCATATCTCTTTTAAGTCATGGTACATCTTTGTTGAACCAGGATGAACAGTATACCTTGAATCATGAGCCTCAACCAAGATCCTCTCTCTAAGCCCATCACTATTAGGAACACATAATCTACCTTGGTACCTCAGGATACCATTACTACCAATCTCAAAATCCATCACTTTTTGCTGACCAACATCATCCTTGATCCGCATCAAGATAGGATATAAAACCTATTTCTATTTCACATTTATTCCAAGAGATGACTTTACCACATCTGGCAAAATTACACCTCTATCTTTATAGTCCAAGAGATGAACCCCATGATTTATAAAATAGTGAATATCCTTCACCAAACCTCGCTTCTCCTCATCAACATGAGATATGCTCCCCATTGACAAGTTGCTAAGAGCATCAACAACAACATTAGCTTTACCTGGGAGATAATGGAGACTTATATCATAATCCTTGAGAAACTCAAGCCATCTCTATTTCTTGAGATTCAATTCTTTATGGGTGAACATATACTACAAACTCTTATAATCAAAATAAATGTCAATATGAACTCTATACAAGTAATGGCACTAGATCTTCAAGTAAAATACCACAGCCAACAACTCTAAATCTTGGGTCAGATAATTCTGCTCATGGGCCTTCAACTGCCTATAAGAATATGCAACCACCTTGTCATGCTGCATTAACACATAACTTAATCCCATACGGGACACATCACAGTAAACCATAAAGCCATCAGTACCCTTGAGCAGGATCAAAATAGGAGAAAAAGTCAACTTATCCTTCAACTTCTCAAAATTACCCTCACAAGCATTAAACCACAACCTAGTCAATAGGGCTATAATAGAAGAGAAACTTTCCAAAAACCTCCTATAATATTTGGCTAAACCTAGGAAGCTCTGAGTTTTGATTGGAGTCATGGTTTTGGGCCACTTCTTAACCATTTCAACATTTTGTGGATCCATCATGACCCCCTCACTAGAACAACATGACCCATATAGGTCACAACATTCAAATAGAACTCACACATAGAGAATTCACCATATAGCCACTGATCCTTAAGGGTTTGAAACACTATACGGTGGTGATCGATATGATCTTCCTCACTTTTTGAGTATGCCAGAATATCATTAATGGACACAATGATAAACAAGTCCAAAAACTGATGAAATAACTGGTTCATAAGATTCATAGATAGTGTTGGTGCATTAGTCAAATCAAAGGACATCAGCAAAACTCAAAATAACCATACTAGGTTCGAAAAACATTCTTAGGGATATCTACCTCCCTAATATTCAACTGATGATAACTCGATTGAAGGTTAATCTTAGAAAAGTAATTAGCACCCTGAAGCAGATCAAATAAGTGATCAATCCTAGGAAAAGGATAATTATTCTTCACTGTCACCTTATTTAACTGGCGGTAATTAATACACATTCAAAGGGACCCATCCTTTTTATGCACAAAGAGCATAGAAGTACCCCATAAGGAAGCGCTAGGATTAATAAATCCTTTATCAAGAAGGTCTTTCAACTACTCCTTAAGTTCTTTCAACTTAGATGGAGCCATATTATAGGGATAGAGATGGGACTAGTGTCCAAAGAAAGATCAATCCTAAAATTAACTCAATATTGGGAGGAACTCCAAGAAGATCATCGGGGAACACTTTGGGAAACTCATAGACCACAAGGATAGATTACAATGAAGTACCTTCCGAACTAGAATCTATAACTCAAAATGGTGATAGAGACACCTATTAGAGAGGCATAAAACTGACCCTTTGGGTCTGATAATCTAGAGAGGCATAACATGAACGGAGAAAATCCATCCCCATTATAACATCAAAATTGACCATCTTCTATTTTATCAAGTCTACCAATGTCTCCCAACCATAGATATATATCACGCAACCCTTAAAAACTCTTCTAGAAACCATAAAATCACCTACTAGGGTGTACATAGAAAAGGGTTCCAATAATCTCATAGGACCAAAATCAAAATGAGCAGCCACATGTGGGGTCAAATAAGAGAGGTAGACCCTGAATTAAGTAGACAATACATATCATAGAAAAAGAGTTGTAACATACTAGTGACAACATATGGAGATGCCTTGGATTCTCGGCTAGTGGCAAGAGTATAAAGGCAATTTTGAATAGTGCCAAAGTTGGAAGTAACACCCTTTGATGTAGGAGATAAAGATGTGAAAAAAAACCTTATTAGCCCTAGTGGCTACCCTGACTTAGAGATAATCCCGGTATATGTGACCCAATTGATGACACTTAAAGTATTTGTTTCTCCCCTTCTTAAAAAATCTAGGATGCACCTATCCACAGTATTGACAAGGGGAAGAAGATGTGGCTGATTGAACTTTACTAGCCTAATATTGGGACCCCATGCCCTGGGACCATCACTATTTTAGAAACATCAATCAACTGATGACTTAGGATATGGAGAATTAGACACTGAATAAGAACTAGAGTTTCCCCAAGTCTTTTTCCTAGACCACTACCTGCCATAACCATCACTATTTTTTTGACCTCCACCCTATTCCGAGTATTAGAACTTCTTACTCTGCCACTCTCCAATTCCTACCAACTTTTTCTTCTTATCTTTTACTTGTTGCATGTACATCACCAACCTAGAAATATCCATGTCATTGTTCAATAAGGAAGCCTTGATTTCTAGGATCAGATCGCGAGACAACCTAAAATAAAATTTCTTTATTATATTCCTCATGCTAGACATTAGCTCAAAAGAAAAAGAGGCCATCTAATGGAAATTCAAGGCATACTCTTTCACAGTCATCTTGCCTTGCTTCAAATTTACAAACTCCTCAATCATTGCCTCCCTCAACTCCTGATGAAAGAAGCAATCAATAAAAGCACTAGGGAAATCCTCCCATAATGACAACTCCACATCATCACCCCTAGGCTAGTCCCACTCCTCATACTACTAATACACTATATCCTTCTACTGGTATGCAACAAACTGCACATGCTCAGAAATAAAAGCATGAGTCATATGAAATATCTTCTTTATCTCATCTATGAACCTTTGAGGATTCTCATCAACCTTAGAACCAGTAAAGGTTAGAGTATTCAGCCTCATAAATTAGCTAACCCTAGTAGCCTTAAAAGAACTAATAATAACACCAGTCAGACTGGGCTAACGCACCATTGGGAAAATATATGAATAAAATGATAAAACTCAATTTTATTAATATCTTCTAGAGGTGACTGAGCAGGAGTGTCACCCATTGGAGAAGTATCAGTAGAAGTCGGTGGAACTCCACTAAGAAAATCACAGGCAATGATCGTAGATCGGGTCTAAACTCCATAAGTAGGATGAGTCCTATCAACATTATCCTTAAATAGGATAGAAGAGTTTCCACGAGTATCAGACCTTATGGGAGGCATAATTTGAAAAGGAAACAAAAGGGAAGTAGAGGAGATTTCAATACCATATACTCTACAGCCCAAAAGTAGCTCACAAGAAAGGTAAACATTCCTAAATGCCTTTATGGAGACCTAATGACACCAAACATAGGCTCTGATACAAACGTTATCACAACCCAAACCGGGGCCTGGCCGTGACAGGTATTCCATATCCACAGAGGATCGAAGACCACCCCCTTTGCCTACTTAAATAGAACATAACACATCTATCAATGGCTGAATTTCAGATATATAATAAGATAAAAGTAATAAGTTCAAAGACATCTAAGAATGTCAACATCAATACCCAATCCACAATAATATCAACAAAGCCTCTACTAATTCAAAAACACTCTAAGTTGGGTCATGCCCCCAAGCATAACAATACCAATGACAATGATAATGTTAATGTGAGCCCTTTAATTCTGTTTATAAAAGAAAATTGATGGAATGAACAAGTATTCTAGAGAAAATGATCAACGAACCAAGTTGATCCACCTTATACTGTGCCGTAAAAGTAGGATTGCCTTTGATCCTTTATTGCATAGGAATACATTATCTGAAGATGGTTAGTGGGTTGAGCACTAACATGTATCTCAGGGAGAAGGATAAAAGAATGACAATTCAAAATCCTGTTCAAGTCCATGTACATGTTGAGATATATGAGTGCAAATATATATACTTATGTAAAATGCTGGGATAGGAAATAAATCTTAATATGCACTTTAAAACTTTAGACTAAATTGTGTAACATAACCATCATATAACAGTACCCACGAGCTATATAGGCCCCAGCTCTCACCCATTCGTTGGGCCCCAAAGCGTGTAGTCATACGAATCAGAGAATAATTTTATATATATGCATGGGGGACTCGAACATCCCAATTAAATGCTAAAGGTCACTTAAGCACCTGATCATGTAATATAATATGGGGTAATCTAACCTCCTAAACATATAGTGAGGTGGACTCAAAATACTCAGTCACAGGCAAGGGGACTCAAACCCCAAGCTATTTAGAGCCCTACGCTGGTAAATATGGTTTCTAGTATTGGTCCCTCGGGACTGCTTCTTTCATGGGCCAACTACACAACCCTATTTAAGCCCTATTAAAACATTTATCGCATATTCTATTCATTGAACCATAATACATATTTAGGCATACACTCTTGGTATCGTCATACCAACTGCACTTGCAAGGTAACATCATTATTCCTTTTAATTTCCATTAACTTGGGAAAACAACTCTCTTAGTTCATTAATACAAGGTGGGAGAACATCGACTCCCTTTGTTCATTAAGTCAAACCATCATGTTTCAATAACATACTTATATCATGCAATTATTTCCAAAGTGGTTCAATGCAATAATACTAATACTCAAAAACACTTTTACAAAATTGGGTTGGGGGTTATTACTAATTCAATTGTCAATAATCACAAGATTTGGGGAAATCACAATTCCATAGTTTATTGACCATGACTATGCACCCCAAAGTTTAAAACCATATAAAAAAGGAACAATTCATAACAAATAATGAGAGTATAATTTTGAAAACACTCATTCCAAAACCCTTAAACCATATAAAACACCATGTTCAAATCCACATAAAAAATCATATAATTTTATTCTTTAAGTAAAACAAATTTAGGAGTAGTGTCACATGCCTAAAATATCAAGAGTTAAGGAGAAAAATTTTCCCTTGAAAGCTCTACTTGATCAACTTCTTAGAAATCCTAAGTATCTTGAACTTTGAGAATTAAGAGTTTTTTAAAAGTTATTTCAATTTATTTTTGAGTGATAATGACACCGTAAAGGAATTTTAAGTCGCGTGCCATGATTTGGAGAAAAAGAGAAATTTCAAAAGCGCCGTTGATTAAAAGCTAAAAAGTTATCGCTAGTGACTATGAGTCACTATACTACTCGTCACTATGAGTCACAGTCAAGATAGTAGCTGAAAGACCCTACTTTGATGACCCTATGACTTACACAATACGACTCATCAGATGACACTATGACTTGCAGGGTCTTTGTTGTAGTCAAGACAGAAACATTTGGAGCACACACTGGTTTGGCTATGGATAGGATCATATGACTTGATTTGAGTCTTTAGGACTTGTAACCACCAGTCGTAGTCAAAGAAGTAACATTTGGATAGCACACTAGACTAGATACGATTGGGTCCTTTAGACCTGTAATGAAATGTTATGACTCATAGCGAGAGTCGCAGTCTGGGCAGTGAGTTTAAAAATTCAAAAAATTTCAGGGACCAAAATCTGGGGTGTTTCAGTATCTTTACATCTTCAAGATTTTTCTTACCTAAATATAAAAAAATTATTAAAATATTATTATACTAACATTCATTGTACAAAAAATCAAACAATAAATAAAAAATATCATTTGTAGGCAGATTAATATCAATTAATAACATGAGCAATCACAACTTCAATAGTATCTTAACAAATATAAAAAGATACATCAACAAAAACATGAAAAATGTATGATATAATTCTAATTGTATATTGAAGTAGTTTTACAATGATATATAAACTGTATAATATGTACATATTTTCCTATTTTACTTTTCTCTCTGTTACACATACTATTGTCAGATAAACAAATTTATACTTATATTGCAATTTAAAAAAAATAGTTTGATAAATAATATAAAAATATAATATCACAATAATATCATTACCTATAGAATCATCATGTACAACTAATGAGACAATATATTCAATAATTTTGCAAATACCAACCGGAGTTGCAACTGTGAATAAATGAAAAAATCTTTAAATAATAGAATTCACTAAATCTAAATTCATATTTAAAAAGGCGTGGTAATAATAATACATTTATTAATATTTTAAAATCTCTACTTTTAAATGTATTTGATTTCTCAATGCTGGAACAACTATTATACTTCATGCTTGAGGGCTTTTCAAGCATTTCATCATTAGGCAGACTTTCTTTGGCATCTTTTTTATTCAACAATAACTTTATGTTACTTAAAAATTAGGTGTTAGATTCAAAATATATTGCTTCAAGACACCAATATATGTTTCAAGCTTCCGTTTAAGTGTTTGTTGATTATTGTTTTTCTACTATAAACAGAGTAAAAAAAATACAAATAAAATTATTCTCAATAATAGTACATCCACAACTACATAAACAAAGATCATAATACATTTGTGAGTTTCATTATCAATTTGCTTAACTATTTTGAGTAAGTTTTATTGAGCTGGGGTATATTCATTTGTTGAATTTTCTTTCAAAATAGAAAAAAAAAGTTAAATTATAATTCCTAAAATTTCTTAACTGAATCTTTACAATTTCTTAGCCATATGCAGTAATATTTGAATATTGCATTTTACCAATAATAGAAAAAGAAAATAATGTATAAAAGTTGTATTACAACTGCGTTATAACCCAAAGTTGAATTATAAATACATTAAGAAAAGTGCAAACACAAAAACAGAAACTATAAGTTAACCTTGAATCTTGCAGCCATGAACATCAGCTTCTCTAACTTCGTTTGTCTTGAGGCTTCAACCATCACTTTCCAATTCAATATTTTAGGAATCAACTTCTTACTATAAAAGCAATATGGTTATCAACATGTGAACAACACTCACATATCCATATTTAAAGAACTAAAGGTAAATAACCTATTTTGTAGTATTGCAAGTAATTAAAAGAAAATACCTCAAATTTTCTAACAAATTAACATATTTATCTATACCCCATGGTTAGTCAATGTAAAGTTCAATCTCAACCAAACAAAAATACTTTTTATTTATTAATTTCTCACTATTATTATATGAGAATAAAATCTCTTCAATAAAGTACGGAATCACAAACTTCTCAAATTTTCTAACAAATTAAGATATTCATCTATACTTCATGGATAGTTATTGAAAACATCAATCTCAATCAAATAAAGGTACTTCTTATTGATTGATCATTCGCTATTCTCATATGAGAATAAAAGCACTTCAGTAAAATATAGAATAGGAAACTTCACGGTATTGGGACCGTCTGACCAATTATTATTTCAAACATATCTCAAAGTTGATTTATTGTGTGATTAAATTGTCTTAGAAAGTACGCATGCATCAAATATCATAACACCTTAGGATTATATCCAAAATCACAACTACCAACACATTTTAATTCTGTGACAATCATAAACTCTCATAAGCCAATAAAACAACTTCTAGCCATCAACTCAATAACAAAAATATTTGTTGAGGTCAGATTGAGCTCTTTATTCATCAAACAATGAAAAAGTTATAATTGTGTATTCACTTTTTAAATATCAACAAAATATCCAAAATAGAAATTTCTGAAATCTTCAAATTATTTTAGAGGAAGCTTAGATTTTATATTTTTGATAGCTTCTTAATTCATATAAGTCATTCAATAACTAGAAGCATAGCTTTCATGAGCCAATTTTAGATTTACCGATTCTACATACACCAAGATAAAAAATAAGTTAAAACACTAACTCAAAACAAATAACTTAATCTAACATATTATTAGCAAAACGCATTGTAAGACAAAAATAAACACATCCATGTAAGCAGTACAGATTTAAGACAAGTACACATAATTAGTACACCAACCTTATAAATATTACTCTGGGTGGTCATGCATTTTGTAGGTTTCTTATTTTTAGTTTTTATTTAAATAACTTTTGATTTTACCTTTAAAATAGAAACATCATCCAAAAAAATATCATCATCTACAACATTTTTTATTCTTTCTATCAATATTTATTCTTTCTATTAGCCTCACCTGGATTGAGGGGCTTTTGCTCTTTTAACCTTTTCCACGCTTTTAAACATAAAGTAGTTCCATTCTCATTAGATTTCAAAGATCAAATCCTCCTATTTTACTCTCAAACACAAAACCCAAGAATATTCAAGGGTTTCACTGTGCATTCATTATTCGGGCCCCAAACTTCAAATTTCTTTCAAATTATTATGTGTTTCAAGCATATATCTTCCCCAAACTTAAATTTTACATTGTGGCATCTATTTGATGTATTTCCATGTGGCTTAAATTATGGGTTTGAATTTGGTTTGAGGGATTTTGGTTGTTAATTATTTAATTACTTATCTCATTATTTGAATTTACTATTCATGATTTGAATGGGTGTTTTTAGGGACTAAAATAATGCTTTAGTTAAATAGTTTGAATGGGGAACATGGGTTTCCACAAACTAGATGAATTTTTACATGGAATTGCATGAACCTCAACTCACTCTATGAATTTAATTTAAATTATGGAAAATTGCATTGTTTAACTTGTTTTTGAACTCAATTCATTTCATTAGTGGGTAAAGAAATATTTAAATTGATTTTGGAAGGCCTTGCTGGCCATAGATTGGATTTTAATAAAACTTGGGGAGTCAATGATGTGAATTGATTTGACATGTGTGATTTATCTTACAAACATATTGGTATGATGATACCAAATAGTTAATTCCTTAATGAATGATTCTTTGGTTAATTATTCAAATTATGTGCTAAATGATTTTGACCTAGTGTTAAAGGGGGTTGTGTATCTTGTCATAGAAGGAGGAGGTCTTGGGAGAGATCGTTACTAGAAATCATGTTTGTAGGTGTAGGGGTCTTTATGATCGTGTGTATAGATCATACATTATTTTTATATTTCTTTTGGAATGGTTGGAGCCTCAGTGGCTTTGTCTCTTCCTTGGATTTCTCTGATTTATGCGGCTAACACACACCGGGGCCCTTTCAGTAGAGGGAGCTGAGCCCAATAGCTTATGTGTAATACCCCGTATTATTCTTAGTTCAGTTCAGCTCCTAGTGCATACATAAGAAGCATAGAACCTAAATATTTCACTAAGTGATAAAGACTTAGTCATATATTTGACTCCTTAACTTTGCAAAATTTTAAGTTGACCTTTCGGGCTCTGAGATGATGGTTTTTGAATTGATTCATATTCTGGGGTGTAAGGAGTATGTCTCGAGAATATTTTGGAATTTTTAGATGAGGTTTGAACCATGTTCGGATTGTATTTCTAGTGGCTCACCGTGATCATATGGCATTATGGTGAAGTGCAAAATCACACTCGTCCTTTTTCTAGTGAAGTACTGGAATGGCGCCGCATCGCTCTAAGGTACAAAATTGTACTTGTCCGTTTCAAGTGGCTCAATGCAATAAGCTTGCATTGCGCTAAGCCCCTAAATCATACTCGTCCATTTCTAGTGGCTCAACGTGATAAGCTGGCATCACGCCAAGCCCCTAAATCACACTCGTCCTTGAAATGAAAAATTCTAGTAGCTCAACACCATCCCACCAAGTCGTGGTAAAGGTGTATTTTCCATGTTCTTGATCCATAATTTTAAATGCATGTGTCATACCCTTTATCCTAGTGTGTTTAGTGCTTATTAGGCGAATAATATTCCTAGAAATCACTTATAGCCAAGTTGATCTAAGAACCTTAGTTTCGTCTAAAGTTTGGGGTTCGATTCTACAAGAATCTAATTTGAACATCTATAACTTTTTATATACATAGAATTTTGTAGCTCAAGACCCACCAAATTGTAGATAATTGAATTAGCTTTTGAACAATACCAATTTTTCCTTAATTCGATACCCGAGCAAAAAGTTATAGCCATTTTCGTATGAGACAGTAAGATGCCACGATGATACCGCATCATGGTATGGTGCAGAATTGCGATCTAGTCATGAATTTAAACGTCTAAGGGGCAGTTAAGTCTTTTCTCCTCAATCCAAGTTTTATATACATGAGTTAAGATGTCATTTAGGGCATTATTTTCCCATTTTCCTTAATTTTTCTCTCCAAGAAACCCTAATCTAATCCCAAGAACATCAAATTCAATTCTCCTCTTCAAAAACAATTAAGAATCAAGTTTTCCAATTCAAGAAAGCTTTCAAGATTTTGTTTTTTCTCAAGATTTAAAGTTTTAAGGTATATGGGAGTTCATCCATGGGTCCCCTTTCACCCATGGATCCCCAAACCCTTTTATTTCAATTAAAAAAATGGAATTTTCTATCATTATATTATTTTAGATGTTCAAGAAAGATTGAATTGCATGTCTTCATGGCGTTTTTAATTCAACTCAGCCCATGTATGATTTCATGCAAGATTTTGAATTTCTTATGCTATGAATTTGTGTTCCCCATGCTTTATTCAAGTAAATTCCATGATAGATCCTAAATTCATGATGTTTAGCAATATTTCCATGTTTTAAATTTATGCCTTCCCCATGTTTGATGAAATTCCCATATCATGTTTAATTATTTTCAAGATGAATCCCCAAGTTATGAATTTTGCCATATAACTCTATTTTTCCCTCATGTTTAAGACATTTTTACATTCAAGCTATGATCTTTATATGTTTTGATGAAACACGCATGTCCTACTTCAAATAAATTTCATGTAAGTCCCCCATTTCATGATCTTAGTCATGTAATCATGCTATCTCTCATGTTTAAGATATTCCCATATTCAAGTTCATGATTCCCAAGTGTTTGATGAAATGCCTTAATGATTGGGTTTTGAGTATTGACTACTATTATATCCTGAAGTTTCAGTATGTCCAATTAATATTATAATCGAGTCTTGGGGGTTATGAATATCCAAAATTTAGCTATGTACCTAGTTTTCAGTATCTACAGAATAATTTTTGTTATACTATGAGCAATATCATTCAGGCAGTAATATCGTTAGTTATGAGTCTAATCAAGCTTAGCTCAGTCCAGTTTTAGTTCCAATATCAATTTACACATTTATAATTACCTCAGAATTCATATGCACTATTATTTTAGAACACCATAACCTGAGCTTATAAGTTATTAGTTATCAGTGTATGCACCAGATAGTAATCTGTGTCAGTTCAGTTAGGAGTAGGATTTAGCATAGAGAAAATGCAGGGATGGAGGCTTCCCTGTCAATTAGGCAGAGTCGTTACTAGCAGTCCCTGTATTTCAAAACTACGTAGCTAGTGTAGGATAGGAGGAGTCACCCATTAGTTTAGACTTGACTACCTCTCAGGGGTCATCCATCAATTTAGGCTTGACACCCTGGTCCTTCGGGACATCTGAATACTAGATCCACACAGCCAGTGTTAGTACTTGTGGCACGCTAATAACACCCTTCTAACTAGACTCATAGGTTGGACCCTAATTTACACATTGGGGCATGTCGGTTAAATGGTACCTCCCATAGGTTCAGTATAATATTCAATGTCTATTCAGTTTAAATTTACTTGACTAAGTGTATAGAATTTCAGATTTTAGTTTAACAGTTTTCAGTCTCTCAAATTATCTAAGTACCGTAACAAATATACACTTAGTCTTGCATTCTCAGATATTACAATTTTCACATATTCATGTTTACTTGTCTCATGCTTTTTTGATAGTCCTTGCCTCATAAGCATAGTACTCTATTGTTTCAGTCCAGTTATTCAAACTAAGTGCAGTCCAGTCTTACATAACTAGTATTCAGCTATCAGTCATTCAGTTAATCAAATAAGCTTAGTATACATTACGTTTGGTTCTATATATTTAGGTATTCGTGCTTAAGATAATTGTATACTCAGATCCGCAATGTTATGTCAATTTTTTTCACTTAGTTTCAGACTAAGCATTCATACAGTATCCATGTTTTACCGTATCCCGACTTCAGTTCTAATTATATTATAATAGTAGAGTCTTACAGAAACTAAGTGTAGAGATTCAACATTATTCCAGGTTATGTTTGTTACTCATGTTTTAAGATAGTTCAGATTTTAGTTTATTCTAACCTATTGCTGAGTCTTTTTACACTTAGCATGCATGTTTTATGATTACATATGAAATCAGTTTTACTTATTGCATTCACCCCTGAATACTCAGTATTAGAAGTACTGATCCATATATAAGTCTATTTGGCTACATTATTTCATAATGTAGGTACCACTTATAGGCCGCACATCATGATTAGACAGTTATAGTTTCTAGCCAGCAAGTTATAAGCTCTCTTGTTTTGAGAATTCCAGACAGTTATAGTTTATGTAAAGTTCATTTATTTTTCATATGTGTTGATTAGTGGTAGTTGGAGGCATGTCCCAGTTATCCATACTCAGTATAGTAGAGGCTTCATAGATGTCAGTCAAAGTCAGTCATGTAAATGCAGTTCTTTCCTCAGATTTATCAAATTGTAAAACTTTATTAGTTACATACTATTTTATACTTTCAATATGATTATGTATCCTCACAGTAGAATTTGTCATTTAATATGTTATAATCCAGTTGCTTAATAGTATGCCAGTTCATTGGTTAGCTTGGGTTCACTTGTGGTTCCTAAGCACCCTGTGGCATTCAGGGTGTACTCCTGGGGCATTTTACTGTGGGTGCTTTTAAGATGGTTAGAGCTATACAGTCCATGATAATAATTTTTAATCTTATGCTTAAAAACTTGTTTCCTATCCCAGCATCTTATATATGTATATGTGAATGTGTGCAAATGGTTTTTGAATAATTTTTGACTGATTTGATTTTGACATTATTTTATCTCTTCCCTGTGTTATATGCTAGCGCTCACCAAGCTATTTGATGTTTCGTCTTTTGATGGAATATTTTGCATATTTTTCTCAGGAAAATTTTGAGTTTTCAAGCAACTAAAGTTGTATTTAATAGTGGATTTGAGTGATTTCAAGTTGAGGAGTCAGCTGAAGGAGAAAACTCAGGAAAACAACAGAAAAAGGGCAATGACAGCCCAAATGGTGGATCGCCAGTCATGCGATGAACCGCCAAGTAGACAGTCAGAGCTAAATAGATAGTTCCAGATGGAAGACCCATGCGACGGCCCAAGAGGCGGACCATCAGGGTTGTAGAGAACCGCCAACTTGGCCGCCAGAATTAAACAGAATGCAAGATTACCAGAATCCTGAACGACAGGCTATGCGGCGGGCCATGTGATAGTCCATCAGACTTTTCATAGTTTGGAAACTTATCTTTTAGGTTTAAGAAGAATATGATATCCTGGGACACTCACCGAAGGTCCATGTGATGGACCGTCAGACTCCCGACGGACCGTCCTGACGGTCCATCCATTCGACCGTCACTTTGGATGCGGGTTTTATAATTTTGAATTTTAAATACTTTTAACTTTGAACATATAAATAGCCAGTTTTAGGTTTTATTGGAAAATCTCTTATCTTTCATTAGGTTTTCCATACTAAAAATACATTGTTACATAGATTTTATCTAAGATTCATTGGAGATTTGTGGATCTATTTTCTTTTGTCATATTTTCTATTGAAGATTGAAGAGCAATATTTGTGACTTTTGAAAGTAAACTTTGAATTAATTTATGAAATAACACAATGATTTTTTTTCTTTCTTGGGTGGAAATGTGTGGCTAAGCTCCCATAACACTATTCCCTGTGGGATTCGACACCCAACCCAGTTGGGTTCTATATTTGACAGTGATCGCTTACACTCTCTAACGAGAGTTGTAATTTGGGTGTATCAAATTTTGCACTGTTTTCGGGGAATACTGTTGTCAATTAAGTTTGTGTTTGTTAATTAACCTATGGTCAAGTTTCCTAAAATTTTCTTTTATTTGTTGTTTTTGTTTTGTAAAGGGGAGTTATTGTGTATGCAAAGTACAAGGAGATCCGGTGCTCCATTATTACCAATACATCTGGAACCACAGTTAATTAGTCAAATGTAGACCCTTAAGATACTTAAAGACTAAGCACCCTAGCTAGAGCTCAACTAAATTAGCAAAATGACGGCCAACAAATATGTCATCCTAATCTTGATGATGATGATAATATGGGGGATGATGAATTTCTAGATCCTGTTAACCCAAGGCATTCAGAGAATGTGGCTGCACCATTAAATTGAAATGTAAATAGGAATCGCCCCTTTAGGGTAAGACAAGAGCGTCAACCAACGCAGTTTGATCTAAGCAACGATGAAGATGGAATGGATAGAGTTTGTTCAACTGGAGCTATCATTCCTCTTCCTCTAGCACCAAGAGCTAAATTTAATATTACCAGTATAATGATTCAACTCTTTCATCTTAAGGGGTTGTTTGGTGGTTTTCCTAGAGATGATCTAAACATGCATTTGGTGAATTTTTTCACCATTTGCAAGTCTTTTGATAATCCAGGAGTGGGTCAGAATGCTATTTAACTGCATTTATTTCCATTGTCTCTGTCTGGGAAGGCAACACTATGGCTAAATGAACTGACTCCAGACTCTATAACCAACTAGAGAAAGTTGAAAGAGGCTTTCGTAGAAAGGTTCTTTCCACTCTCCAGAAGGGTATAGTTGAGGGATGAAATAAGTAACTTCCGATAGCTTCCCACTGAAGCTTTTCATGAGACCTGGGGGAGGTTTAAAAAGAAGCTGATACAATGCCTGAACCATAACATGATGGATATTCATTTGATGGGGACTTTTTATCAGGTTTTGAACTCTATTACAAAGCCATTCATGGATAATATTATAGGAGGGTCATTTGTTAACCATACTTTTCCAGTGGCCTTAGAGATGCTTGATCGGATAACCAAATAGAGTAGAGCTTGGCATACCAAGGATTCTGTGGTAGCAAAACCTACTGTATCTGGTAGTATGACTGCAGAGCAATGCAAGAAGGAGGAAGAATGTGACCAGGATATGGCACATTTAAAGACAAAAATGGATTTTCTGACTAAGGATCTATTGTGTAGAGAAATAAAAAAGGTGAAAGTTGTTGTATCCCAGAGAAGAGCTGACGCTGATTCAGAAGAAGAGGTGTACTATCTAAATAATTAGTGGGGTTCTGAGGGAATAGCCAAGGAAATTAAGGTCATAACTATTACGACAAAGCTGGTTACAAGGATAGAGATCAAGGGAACAAGAAGAGAAAAAATGATAGGAGTGGACTATCTATACCTCCTGGAAGCCGAGATAATGCTGCAATTAGCTCTAGCAAGATGTCTATTGAGGACTACTATGAAAAGTGATTTGTCTTCCATGAGTCAGTTGGTAAACTCACAGTCTACTTCAGTTAAATTGTTGGAGCTACAAATGAGCCAACTCTTAGTAGCATTAAATCAAAGGAAGAGAGAGACTTTTCCAAATAATACAGTTTAGAATCCTTGAAATAATGGCTCTTACATGGCAATTACCATTCGGAGTGGTAAAGTATTAGCAGGCGCCCATCTATGGGCAAAGCTGTGATTGAAGACGTCATTGATGAGGATATTGAGCATGAATAAAGTTATCCAGTGGTGTTCAAGAAACTGGATAAAGTTATTTATAATACACCAGGCAACCATCAGCAGGGTGATGAGTTAGAGAAGAGCAAGGGAAATGAGACTTAAGTGGTGGTAACTACGCTTCCAAAACCACTTTCTCCATTTCCTAATCGGTTTAAAAAGAAGGCCAATGACACAAAGTTTAGCAATTTTATGGCCATGCTTAAGTAGTTTACAATTTATTTGCCATTGGTGGAGGTATTGGATCAAATTCCTGGGTACACAAAATTCATAAAAGATCTTGTTACAAAGTAACAGATAGTTATTTATAAGACGATGGACAATCTCTATCATTGTGGTGCTATTTCCATAAGATCGTTGGTGCAGAAGAAGGCAAACCCGGGAGCATTTACTATCCCCTGCACTATTGGTCTCTTGATTTCAGAAAAGATCTATGTGATTTGGGAGCCAGTATAAACTTAATGCTATTTGTTGTGTATAAGAAATAGGGTTTGGGAGATCCTACTCCCATGAACATAAGATTAGTTATGGAAGATGGGTCTGTGAAGCGGCCCATGGGGATTCTATATGACGTATTAGTTCGGTAGCCAATTTCATATTTCCAAATAATTTTGTCATTATCGATTGCGAGGTGGACTTTGAGGAGCCCATAATCTTGGGTAGACCTTTCCTCGTAATCGAAAGTGTACTTACTGATCTAAAGGTAAATGAGCTACTATTCAGGCTAAATAATGAAGTAGCTCGATTCGATGTATGCCTGTCCATGAAATAGCATAAAGATATGAGCATATTTTCTATTGTGGATGTTTATTATGAGGAGGAGAAAGAAGTACCTACAAAGAAAAAGTTTGTAATGGAGACTTTAGCAGATGTATTAATGAATTTTGATGAAAACGGTATTAAAGATTATGAGGAGACTGTGTGTGCCTTGATAGGAATGTGGCCTTATTCTTATGCACCCAAGAAGTTTGATTTAGACTTGAAAAATCATCCAAGTCCACCAACCAAGCCGTCTATTGAAGATCCACCTACTTTAGAGCTGAAAGAGTTACCGGTTCATTTGAGGTATGTGTTCTTGGGCAGCGGAAATACACTGCCTATTATTATTGCAGGTGACTTAGGTGAGCAACAGGTGAAATCCCTTATCTCTATTCTTAAGAGATATAAGAGGGCTATTGGTTGGATAATTTCAGACATTATCAGTATTTCTCTTGGTATATGCACATATAAAATTAAGCTAGAGGAGGATTGTGTCCCGACTATTGAGCATCTGTGTTGTCTAAACCCATATATGTAAGAGATGGTGAAGAAAGAAATCATCAAGTGGCTAGATACAGGAGTGGTATACCCCATCTCAGATAGTACGTGGGTAAGTCCTATTCAGTGCGTGCCCAAGAAAGAGGACATGACAGTGGTGGATAATGAGAAGAATGAGTTAATTCCACTCAGGCCTGTTACTAGATGGAGGGTGTGTATAGATTATAGAAAACTCAACTCGTGGACATTGAAGGACCACTTCCCAATACCTTTCATGGATCAGATGCTTGATCAGTTGGTGGGAAGAGGTTGGTATTGTTTCTTAGATGGTTATTCTGGTTACAATCAAATTTCTATAGCCTAGAGGATCAGAGAAAATGACATTTATTTGTCCATATGGTACTTTTTATTTAAGTGAATGTCGTTTGGATTGTGTAAAGCACTGGCTACCTTTCAATAGTGCATGATGTCTATCTTCTCAGATATGGATGAAGACACCTTGGAGGTGTTTATGGATGATTTTTCTATGGTAGAAGATTCATTTGAGTTGTGTTTTGAAAATCTGAGTAGGGCCTTGGAGTGGTGTGAAGAGTTCAATCTTGTGCTTAATTGGGAGAAATGTAACTTTATGGGGAAGGAGGGCATTGTTCCCGGACACAAAATTTCAGCAAAGGGGACTGAAGTTGATCGAGCTAAAGTTGAGGTTACAGAGAAGCTTCCACCGCCTACTTCAGTAAAGGGGGTACGTAGTTTCCTTGGTCATGCTAGCTTCGATAGGAGGTTTATGAAGGACTTTTCAAAGATTTCAAACCCTCTTTGCAAACTTTTGGAGAAGGAAGTCAAATTCTCCTTTGATGATGATTGCTGGAAGGAATTTGAATGCCCTACAGGGAAGCTGGTTGATGCTGTTGTTATTGTTGCGCCAGATTGGTGAGAAAAGTTTAAGATCATTTGTAATGCAAGCGGTGTTGCCCTTAGAGCTGTGATGGGATAAAATAAAGAAAAATTGTTTCATCCAATCTATTATGCTAGCAAAGTGCTGAATGGAGCTCAAAAGAACTACACCATCACAGAACATAAACTTTTTACAGTAGTCTATGATTTTGAGAAGTTTTGACCTTATTTGATAGGAACCATAGTGGTGGTCCATATAGACCACGCAGCTTAGATATATTTGATGGCAAAAAAGGATGCAAAACCAATGTTGATTAGATAGGTGCTGCTACTTTAAGAATTTGACTTTGAAGTTAAGGATAGGAAGGGTTGCAAAAACCAAGTGGCGGATCATATGTCAAGGCTGGAAAATGAGCAAGCAGCTAGAGATGAATTTGTGATCAATAATGCATTTTCAGATGAGGAAATCTTGGCTGCTGTTATGGAGAAAATACCTTGGTATACTGATTTCACAAATTATGTGGTGAGTGAGGTGATACTAGAGAATCTTTCCTTTCATCAAAGAAAAAAGTTTCTCTTTGATGGGACCCATTACTTCTGGGATGAGCCGTATCTTTTTTGACTATGGAGGGTACTATTAGACGGTGAGTCCTAGAAGTACATATTTTTAATATATTGGAAGTGATTCATACTTCCCTAGTTAGAGGTCACCATGCAGGTGATCAGACTATAAGGAAAGTGCTTTGGAGTGGTTACTATTGGCCCTCTTTATTCAAAGATGCGTACGAGTTCGTGAAGAGGTGTGACCAATGATAAAGGCAAGGGTCCATCTCAAAGCACCATAAAATGCCAATGTCTAAAATGCTAGAGGTAGAATTATTTGATGTCTGGGGCATTGATTTTATGGGGCCCTTCGTGAGATCATTTGGGATGAAGTACATCTTAGTGGTCGTTGACTATGTGTCAAAATGTGCTGGGGCAGTGGCTCTGGCAGACAATATTCTTGAGGAAAAATATCTTTTCTCACTTTAGGGTACCACATACCATCATTAGTGATGAAGGATCACACTTTTGCAACATGTTGTTCAGAGCGGACTTGGAAAATATGGAGTTAAGCATCATAAAGTGGCTACACCATACCAACCACAAACCAGTGGGCAGGTAGACATATCTAATTAGGAAATCAAAGCTATCCTTGCTATGACTGTAAATGCTAGCAGGAAAGATTGGTCTAGGAAGCCGGAAGATGCCTTATGGGCGTATCAAATGGGTTTCAAGACACCTATTGGCATATATCCATACCAATTGGTTTATGGAAACGCGTGTCATTTGCCAATTGAGATAGAGCATAAAGAGTTGTGGGCATTGAAGCATCTTAACTTGAATTGGAATGAGGCAGCGAATATAAGACTGGGGCAGCTGAATGAGATGGATGAGTTCCATCTTGGGGCATATGAAAGAGTTGATATCTAAAAGGAGAAGATGAAGAAGTACCATGATCAAAGAATTACAAAAAGAGAGTTTTAGAAAGGTGATTGGGTGCTTCTCTTTAACTCTAGACTGAAGTTGTTCCCAGGTAAGCTTAAATCAAAATGGTCAGGCCTATTTCAAGTTAATCAAGTCTACTTGTCTGGAGTGGTTGAACTTTTAAATGAAGATGAAAGTGTCTTCAAAGTGAATGGGCAACAAATGAAGTTTTATATCGGTCCAATAGACTTGATAAAGTGCATAGCCACTATCTATATTGATGAAGTCTGAGTAATCGAGATAAATACATCGTGCCGAGACACTAAATCAGGCGGTAGTGGGAGGCAACCCACCAAGTATTGTTGTAATCTTAGCTAAAGTTCTTTTATTGGTTTCTTTTTGTGCAATCTGATGTGTTTATAAAGTATACAGGACTGAAAACCAGGAAAGAATGGAGTTTCACAATTGTGAGAAGGTTCACGGAGTTATTGATGGACCATCGCTTGGACCGCCAAATCCATGCCAAAAAGTTGAACTTACTGGATAAGGCTCAACGACAAAGTTGGTAGACCATTACAAACCTGGCAGACCGTCACTTCTTCATCAACTTGAGGCTGAGAATTTGAGTTTTTGGAAGGAACTGACGGGTAGATAGATGGATTATCACAGAATTCATGGACTGCCAGAGTGACCATCATAAAATGGCCTGGAAAGTACACCTATGGTAAGGCCTGATGGTCAACCTGGCAGATAGTCGCAATTCTAATGGATCATTGGGTTAACCGTCAACTTAACCCTAGTTGCAGGCTGGGTCGGGTTAAGTTCGATTCCCATTTAAATGACCCGTGCTTGACCCAAAAGATTTTAAAGAGATAAAATAGGGAGGTTACATACGTTGTAACCTTTTAAAATTCTAAAACTAAATCCCTTTGGATTCATAGCATCTGAAAGAAGTTACTCCCTCTGGAATCTCCAGCTTCTTTCTTCACATTTATATGAACAAGTCTCTTCCCCTCTTTTCTCCTCGTCACAGCAATAGAAGAAATCACAATTTGAAGGTTAAATAACTTTTCATTCTGAAGTGCAAGCAACTAAAGTAAAACTTTTGCATTATCAAGGTACGATTTTAACTCGTTTAATTGCTTCTCCAAAGTGCAGCATAATTGAAATAGTTGTGGGATGTAAAGTTTCATCTTGTCTCCTTATGTAGTTTAAATTATGATGCTCTGAGTTTTGAACATTGGTATTTTTTGCTTGGGTGAAGTCTGAGTAACCCACATATTTAGGGTAGAAAAATTGTGTGATAAAATGAAATTATTGTTGTTGCTATGCTAAAAATCAAACAAGGTATACCATCTGTTCAACAAAATGCCAAAAAGAAGTCTGAAATTAAAATGGGGACTGACGGTCAGCTTGGCGGACCATCGAATCTATGATGGACCAACAGATTAGCCGTTGCAAATGTCTATGGAAAGTTGTTCACTGGATAAGCCGCGATGGGCAACTTGGTGGACCGCCAGTTCAACCGTCACAAGGCCCTGAAAATTAGAACTCACTGGATAAAGTTTGATGGCCCAACCGGCGAACTGTCGCATTAACGACGGTCCATCAATGTAATCTTCAAGGTAATGTTTAATAATATTTTTTTAGATTTTTGGTTCTTTTAATTCACTCCATACTTCTTTTTTAGGGACCATGTCACGAAAACTCCCATTGACTAGAGACGGTGGTTAGGCAAGAGGCCGAGGAGAATATTCTTTGAGTAAGGAGGCACCAGCCTTCAAAACTCACCAAATGGATTGGATAATTCCAATACTCTCCAATTTTGAAGAGAAGAGTAACAGTAGCAGCAGCAGCACTAGCTCAATCCTTGATGAGGATCGAGTGGTCATATCTTACCCTAATCCAGTTGAGGCAAAAACTGATGTTGCCAATATAGAAGTACAAGCTAAAGCAACTGATGTTAAGACTGAGACTGAGGATGGCAACTAGATTAGATATAAGGATCCTCAAATCAAAGAGGCCGTCAAATGGAAACTCGATGGAGAAAGGGACAAATTTTATGACAGGTTGGCACCAACAACAAGTAGGCCAGTCAAAAAGCCATTTGCTGAAGAATATCAGATTGTAACGACTGAGTTGCATGAGTATTCTAAGTTATAGAATCATTTTAATGAGTACAAACTGGCATGGATGAGCAAACCATCAAGATTATATCAGCCAAATTTAGTAAAGGAAATTCTTTGTTAACTGTTTGGTATTGATAGAAAAGAATGTTCAAAAGGGCTTGCATATTTACGATCAACCAAATAAGGAATCAGTGCCAGTCCATGGAGTTACCATTGACATATCAGCCCAAAGTATCAACAGGATACTGTTTGGGCTAGATTATAAAGCACCACTTGCTATTCCAGAACTAGAGTATCGACTTTGTAATACATCTGCCCAGAGATTCTGCTTGGGTAGGGTGTTGAATAATGAGGGTAATCCTTCCTGGGCTTTAAACCTATGTGAGTGCATAGCGATTTCATCACTTAGCTTCAGAGCTAAATTTTGGTGGGCTATGGTTCATTGAGTCTTATGCCAATAGGAGGTGATGCTAATCTGGATATTCATCGAGTTGTACTTGTTACTAGTTTGCTGTCAAGACTAAATATTGATTTTGGTCAGATCATTGCCGGTGAGTTATTTGTAAGAGCGCACAAGGTGTCTAGCACACTACCATTTCCATGCTTAATCATCGAATTATGTAGGCAGACACGTATGCCTCTGATTTGTATGGTGGAAAATAAGGTCCGCGCGACACATAGGCTATACATTGAGAAGTTCAAGGATAATTCAAAGTTTGAAATAAGGGTCATTTGCAGGGTCAGAATCTGTACCACTAATGGGTAGGGTAAAATTTGCAGAATATAGGTTGACACAGGAAAACTTTGCCAAGTCTATAAAATAACAAATGAAATTCAAAAGGCAGTTTGACAATTGGGTTACAGAATTCAAGCCTTTTGTTGACAAAATTGTAGCTAATGCAATCTGTCCTTTTCAATACATTCGGATGAGGATGGATCATATAGAGAAGAGAATCAACAAAAGGCTAGATTCACTGTCTATTCCAGACTTGGCAAGATTCATGGCAGAGTTTAAAAAAACCATATGCTGACATTGAACAGTTGAAGAACAAGTAGCCATATCAACTAATTTTTGATCTAACCTTAGTAATAAGTGATGATGATTAATAAATTATTTATCTAATGGGGAGACCCGTGAAAGATAAACGAAAGCAGCCGGTAGATTAACAGGCTAAAAGTAAAGCTGAAAAAAGAAAAAGAAGGGGAGGCATGACACCACAGGAATAAGAGCAGCATGATTTGAGGAAAGCCAGAAGAAAATTAAGAAGAGATAAAGAGAGAAGAAGGAAGAAGATTAAAGATGAAGTAGCTGGAGTGTCTACTAGTTCCACCCCAGTAAGGGGACAAACTTTAAACCCAGTTCAGGATATTATACCTCCGATTCTAGAGGGAGAGTTTTTAAGTACCCCCACCACCATGGGGGTCAACATTGCACCAGGTGAGGACGCTGGAGCCTCACCACACTACACAGATGCCTCAGATGAATAAGGAGTAATACAAGTATACCCACTTTTTTGAACTTTTAAATAGAGGCTTTGAGGATAATGCATATTTTTTTAGGGGTGGAGTACTTGTACCATGGGGGATTATGTTGCCATAATCTTTTTATCCCATATGCTATCTAGGACAATTGGCATGTGTAGGATTATGTTTTAGTTCGTATTTTCTTTTCTTTTCTAGGATTACTTTTAGGATTGCATTTTTTCTTTCTTAAATCTTCTTTTGTTGTTAATCTTTGTCCATGAAATAAAAGTGTCATTTTTGTTTGTACCTTGTTGTGAATATGGATGATAAATGATGTTGGTAGCAAACCAGGACTATGTTCATGTGACTGTTTACTTTTCTCTTTTAGTATATGCTATCAACAGTTAGTAAATGGGTAGTCTGCATTAACTTGTAAAGAGTGCATGACATATGATGTAAATCTTAGGAACAGTAGGATGAGTATGACTAAGTTGCCTCTGTGTGTGAGTATTTATATTAGTTCTTACTTAGTGTAGTACCTAGAACTTGCCTGGTTCAATTGATGTTGTGTTATAGTTGATGAAATATGATATGATAGCGGGCTGCCTTGTAATCTTAGTCTACTTAGAAAAAATAATTAACCCCACCAAAAATAATTCTCTTCGTTTGAACCCTTCTTTGAGCCTATGTTAATTTTTTTCTTCATTACCAATCACTCTAGTTAACTCTCTTTAAGTTGTTAACAATTAGCTCTAGCTCTAGCCCTAGCCCAATAGTGGGTATTGTATACCTAAACTTATGCAAAACACCTAAGTTGAGGGCGGCTATTGTCAAAGTTGTTAGCTGTCTAAGGAAAAGTATGTTTAGAGCATCCAACCCTGTCCTATATAAGACATTATGTACCTTGACATATTGTATCAGCATAAGTTGAGGGTGGCTGATGCTTATTTGTTTAAAAAAAGGTATTGGTAGGTAGAGTGGAAATGAATGAAAAAGGAATGAATGAGCTAGTTTAGAAATGGTAGTGGTAGGTAGAACTTGAGGGGCAAAGAGAGTTAAATCCTAATATTGAGTCATGTTTTCCTAGAAGTCCTTCCTCACCTAACTCCAAAGCCTCATTACAAAATTGAGAAAGACCTATTTGATCTTAGTGAATCAACTATAAGGAAACGTTAGATGATAAGGACAAGCCTATGGGTATGTGTACTATGTTTGCAACTTTCTTGACGAGGGTGACAGTTCTGATTTGTATCCACAAAATAAAATGAGTGGTGGATTTCTTTGACTATGAGGGCAATCTGAGTCACACTTAATTTGGTTGATTTCTATAGATTCTTATATCCATGTCTATGTTTATGTATTGATTCTGAAATAATGCTAGTTATGAACTCTGATATGTTGAGGCATATAAGTAGGAGGTCAAGTGAATGATTGTATAAATTTATTGGTCATATTTGTAATCTAGTGCTGAGTTGCTTAAGGACAAGTAATTATACTATGTTGATATTGTTGATATTTCAGTTTTGACAGACTATTTTGCATCTTTCTCGTAGGAAAATTGCAAGTTTTCAAGAAACTAAAGTTGTATTTAAAACTAGATTTGAGTGATTTCAGGTTGAGGAGTCACCTGAAAGAGAAAACTCAGGAAAATAGTAAAAAAGGTCAATAACAGCCTAAATGGTGGACGTTAGTCATGCGACGGACCACCAGACAGACCATCAGAGCTAAATAGATGGTTCCAGCTAAAAGCCCCATGTGATAGGCCAAGTGGCGGACCTTCAGGCTTGCAGCAGACCACCAACTTGGCCGCCAGACTTAAATAAAATACAAGATTTTTAGAATCCTGAGCGACAGGCTGTGTGACGGACCATCAGAACATCGACGGCCAGCCAAGGTAGCCATCAGACTTAAACCGAATACAATATATCAGAAGCCTGAGCGACGGACCATATGATGGACCATCGTACAATCGAAGATCCTCCAAGTTTGCCGTCAGGTTTAAGCAAAACATGATATCCTGGGACACTTAGTGATGGTCTGTGTGACAGACCTTAGACTCCCAATGGACCGTCACTTTGGACGTGGGTTTTATAGATTCAAATTTTAAAACCTTTTTGATAGAGAACATATAAATAGCCAGTTTTAGGTTTTATTAGAAAATCTCATATCTTTCATTAGGTTTTTCATACTGAAAATACATTGTTACATAGTTTTTCTCTAAGATTCATTGGAGATTTGTGGATCTATTTTTTTTGGTCATATTTTCTATTGAAGATTGAAGAACAACAGTTTTGACTTTTATAAGTAAACTTTGAATTAATTATGAAATAACACAATAGTTTCTTCTCTTTCTTTGGTGGAAATATGTGGCTAAGCTTCCATAACTAGGGTTATGGGAGCTTTGATATGAAAAGATGATTTTGTGTTGTGAATCAAGTATATTCCCATGATTAATTGACATTTCATAAGCCCTTCTTCATTTAAATGACTTTTCTTGGTTGTAATCTTGAAAAGTGAGCCTAAGAACAACAGTTGTTCGAATAAAAAAGTGTTTGTTGGGTAAAAAAAGGGTTTACATAAATCTAAGGGTTTTAACCTTTGGATAGAGGGTAGATACCTTAAACGGAACAACCCATGTGAGAATATATTTGAATAAATCATATGTTCCTTAAGTTTGAAAGAATTAAGGGATAAGTTACTCGTTTAGGTTGAGAAACTAATAGGTAAACCATAGAATTCAACTACTCTTGCAATTAGAATTGTTCATTAGAAATAAAAAATAGTTCACAACCCTAGCTGCTTAAGCATCTTAGTAACCATAACTCTAGATTGACTTCTTTTATTGAATTACTATTAGCAATATAACCTACAGTTGGATTACTTTCTATGAAAAACATTTGAATATAATTGATAAATCAAAATCACCCTCTATTCTAGAAACTTCGATCAACAGTCTAGTAACAACCATAATACTTAGTGAACATAGTATTCCCTGTGGATTTGACACCAAACCTAGTTAGGTTCTATATTTGATAGTGACCGCTTACACTCTTTAACGAGAGTTGTAATTTAGGCGTATCACTAATTGTCCCTAGAAGCTACATTGTTTCATAGTATAGGGTCTAAAAATACTTCTTTTACCCTTGTTGAGCATTAGGTGGATTAGCATATTCATCCAATAGCGTTGAAGTATTCAGACTCCATCCTTGGAAGGCCTTATCATTTCTATATTCTTTTATTTTGACTAAGTACTTTTGGATTCTCTTGGTCTTGGTTGGGGGCATGTCTCAGCCTATTTAGTATTTAGGGTTTAGTGGTTATTGTGGACAGATGTGGGTTGGTGGATTATTATTTTGACTCTTAGTTTTATTGAGTCATTTATTCATCTTCTTATTTCTATTTAGTTGGCTTCTATATTATTATTATTATTATTATTATTATTATTATTATTATCATTATTATTATGCTCTTGAGGTTAGGTTAATGGAGAGGTCTCTGGTCCATAGTGGACTTAGATACCTATCACGGCCAAACCCTGGTTTGTCTTATGACAATATTGGTATCAGAGAACGATTTAGAGTCCTTGGGTATCCTTAAATCCATGTCAAGTAAAGGCTTTTTATGGGTGTAAAGTATACCACACTAATAAGAAGAAGGACACAAGGCATTTAGAAATATTTCCCTTTTTTGTGTTCTATTCTCTAACTCCTGGATTCCTCACATGCCTCCCCAAAGATTTGACATTATAGAAACTCTGCTGGGAACTCTTTTCTACCTGAGGATAGTGTGGAGGGGACTCGCCTTATGTTTGGAGTGAAGAATTGGTCTAGGGTCCTTGATCCTTATTGTATTGCTCTGCATGGAGTACCATCTATGTGCACTAGTCATTCTCGATCTTCTCATGATGATGATGCTTATGACCAGCCACATTAGGGTGACATCTCCAATTAGAGTTCCGCTAGTTTTTTCACTTGCTTACTTAGTTAGTGACATCTTAGTCTAATCAGCCAAACAATGTTGGTTCTATTGCTCCTTTATCTAAGGTCACTCGAGTTGACCAATTCATGAGGTTAAATCCCCCAACCCTTATAGGCTCTAAGTTTGAGGAGGATCCTCAGGGGGTTTTGGATGATATGGAGAAGATTTTCAGAGTGATGCATGCTACTAATTCTAAAGGTGTAAAAGTTTGTTGCATATCAGCTAAAAAATATCGCTTATCAATTTTATAAAGAGTAGAAGATGTTGAGAGGTGATGATCAAGAGCCGGTATTATGGGATAAGTTTTTGAGTGACTTTCTTGATCTGCATTAGGGATGAGTTTTCGAGTACCTTTCTTGATCATTTATTTCTTTAACTGTTTAGGAAAGCTAAGGAAGAGGATTTTTGTAATCTAAAGTAAGGTAAGATGGATGTGAAGGAATATATGTTGAAATTTCTATAGCTATATCTTTATGCTCCCTAGTTAGTATCTAACCATATTTACAAGATGAAGAAAATTGCTTTTGGGTTGTCTCAAGACATTGTATTAGAGTGAAAGGCTGCAATGTTGAATAATAATATGGACATATCTATACTTGTGGTTTAAATGCAGCAGGTTGAGGATGAAAGGAAGAAATAGGTAGAGATTGTATAGAAGTAAAGTAAGAAGTTTAGGTATTCTAAGTAGGGTAGGGGTTAACAGAATAGTAGAAGAGATAACAGATAGTGGATAAAGAAAAAACTAGGGCAGTTTTTATTATTTTTCTAGTGCTCCTTATCCTAAGCCTTTAGGTGACAATTGTTCTCAGGTTAGTGATGGTTTTAAGGAGCAAGATGTCTAGTCTCAGGCAAGTAGAGCCCAGCTAGCCCCACCTTATACTGTGTAATTTTTGTGGGTAGCTTAATTGTAGTTATTGTGAGGAGGGGAGGTTAGTGATATAATTATGGTCTACTGGGTTATATGTATCAATCTATCCTTTAGTCAGAGTTGCCACTGGGGCTAATAAAGTTCCAATTATGACTGCCTCAGCTACTATGCCAAATGGTGATACTTCTAGTACTAGCACTGGTAGGAATAACCTTTATAAACTTGCTCCTTTCCAAGAATCTAAGTTATCTCTAAATATTATTACTGCTATGTTACAACTTTTGTGTCATGATGTGTATTGTTTACTTGACTCAAGGTCTACCTTTTTTTATGTGACCCATTATGTGGTTGTGCATTTTGGTCTGGCCTTGAGAGTACTTTTGACCCCTCTTTTTTGTGTCCACCCTGAAGGGTGATTCCGTTGTGGCTAAAAAAATCTATAGGGGTTGTGGTATATCTTTCATATAGAGACATTAGTGGATTTGATAGAGTTGGATATGGTAGATTTTAATGTTATCTTGGGGATGGATTTTCTTTATTCATGCTATGTGTCTTTCGATTGTAGGACCCAAAGGCCAATTTCCAATTTTCTAATGAGCCAGTAATTGAATGGGAGGAATGTTTTTGGTTTATAAAAGGAGGTTCTTCTCTTATCTCAGAGCTCATAAATTATTTTCCAAAGGGTGTCTGTATAATCTAATTTGGGTTAAGGATTCTAACTTTGAAAGTCCTCATTATAATCTTTCCCCGAGGTTAGTGAGATTTCTAAATTATTTCTCGGTGATCTTCCTGAAATTTTTTTCGACAGGAAAATAGACTTTGGGATTAACCTTCTACCAGATACCCATTCTATTTTTATCCCTCTATATAGAATAGCTTCGACTGAATTAAAGGAGATAAAAGAATAGTTAAAAGATCTTCTTGATAAGGGTTTCATCCATCCTAATATTTCCTCGTGGGGTGCTTCTATGCTTTCCGTGGGAAAGAAGAATGACTCTCTTTGGATGTGTATAGATTACCATCAGTTGAATACGGTAACAATGAAGAATAAATACCCTCTTCCTATAATTGATGATATTTTTGACCAGCTTTAGGGTGCTAGATGCTTCTCCAAGATTGATCTTCAATTGGGCTATCATTAGTTTAAAATTTGGGATGTGATATTCCCAAGACAACTTTCTGAACCTGGTAGACACTATAAGTTTTTGGTTATGTCATTTGGGTTGACTAATGCTCTAACTGCATTCATGGATCTTATGAATTGGGTTTTCTGGTAGTTTTTAGACTTTTGTTATTGTCTTTATTAATATTTTGGTGTATTCTAAGAGTGAGGAGGATCATATAGATCACCTTCGAATTGTGTTGAAGACCCTTAAGGATCAAAAGTTGTATGCCAAGTATTCTAAGTATGATTTTTGTTGAATTCTATGACTTTTCTTGATCATGTTTTTTCTAGTGAGGGGATCATGATGGATCCACAGAAGGTTGATACAGTTAAGAAATGTCCTAGACCTACGACTCCAACCGGTAGGTATGACAGGGGGTTTGTGGTGAGTTTCTCTTCTATTTTTTCTCCATTGAGAAGATTGATTTACAAAAAGGTTAAGTTTTTGTGGTTTGATGCTTATAATGGTAGATTTGGGAAGTTGATAGATAGGTTGACTATCTGTCCGAGGGTACTAATGGATTTATGATGTATTATGATACATCCCGTGTTGTACTGGTTTATGTCTTGATGTAACATGGTAAGGTTATGGCCTATTCTTCTAGGCAGCTTAAGGTTCATGAAAGGAACTATTCAACTCATGATTTAGAGTTAGAGAATACGATTTTTCATTAAAGATTCAGAACTATTATCTATATGGGGTTCATGTAGAGATCTATTCGAATCATAAGATCTTGCAATATATGTTTACTCAAAAGGAGTTCAATCTTAGGAAAAGGAGGTTGATTGAATTTCTTAAGAATTATGACATGAGCCTCCACTACCATCCAAGTAAAACTATTATTGTTGCTGATGCTCTTAGCAAGTTGTCTATGTTAAGCTTATCCCATGTAGATGAGGAGAAAAGAGGATTAGTGAAGGACATTCATAATTTAACTAACTTGGGAGCTCGTCTTTGGAATCTGAAGATGGGGGAGTTATTGTTTAGGAAGTGGCCATATCATCTCTTGGTGTTAAGGTGAAGGTGAAATAGGCTTTAGATCCCATACTTATATAGATTAAGGATGATGTTATCTAGTAAAAGGTTATGGTCATCGAGATTGGAAGAGATGGTTTTCTGAGACACCAAGGTAGGTTGTGTGGTATAAATATTGATGGGTTATGGTAAAGGATTTGGGATGAGGCTTAGAAGTCACAATATATAGTTAATCTAATTTTGACTAAAATATACCATGACTTAAAGGAAATCTACTGGTGGAACAATATGAAGAGAGATGTAGCAAATTTTGTCGTCGTGTGTATGGTTTGTCAATAAGTTAAAGTTGAACAGTTGAGTCCTGGTGGCATGTCTAAAGAGACAGAGTTGCCTATGTGGAAGTAGGAGATAATTAATATGGATTTCGTAACATGTCTTCCGCAGTCTCACAGTCATAATTACTCAATTTGGATCATTGTGGATAGAATGACTAAGTCTGCTCACTTACTACCTATTAGGACTAACTACTTTAGATAGTATTATGCTAAGTTGTTCATTCGAGAGATTGTGAAGCCGTATGGCACTAGTCTCTATTATTTCAGACCGAGGTATGCAGTTTTCATCTCACTTTCGGTGTTTGTGTCAAATAGGTTTGAGTACACAAGTGAACGTAGCACCTCTTTCCATCTTCAAACATATAGGAAAGTGGAGCATAATATTTAGACTTTGGAGGATATGCTGAGTTCCTGTATGATTGATTTCAAGGGAAGTTGAGTTGATCATTTACCTATTATTGAGTTTTCATATAATAATAGTTATCATTCTAGCATTCAAATGACTCCTTTTGAGGATCTTTATGGTAGGTGATGTAGGTCTCCTATTGGATGGTTTGAAGTTTGTGAGACTAGGTTGTTTGGTCCTAACTTGGTTTACCAAGACATGAAGAAGGTAAAAGTTATTAGATAAATTCTTAAGAATGCTCAAAGTTGCCAAAAGTCTTATGCGGATGTGAGGTAAAGAGAGTTGGAGTTCAAAGTGAATAATTGGGTGTTCTTGAAGGTATCTCCTATGTAACGAGTCATGAGATTTGAGAAGAAGGGGAAACTTAGTCCTCATTAGATTAGTCCATATTATATTTTGAGGAGAATTGGGAATGTTGCTTATGAATTGGACTTGCTTACGAGTTTGGGTTCTATTTATCCCATATTTCATGAGTCCATGCTAAAAAAAAGTGTGGATGATCCTTCCTTGATATCACCTGTTGAGGATGTCGGTGTTATTGATTCCTTGTCTTATGAAGATGTCCCGATTGACATATTAGATAAGCAATTTCATAGATTGAGGACCAAGGATGTAGCTTTAGTGAATCTTCTTTGGAGAAACTAAAAGGTAGAAGAGGCTACATGGAAAACTGAGCAAGATATGAAGGCTAAATATACATTCTTCTTCTTGGGATTTGAATAAAGTGCTTAAGGTATGCGTTTCACTTTCTTTTTGTTGCATTTTGAATTTGCCATTTGATTCTGGTGTATTCTTGCTATTCTTGCATTAAAAATGTCCAAACTCATCATTCGGGGATGAATGATCCTAGGGGGCAGTGGGGGGGGGGGGGGGGGGAAAGAATGAATCTTAGGGGGGGGGGGGGGACAATGTAAGACCCTTGAAATTTCCATCATTTTATTTTTTACCATAGTGTTTGAAATATCAATTTTCACTTGAATTATGTTTTGGGATATTAAAAGGGTAATTTGGAAAGTTTTGGAATTTTTGAAAATAGTTCGGGGTAATTTTGGAACATCGAGATAGTAAGCCTCTACGTTATCGCCCTTCGTGGTGGTTACCCTCCACGATATAAGTGTGGGACGAAGGATTAGCTCCACGATATTCACATGCCATACGAAGGTGTAATTTTCATGCAATTTTATTTTTTTTACTTAGGTTGAGGGGTTTTTGGTCTTTTGAAATTTTCCACTACTTTTAAACATAAAGCAATCCCATTCCCACCAGTTTGAAAGATCAAATCCCCCTACTTCACTCTCAAACACATAACGTAAGAACATTTAAAGGATTCACTGTGCATTTATTGTACGGGCTCCAAACTTCAAATTACTTTTGAATTATTGTGTGTTTTAGGCATGTATCTCTTCCCCAAACTTTATTTTTACATTGTGGCATCAATTTGATAGGTTTGCATGTGATTTAAATTGTGGGTTTTAAATTGGGTTGAGGGAGTTTTGTTGTTATTGATTTAATTACTTGTCCTATGATTTTAATTGACTATCATGCTTTGAATGTATTATTTTGGGAATGAATTGATACTTTAATTAATTGGTTAGAATGGGGAACATGAATTTCCCAAAATTGGATAAATTTTGGCTTGAAATTGCAAAAACCTCAACCCACATTATGATTTTGATTTAAATTGTGAAAAATTGCATGGTTTAACTTATTTTTGAACTCAATGCATCTAATGAATGGGAAATAATTATTTAAATTGGTTTTGAAAGGCCTTGGTGGCTATAGATTAGATTTTAATGGAACTTGGAGAGTTAATATGGTTATGTGAATATATTTGGCATGTGTGATTTATCTTGCAAGCATATTGGTATGATGATACCAAGTTGTTAATGCCTTAATGAATTACTCCCGAGTTAATGGTTGGAATTATGTGTTAAATGATTTTGATTTAGGTTTAAAGGGAGTAATGTAGCTCGTCGTGGAAGGTGGAGGTCTTGGAGGGACCGATAAAAGAAACAATGTTTGCCAGAGTGGGGATCTTTATGACCGTGTGCATAGTTCACACATTATATATTGGAGCCTCGGTGGCTTTGTCCCTTCCTTGGATTTCTTCGGTTCGTGTGGCTAACACACACTTCGGCCCTTTCAGCAAGGGGTGCTGAACCTATATAGTTTGTGGGTGCCTTTAGAACGGTTAGAGCTATAAATCTAGGATAATGATTTTAATTCTCATGCTTAAAAGCTTATTCCCTATCTTGGCATCTTATATATGTATATATGAATGTTGCATATAGTTTTTTAATAGTTTTTGACTGATTTGAATTTGGCATTATTTTATTCCTTCCTTTGGTTATATGTTTGCTCTCACTTCGCTAACCGTCCCCGAATTGTATATTTTTTCATAATGTAGAGTCCGAAGACACTTCTTTTACCCTTGTGTAGTGTTAGGTGGATTAGCACGTTCATCCAGTAGTTGTGAAGTGGTGAGCCTTCGTCTTTCAAAAGGCCTTATAATTTCCATATTCTTTCATTTTGACTCAGTACTTTTGGATTCTTTTGGTCATGGTTGGGGGCATGTCCCAACTTGTTTGGTATTCTGGGTTGATGGATTATTGTATTGACTTTTAGTTTCATTAAGTCATTCGTTCATCTTCTTATTTCTATTTAGTTGGCTTCTAAATTGTTGTTGTTGTTGTTGTTGTTGTTGTTATTATTATTATTATTATTATTATTATTATTATTATTATTGTTATTATTATTATTATTGTGCTCTTGAGGTTGGGTTAAGGGGTTGGTCTCCAGTCCATGGTGGACTTGAGATACCCGTCACAACCAGGCCGTGGTTCGAGTCGTGACACTTCATCACCTTCTATAATTACTGATTTATCTTTTATTTTTTGTTTGACCTTTTCCTCCAATAACTGGTTGTGATAGTTCACATTCACAAATATTTTTAGGAGCTTGTTGTGAAATTCCTAATGAAAAGGATAAAAAACTATCACTTGCATTACCAGACGATTCGAAATTAAGAAGTGCAACGAAAGTTCGAGGACTTTTTCTTCTCGATATGTTACCAACAAATTTTTCATTACTGCTCAGAACTATGCAGGATGGAATAGAATATTTTGCCTTAGTTAATTGTTTATTCTGAGTTCTAGGACATCTCCTAGGTTACAAAAGCTTAGTCATTGCAATAAAAAATTAAATTTATTTCAAAATCCTTATAATCAACACAAATAAAACAATCATTAAAAGGGAATTAAAATTTCTACTAAAAAACTAATAACACCAAAAATAGCTCAGTCATTATAAGAGAAATTAAAATTTATGTAAAATTTCTAAGAAATAAAACAATAAAATAACTCACTAAATAAAAATTTTTGGATGAAACCTAAAAGATAACATCATAGTTCAGACATTAAAAGATAAAGTTAAATTTCTACAAAATAACACCAAAAAGTGTAAAAAATTTTCAAAAATATAAAAATAATAACATTCAAAATCGCATAATTTTATTCATAAATTGTATAAAACAACAACAAAATAAGGCAGAAATTGCGAAAATCAAATATATCCAAAATAACGCATAAAAAACACAAAAAATGTAACAAGGGAAAACATAATATTGTTGTGATTTTAGAAAATTTGAGATTTCTCAGTAAACATCAATAATAGATAAATTAAAAGAAGTTTCATGCAGATTTGGAAACGAATGGAGATTGTACCTCAAGGTTGAGAAGCAGAACAGGAAAGTAAAGTGAAGTGAAAAAGAAATGGAATAAACAAATAATGAAGATATTAGGATAAAGGCGTTATTAAAGGCAAAGTTAAGCTAAATGTTGTAATTAAGCAAAAACTTTACTATATATGGTAATATAAATCCTTAAAAGTTATTAATTATGTACAAAAATATTTATAAAAAACACACCTAATTCATCTTGGAAAAGACAATCTTTACTTCAGAATAGTGCAAATTTGTAACGTGTAATACAGATATTTTATTTCTTATCAGATGTTTCGTATATTGAAAATTTTGTGGGTTATTATTTTTATTAGGTTGGACAGGTCAACTTAACTAAAATAAGCAAACTAGTTAAAAATACCATTATTAGTCCATTTTTAATTTTAAAAATTAGATAAATATTGTCTAATTAAAAAAATATAGATTTATCATTAAAAGGGTATATCTATAATATTCCATAGACAGTGGAGGTATACTACTCCACTTTTTTAATGGAAAATATATTTGCTATAAATTGAAAAGTTGAGGTGTCATGATCCGATCTAACGGACCGCGCGGACACTTATACTATCCGAAGTATCTAGGAGAACCCTTATTAACGAACTAAAAATATGCAAAAAACTTATGTTAATATACAAATAAAATCATTTAACACACTAAGATAAACTATTCAAATCTATTACAAATATAAACAACTGTCATTTTTTATCCCAAGACCTGGTCAGATAGGGACAAGGGCTACATATTATATAATAGACTAACAATAAAATATTTAATAAAGAAACTCCACTTCTATCAAGAATGAGGTGTAGAAGTTGGTGTTAAATATTGTCATCTATCTAATAACAACAAAACTAACCTGCATCCAGTCTACACCCCCCAAAAGGAACGTAAAGAGTAGGGTCAGTACAAACACACATACTGATAGTCATCATTGGGCGACCAATATTAGTTCACATAATCATAAAAATAGAATTAAAGAAAAGAAATCTTGACATCTTAACAGAAATATAATCCAACTCAGGTTATAATAACATTATCATACTTTACTCATATAAGTTACATCATCCCAACTACTCTTCCAACTCCATCAATATTATATTCACTATTAACTTACTCTAACCTCATTTATTCACATCATTAAGCACAATCCAACTCTAATGCATCACTATCCCTCTTCATTTACCTTAACTCTTCCTTTACTCACATTCAAAAGAACAACCGAATAATTATAGACAACTCACACTAAACTATGGGATAGAAACAACCACTCTCTTGTAACATTAAATAATAATAACAATCCAAATTGAGTAATAAGGATCACAACAAGTATAAATGAAGCAAATCGATTAATATATAACAAGAAAGCACAAACTTTCACTTTTTCAGGTATATGTCACACAATCAATCTTAAGGATGTAGTCAAGTAATGAATACGAGTCAACTCATATCTCAGTAAAACACACAAGAGAACTCAAGTCTCATTAGCAAACCTCAAAAATTACATTGAAAAATACATAATTCAATTATTGGAACTTTAGGATCATTTCTTTTGGATTATTCATTGGATTTATTACTTTAGATCACTTCATTATCAATTTTTTTTTATTATTATAATGATGATGATGTAAAATCACGGCACCTGATGCAATCATATCCCACAATAATACCAAATTTAACCATTGTCCATATTTCTTGAGAATTTAATAAAGTAGGAAAATCAAAATTTAACGTTGGCCACATTAATTGAGAAATCAATAAGGAAGAAATATCAACATTTAAAATTAGTCACATTGCTTAAGAAATTAATAATATAGCAATATCAAAATTTAACGTCTGCTATTTTCATTTTGTAATATATATTCATCTTTCACTTACTAACACCTATCAAGGTATCTCACAAGCCTTCATTACTCAATGCATTTTTTTCAATCACAATATCATTATGGATTAAGATATTTTATTTATCAATATTTTAGGCCCCTCACGGGTATCAGTTCAAGGAGTTATTTATCAAACAAGCCTCTTATAGGAATAATTCAATAAATCATCATTATCATAAATTTAGCCTCTCATGGGCGTCCAATAGATAAACTATGTTTATCAATATCAAATCATGAATGTCATAATATACATCACAATGTAACATGCAAACAAATAAGTCACTATTGGAGCCTTCTTATTAATTAATTATTCAATTACCACCCTCTCCTCAAATACCACCACTTGAGTTCTAACATTACCACCCATAACTAGCATATTCAAGCCTATCATTATTCTCTACCTCTCTCTACAAAATACAATGCTCACAACGATCCAAGTCATCTATCCCATAGGTCTCATAGTCATCAAGGCATAATATTTAACTTATTACTTTATAACTCAACTAAGTCCATTACTAGGACAACTAAGAATCATCGTGTCCACAAACTTTATCTACAGTAATCCTCATTTCAGACACATAACACATAGTACCATAAATATCACATAATCAATGAATAACATAGTTTTCAGGAAACAGGTTTAAATATTTTTATCCACCTCAATGCCATGCCCCTGGGCGTAGATATACTTTCTCCCATTAATTATATGTTATGAAAATATGAAGTAACATAGTCTTTTACTTATTAAACTGAGTCTACTAGGACCCCAAGCTTTTGAAAGAAGAAAACCATATCAAGGATAGTCGTTCCTTTCCTTACTGTCTTTAAATATCAATTATCTGAAGATAGAGCAATAATACGAGTAAATGAATAATTACTCTTCAAACAAATATTTTGGGGATTCAAATCTACTAATTCAACACTTAATTCAAGGTCTATAACATTCTCAAAGGTTAATTAATCATTAACTAGATTTTTTAAGCTTAACTCATCTCCATTAATAAATTTTTTATGCTTAAGGTCTTATCTTTATAGAATTTAAGGTTTCTAACCATCAAAATTCATAATTTAGTTTACCAAACTCATATTAGAAATCATTAATTTATAAAATAGAATTAGCTCAAGGCGATATTAGGAACACCCATGAGTTTTTCCCAAAAATACACCATTAAAGGTCTTTATAAGAATTATAAGATGTTAATAGATTACAGAATTAAGAAGATGATGGAAAACTTACCTCAACGGAGAGCTTTCACCCTAAACATTAAGAAATAACTATCTTGGATTGGGGAATGAAGATCTGAGATTTTAGACCTAAAAGTTGGCTAAAACTGATTTAAATACCACCAGAATTTGTGCAATAACAAAATTTCCATTTTAGCCCAGACAGTGTTTGGTAAAACAGTCATAACTTTTTAGCCTAAATTTAGATTGACAAACGGTTGTTGCATTGGAATACAAACTTAGTGAACTTGAATTTTGCTAGGTATGAAACTTGAATTACTTTAGTATGAGACCTTTAATATAAAATCTCCATTAATAGAGTTGGGTTAATCTTGAAAGAACTAGTTAATGGTTAATTGAGCTTGGGGAATGACCTAGACCTTGAATTAACATAGAATTAGAGTGTTTGAATCCCTAAGATATTTGTTTGATGAGTAATTGTTTAATTAATCTTATTATTGCTTTATTTTTTGATGATTGATTATTTTAAGACATGAAGAAAAGGAGAAATCATCCTTGTTGTGCCTTGCTTCTTCCAAAATCTCGACGTCCAAGTTGGCCAGGGTTAATAAGCAGAAGGATGTGTTACTTCATATTTTCATATCAAATAATTAATGGAAAAAAGTATGTCTAGGACTGTGGGTATGAAATTAAGGTGGATAAAAATATATAAACTTGTTATAGATTGATTATGTGATGTTTAGGGCATTATGTTTTATCTGCCCGAAGGAAGGATTGATCTTTATGAAGTATGTGGACATGATGTTTCTTAGTTGTTCCTGTGATGAACCTAGTTGAGTTATAAAGGTAATATGTTGTATATTTTTCCATGATAATGGTTAATCACTTGAGTCATTGTGATAATCGTATTATGTGGAGAGAGGTATAGAATAAGTATAGGCTTGAATATGTCAGTTATAGGTGGTGATGTTATAACCCAAGTTATGGTATTTGAGGAGGTAGTGGTAACTGAATAATTAATGAGTAATGAAGTCTCCAACAATAACTTGTATGCTCTAGTATTGCATTGTGATTTATTTTATGACATTCTTGATTTCATATTGGTAAACATACTTTATCTATTGGACGCATGTGAGAGGCTAGATTGGTGATATTGATTATTTATTGAATTATTCCTATGGGAGACTTATTTGATAATGATATCTCCTTGAATTTATGCCATGAATGGCGTGTAGATGTTCATGATAAATTGTTGAAATAATTCTTGTAAGAGGCCTAAAATGTTGATAAATGACTAATCTTGATCCATAATGATAATGTGACTAAAAAGTATACATTAAGTAAAGAAGGATTATTATATACCTTCTTACAGGTTGAAAAGTGAAAGACAAATATTTATTAAGTGTTGAATAATAATAAATTTTTGGCAGCAATGTGTCCGACATTAAATTCTGGTATGTTTATCTTATTGATTGCTTAAGTAATGTGTACAATGTTAAATTTAGATATTTCCACCTTATTGATTTCTCAAGCAATGCGGATGACGTTAAATTTTGATAGTGCTATCTTATTAATTTCTCAAGAAATATGGCCGATTTAATTTCTAATATTACTGTGAGATATATTTTATTGGTGCCACGAGATAGAATCATTATAATAATAATAAAAAAATTGATAATAAAATGATCTAAAGTGATAAATACAATAAATAATCCTAAATAATTGATCCCAATGTTCCAATAATTGAATTAATCTTTTTCTAAGAGAATTTGTAAGGTTTGCTAATGAGGCTTGATACTATTGTATGTCTTACTAAGATATGTGTTGACTCATATTCCCTACTTCATTGTGTCCTTGAGATTGATCATGTAAAATGAATGGGGAATAGTGAAACTCTGTGCTTTCTTGCTTCATATTGATGGACTTACTTTATTTATACTTGTTGAAATCGTGGCTAACCTGATTTGGCTAGTTATCGTTATTTAATATTAGAAGAGATGGTCAGTTGTTAACTCAAAATTTTAGTGTGAGGAGTCTATGATTACTGGGTTGTTTCTATGAGTATGATTAATGGAAAAAGGTTACGTGAATGACGAGGGATAATGATGTATTAGCATTGAATTGTGTTTGATGGTGTGAATTAATGAGGTTAGAGTATGTTAGTAGTGAATATAAAATGGATTGAGTTGGAATAGTAGTTAGAATGATGTAACTTATATGGGTGAAAGTATGATAATGTTATTACAACTAGAGATGGATTATATTTCTGTTAAGATGTCATGATTTCTTTCCTTTAATTGTAATTTTATGATTATGTGGGATGATATTGGTCGGCCAATGATGTCTATCAGTACGTGTGTTTGTATTGACCTTGCTCTTGTATATTCTTTTTTCGGGTATAGACTGGATGAAAGTTAGTTTGGTAGTTACTAGATAGATGACCATATTTAACACAACTTTTATACCTATTCCTTCTAGTAGTAGACTCTTTTTATTAATTATTTTATTATAAATATAATGTGTAATATGTTCCTCTTATACATATCTGACTAGGTCTTTTGATAGTAAATGATAGTCATTTGTATTTGTAATAGATTTCAATAGTTTATCTTAGTGTGTTAAATGATTTTATTTAAAAAATAAGTCTTACTTTTATTTTTAATTGGCTAATAAGGATTCTTTGAGCTACTTAGGGTAGTGTAGGTGTCCGTATGGTTTGTTCAGTTAGGGTTGTGACAATTCTTAATAGAGCATTAGGTTCATCGTTCCCATAAGTACAAGAGCAATGTCAAGTGGAGTTTTGCAGATTAGTGTGTAGGTCCCACACCCAATCTTTAAAAGGTTTTAAGGAATGTAACAGTCATTTCCCTTTCTTAATGTAATACCCCATAATATTGTAGGCAATTTTCCAACTATACGCCACATGATTAGAGGTCCCAACGCAATTATTTCCAAATTAGTACAAGTGACACGACCATTTTAACACCCCAAGATTTCAAAAATTTTATTTTTGTCCTTCTTGAGTTTGAAACATTGATTTTATGACTTGCAATATATATTGGAGTATCAAAAGGGTCATCCATAAGAGTTTCAGAATTTTCAACATTCTTTCGAAGTGATTTTGCACATGGAGGTAGTAAGCCTTTGTGATTTTAATTTTTCATCGAGGATAGTCTCCATTAGACAAGCACGTCATGGAGGTTAGCCTCCGCGATACGCAGTGTGTAACGAAGGCTAGCCTCTGCAATAGCCAGCATGCCAAGAGACTTTGAAAAATTGAGTAGTTTTCTTTTAGTTAAATGGGTACTTTGGTCTTTTTCCCCTCTCCCTAAACACCCAAGTGAACGATGTTCATTCTCTTCCTTTTACCAAAATCACAAAAAATCAAATGCTTCCTTCAAGAATTCACCATCTAAGGTTCAAATTCCAACTTTTCTCTAAGAATTCAAGAACAGGTATGTGGGGTATTCATCAACAGATTCCTCCACCCATTTAGTCCCCAAAATCCCTTATTTTTCAAGTATGAACCTTTTAGCTCTTTTGATAAAATTTTAATGTCAAATATGAAATTAATCAACTTTCTCTTAATAGTTTTTAATACAAATCATGAAAATGTGTTTCCCCATGTTCATTATGTCCTCACATGTTTTATAAACTCAGTCACCCATATTATGTTCAGTGGACACCATGTTAATTATCAATTTATGAATTTCACCATATGAGCATGTTGTCCTTATAAGTTTAACATCTACCAATGCTCATAATTATGGATTTTATTAGTTTAGTGAAATATACTATGTTTTGGTTGAACAAATCATGAATATCATTTAGTATTATAATAGTGTTATTGTACTTCATGTATTATTCAATGTTGGTGGGTTTACGATTAAAAGCAACAAGTCAGTCAGATCATGTTTTTATTACTATGTTCAAATTATCCAAGTCACGTTGAGGAATTTTTAGTTGTGCATCCTGTTAACTTTAATCAGTATCAGTGTGAGTTCAATTAGGAGCAGGATTTCACCGAGCGAACCTTTGGATTAAGGTTCACCCACCAATAGAGGACTGAGAACTTTAGTAGTAGTCCTGAAGTTCTATAACTATATAGCAAGCATAGGTTACGAGATGTTACCCACCAGTAGAGGATGAGCACTCTCTTAGGGGTCATCCGCCAGTAGAGGACTGACACCTTTTTCCTTCAGGACATCATCATAGTAGATCCACATAGCCAGTGTTAGTACCCGTGGCAAGGTACTGAGACCCTTATAACTGGGATTACAAGTTGGACCCCGATTAGCACAGATTGGGGAATCTTAGTTACATGATAGCTTTAACAGTCTCAGTTCCGTATTAAGACCACATCAGCTCAGGTTTACATGGCCAAGTATTCAGTTTATCAGCTATATAGTCAATCAGTTTTATAGATTATTTTAGTATATGCTTTACTTGGTTTTGCATTCATTTTGTATATTCATATATTCATGATTAGTATCTATATGTACTTCAGTTAGTCCTCATCTCAAAAACTAGTACATTGCAAGTACTGACCGCATACTATCTTTTGCGTTGATTGATTTCATAATATAGGTCCAAAATGTAATTTCCATGATCACCCTTAGTCAGTTCAGTTCCACTTAGCTGTGGTTGTGGTGAGTCTTCATTCATCGAGGATAATTTATTTGTTGTTATTTTCAATACTTCCTTTATTTTAGCCAGTTGGAGTTAGTTGGGGATGTGTCTGACCCGACCCAACCTGACCCGGGGGCCTTGTTGTAATAGGCATCTAAGGTCCAACCGAGATCGGAGACCACCCTCATTACCCAACCCAACCTCCAGTCGCCTGCTCTAAGTTGGTTGAATTTTGAATATATAACAAGATAGCGTAACTGGACAAGGACTGACTTTGGGATAGGTATTTTCCTAGACCAACCCTACCAAGTTATCCCATCCACCAAACCATACCAACCAAACAACCAAACCAATACCGAACAAAGGGCCATAAACTAGGCCATAACCAAATGAGTTCCAAAACATAATGTGATTAACCCCAAAATGAGAGAGGATTGACCAATAAAAATATCATCAATCTGTATCATCCTTAATACCAATACCAATGCTAATGCTGAAACCAATACCGACCCCTCCCATACCAACCCATAGTAATACAATAAAAGCCTCTAACCAAAAAAAATACAAAAATCTAATTGGAACATGCCCCCAACCATAGCCAAAGCTAATATCCATAAATAGGTCAAAGTTTGAAATAACATCCACGAAATAGAGCCTTCTGGTAGGGGTAGGCATGGTATGGTATATACCAAATACCATATCAAAATCAAAATTTTTCATACTGTGGTATGAATGTTATGGTATTTGGTGGGAATTTTAAATTATTTTGATATTTGATATGGTATATGGTATTTATGCATTAAATAGCGAAATACCTTATCGAAGTTTCTTAATAATATATAAAACCCATATATATTATATTTAAGATTGTTAATTATATTTATATATCATCCATTAGCCAATTGAATATAATAGTAATTTTTATTCTGAAATAAAATTTTTGGGAATCTTATTATTGAGGAGTACTATGCTTAAGTTTAGGTAATGTTGTTTAGAGGTTGCACCTTGGACTATACAATCATGATTGAAATATTCTTATTGTGTAATTAATTAACAAAGATAGTTGTTAGTATGGTATGATTGAGACATTTTTAAGGTTTAAAGTTGTAGTTTTTATTATATGAATATATGTAAGTAAAAATCAAATAAAGTATGGTTACCAAATTACTATACCGTAAAATATCAGAACTGACGTTAAAAATACCTAACCATACAAAAATAATTTTGTATGGTAATGGTACTGCTCTTTTAGATATCGAAAGCCAAAATTACCATACCAAAGTTTAAAATACCGTACAGTACTGTACCATGTCCACCCCTACCTTCTAGATATATGAAAGCTCACCACTTCAATCCAAATGATGACCCCAAAGTCAGAATCGTTAAGCAGTAGAAGTAGAATCGTTAGCTCCTATATTGGATGGGGATACAATGCCCGAAGATGGGTTAGAGGGTGAATACTAGCATGAACTCAGGATAAGGATAAAATAATGCCATTTATAAAAACAAGTAAATTCCATCCATATACGCACAACCATATATATATATATAACTGTGTCGGGAAAGGTGACCAGGTTTAGCATGCCATTAAAACCTTTACCTGGGCTGTGTATCTCTGTCGTCCTAAATAACCCACGGGCTATATTGGTTCAGCTCCCCCTACTGAAAGGGCCTCAGTGCATGAAGCCGCACGACCAGGAAACAAAACTTGGGATGACTAGTACATCACAAAGAATATAATGTAACATCATGTACACGGTCTCTAGGACCAAACCTCACATCCACAAATTTGAGTTTCCATTTTAGATTCGCCGGGACATCCACCTTCCACAACTTTAATACACGTCTCTCCTTTAAGACCAATTAAAACCATTTTTCCAACACAACCATTATTCCATTATTATTAACCAAGGCTATTAGTAGTGGTATCATCATACCAACACTAAATTACAAGTATTATCCCTAGCCAAACCATTTTTAGATCAAGGGATTTCCATGTATCCATAGATCATATTCAACCAAATCCATGGCCACCAAGGACTTTCCAATCCATTTAAACCATTCATATAATTTAGGATTCCGTTACTAGATTTAAACCATGCATAAGTTCCATTGCAAAACCAATGTAACAGTGAAAACATTTTTAAAGGCATTTTATGAAATACACTAGGGGCATAGTATTTCCAAAATCAAAGTCCATTACAAAAAAACATTCTCATGCAACCAATTATCGTAAACCACCATTAATACACATAAAAGCATAATTAAAACACGGTAAAACAATAACCAAGCATTTATAACTAAAACCTCCAAATCATAGTTGAAAATCCAAAACCAAACAATATTTAAATAATAAAAATAGTGTATAAGACCATTCCTTTAGTTTGAACTAATAATGAGGGAAGAGTGCATGCCTTAAACCTAGATGACGATGGAGAAAAATCACCAAGTTAAGCCCCAATTTACTCCTTAAGATAAAACCCTATCTTTCTTTGCCTAAAAACTCTAGAGGGGATTTAAGAGTGTTTCCAAGTGTTTAAGAATAGAATAATAGGGAAAATAACCCTCCAAGTTAAATATAAGTCGTGGGAATGTAATGCACCAAAATCTCATTTCAAAGTGTCACATGTGCTCAAGGCTACAAGTAGCCCCAAGCTAACCCATGGAGCCTGCTACTAAATCTAACATTTACTTTAGGATAAATAAGCTAAGAATAATACTATATCGTGCCGAATCTGAACTATAATAACAGAAAACATTATCTGGATAATAAATACTAAAAATCTAGAAAACTCCAACTATTAGTTTGGCAAGCCTCTACTTACTAAGGAACTAGAGAGTCATTGGGACAAATCCCCAACTGACGGGAACTGAACAGAAATAATAAATGACTGCTATGAAGATTGAAAATAATAGAAATAGGTCCTTAAACCATTGGGACTCACCAACTACGAAAGTGTAGATGAAGGTACTCAGAGATCGCTGTCGCTGCTGAGGTTAAGCACCTGAACCTACATTATGAGACAATGTAACACACATATATATATATATATGGATCAGTACTTTGAGGGTGTACTAAGTATATGGGGGTGTATACAATAAGTAAACAATATCATTAATCTTTATAAAATCATGCATGTTGATATAATTAACTCACATAGCTTGAGTAAAACTGAAATCTGAATCTCATAAATCATTACTAATGAAGCACATAGTATAAATCTCGTGAGTCATTACTTAGTTCTAAAATATGTGTTCTTCTCTTATTCTCAAAGTTTATAAGAAAAATAAATCTTAAAGTAATAGCTTTCAAAACATATACTTTTATCTTATAGAGAATAAGGGACTTCTTTTGAAAATTAGAGATTATAGGATTTTGGGACTTTGACTTAGGAACTTAGATTTGGGTACTTTGGGAGTTTTTTCTAACGGACATAAACCATGTGAGCTGACATGGAGTCCAATGTCTTACCCACTTTGGGGAGAGATGTTCTACCCTTTCCATCAGAATAAAACCTTAACTTTAGTGATCATTATCTTAACCCACTTAGGGTAAATTATAATCCTATGGTGGCTCATAGTTCTGTTGTATGAAACCTTGGAATCACACCTAATCGGTGATAAATACTACTCCCATACTTAAGCTCAAAACTTTTAGGAAAATGCAACTTAAAATATAGCATATGGTCTAAAATGAAAGCCAATTATGCTTATCTTTGCTTTAAATCACAAATTTTATGAAATATGTGGATTCCCTTCTTAGCTTAGACCAGGAGGTCTAATCTTTATTTAAAATTTGAAAATAATCTAGTCATGGGTGCTTACATTACAAACAATCTTGAAACCACAATCTTTAAATGGGGTCTATTGACCCAAACATCAACCTCATATCAAAACATCTTAACAATTCATGATTTGTAATGCAATTATTCATAATTATCTTAAAATCTGTAAATTTCAGTAGTAGGCATGGAAATATAAACAAAATCATGTAAGTCAATCTTTAATCCATGGAAAATCTCATAATATTGCAAATAATAGTAATGGGTATAAACCCTAACTAGAATTTCATAGAAAATCTCATAAATTGCAGTAATTTTGTGATGAAAATAAGCTTTTGGGCACAAGGGTGAAAGAGTTACCCTTTTTCAAACTCCACACACCTTATTTGGCTTAAGTCAATGGAACCAAATGACTTTTGAAGCCTTGAGAATATTCTTGGAGGCTTTTCTTGAAAGTTCTTTAATGGTGATGTTTGATTCTTTAGTTTTATTGGAGAAGGGTTTGTATTTAGTTTTTAAGGAGTAATCCTGAAAGAAACCCTAGTTTTCATATTATAGATAAATATGATGTTCTCAGCTTTGATCAGATGTAATTAGGTGTTAAAAAGAGTGGGAAAAGACCCAAAAACCCTTTTAAAAATAGCATTAAATTGCTGAATAGAAGTTGCGATGGCTTGGGCGATGGTGCATCGCTGGATCAACGGTACGTTAGCTTGCCCTTCGTACCTTGGCCAGAAAAGGGACTTACTACCTTAGCTGAGATGGCTTGGGTGATAGTCCATCGCTGACTCGACGGTCTGTTGGCTCTCCCATCGTACGTTGTCCAGTGATGGGAGAGCGACGGTCCATCATTGGCTACCTCAGTTGCAATGGCTAGAGCGACGGTCCATCATTGGCGCGTTAGTTCGTCGTCCTATTCATTGCTCCTGTGCAGTTCGAATAACTCTCTTTAAAATGTCCTTAACTTTTTACCTGACAATGGATTTTGGAAAATTTGGTATCGTTGGAAAGCTAATTCAATTTGCAACATGACAAAAAGTCAAAATTGGGGAAATTCTATTTGATTTAAAGATTATTCACTTAGGAAGTCATCCCTAAATCTGTTGGAGGCTAAACTGGACTTAAAGAATGTTCAGGGTATTACAATATCTCCCCCTTGGGAAAATTCATCCTCGATTGTGGCTAATGAAACTCAGATGCTGAAAATTGAGGCTATAACTGACATATACTACTAAAAACTTGACTAAACCAATTTGAAAATGCATGAACAAACTCATGAATGTCTATATAAATCTTGAAGCATGTAATAAGAAGAGATGAATTGAGGTAACTTCAACATCTGTATATGATTTCTAATGACTCTGAGCACATCTGTATATGATTTCTAATGACTCTGAGCTATCTTCAACCTTTCTCTAATCAACTTTACTTTTTCCATAGCCTCAAAGACTGCATCAGGTCCAATCAAAGTAGCTTCACCCACTTCAAACCAACCTATTGGTGACCTACATCTCTTCCCATACAAAGCCTCAAACGGGGCCATCCGAATTCTAGAGTGATAACTGTTGTTATAAGAAAACTCAATCATTGGAAAATGCTCATCCCAACTACCTTTAAAATCAAGAGCATATGGCCTCAACATGTCTTCCAGAGTTTGGATGGTTCCCTCAGCCTAACCATCTGTTTGTGGATGAAAAGAAGAACTAAGATGAACTTGGGTACCAAGACCCTTATAAAGGCTCTCCAGAACTGGGAAGTAAACTGAGTACCCCTATCTAAGATGATAGACAAGGGAACTCCATGCAACCTGACTAACTCCCAGATATACAACTTAGCATAATCCTCATCTGTATAAGATGTATACACTGGCAGGAAATGCGCTGACTTAGTCAACCTCTCTACAACAACCCAAATCAAGTCATGATGATGACGCAAAAGGGGTAAACCAGTCACAAAATCCATATTTACCTCTTTCCAATTCTAAGTGGGGATACAAAACTCTTGCATCGCAGCACCAGGTCTTTGGTGCTCTACCTTAAACTGTTGGTAAGTTGCTCACTTTATCACAAACTCTTCTATTTATTTCTTCATACCACTCCACCAATAGATTTCTCGCAAGTCGTGGTACATCTTGGTAGCACCAGGATGAATGGAATACCGCGCACCATAGACTTTAGCCATAATTCTCTGCCTTAACTTATAAACACAAGGAACACATAATCTACCCTAAAACCTTAACACACTATCTCGCTCTTGGGAGAAAACTACCACCGTTTGGTCCTTAATTATTTCCTTTAGTTTGACCAAACTAGGGTCCATGTCTTGCTTCTCCTTCACTTCCAAAACTAAAGAGGATTTGAAACTACTCTGAACCTAAATATTGCCTTCAACTGAATCAAGCAATCTCACACCCAATGTATCCAAACGATGAACTTCACGAGATAAATATTTCTTATTCTTCTCCATATGAACCACATTGCTCATAGACAACCTACTAAGGGAATCTGCCACTACATTGGCCTTGGTCGGATGAAATAACACACTCATATCATAATCTTTTAGCAACTCTAACCATCTACTCTATCTAAGATTCAACTCCCTCTGAGTGAACATATACTGCAGGATTTTGTAATCAGTAAACACATCAACATGAACATCATAAAGATAGTGTCTCCAAATTTTCAAAGAAAAAATCACAACAGCTAATTCAAGATCATGGGCTGGGTAATTCTTTTTATACAGTTTGAATTGTCTAGAGGTATAGGCTATAACCTTACCTCTCTGCATCAACACACAACCTAAAACAACTCTAGAGGAATCATAATACACCACAAAACTATCCATACCATCGGACAAAGTTAACACAGGGGATAAAGTTAGTCGGGTCTTTAACTCCTGCAAACTCTTCTCACAGGGATCTGACAAAAGGAACTTAACTTTATTTTGGGTCAATCGGGTCATGAAAGATGCAATAGATGAGAAACCTTCAACAAAACAGAGGTAATAGCCAGCTAGACCCAAGAAACTTCTAATGTCTGATGGAGAGATAGGTCAAGGCCAATTTGTTATGACTTTTGTCTTTTGTGGATCAACTTTAATGCCATCGAAAAAATAATATGACTGAGAAAGGCTACTGATCTTAGCCAAAACTCACACTTACTAAATTTGGTGAATAATTAATGATCTCTAAGATCCTGGAGGACAATTCTAAAATGATCTTCATGGTCATCATCACTACGAGAGTAAACAAGGATATCATCTGTGAACACTATGACAAATAAATCAAGATATTTTCTGAACACTCAATTTATGAGGTCTATAAAAGCTGCTAGAGCACTGGTTAGCCTAAAAGACATGACTAAAAAATCAAAATGACCATAATGAGTTCGGAAGGCTGTGTTTAGAATATCACACTTCTTCACCTCAAGTTGATGATAGCCGGATCTAAGGTCTATCTTTGGGAAATAACTTTCACCTTGCAATTGATCAAATAGATCATCAATTCTGGGAAAAGAATACTTGTTCTTGACTGTGTCCATATTAAGCTGATGATAGTCAATGCACATATGGAAAGTACCATCTTTCTTTCGCACAAACAAGACAAATGTGCCATATGGTGAAACACTAGGCCTTATGAAACCTTTATCTAAAAGATCTTTGAGTTACTCTTTCAACTCTTTAAGCTTTACGGGTGCCATATGATATGGAGGACTAGAAATAGGCTATGTATCGGGAAGAAAGTTAATCCCAAACTCTATCTCTCTATTAGGAGGTACCATTGGGAGATCTTCTAGAAAAAAAATTAGGAAACTCATTAACTATATTGACTGACTGAATAGTTGGAGTCTCAGACTTAGTTTCTTTAACTCAAACTAGATGATAGATACAATCTTTGGAAATCAACTTTCTAGCCTTAAGGTAAGATATAAAATGACTCTTACAAGATACTGAATTGCCTGACCATTCAAAAATTGGCTCATCTAGGAATTAAAATTTAACCACAGGGATATGACAATCTATAGACACATAACAGGAATGAAGCCAATCCATACCCTAAATAAGATCAAAATCGACCATATCTAACTCTATCAGATCTATGAATATGACACTATGAAGACTAATAATAGGACACCTTTTATAAATTTACTTAGTAACCACTTATTCACATACTGGAGTAGCAACTAGGAAAGGCTCAGGAATCTTTTCGGGACTTATTTCAAAATTCACAGCAACTATCGGGGTCACATAAGAGATATTTAATCCAAGGTCTAACAATACATACACATCAAAATAAAAGATAAGAAGCATACCAGTAAAAACATCCGGTGAAGCCTCCTACTCCTAGCAGGATGGCAAGGAATAAAATAAATTCTGGCATTGACTGCCAGCATTACTGGATGAAGCGCACTGAGAAGAAGCTGGGCGGGCTACAGGAGTTGGAGCACTGGTAGCCTGAGTTTGAGGGCAAACATCTCTACTTCCTAGCTTAGCATACAGACACTCTCTAAGTCTATAACCCAACTTTATACAACCAAAAAAACCCCTCTGATTGGCCAAGCACTCATCAGGATAGGTTCTACCATGCTTAGCGCATTGGGGATAACTGGGTCTATTACTTACACTATTCTGAGATCTGGGTATAGAAGAATTATTCCATTGCTCCTGCCTATTTCTGGGTTTGGTAACATTGGCTAATGAAGGTACTGGCATAGATGAACAACTCTAAATCTGTGAACGATTCCCTTTATGGGATTTAGTCTAACCATACTTCAACTATTCTGATCTAGCCCTCTTATTTCCCTTTACTCTATCTCTTTCTTTTATCTTCTCTATCTCAATCAATTGAGCATGCATTATCAGTCTAGAAAGATACATGTCTCTATTGAGCATAAAAGTTCGACACTCCTTAACCACTAATTCAAACACACTAGTCACAAACTTACTCATACTATATCTGGGGTCAGCTATCAAGTCAGGAACATACTTAGATAACTGGTTGAACTTGAGGCAATACTTCTTTACTATCATAGAGCCTTGCCTCAGGTTCATGAACTCCTCTACCTTTGCTTCCCTTATCTAAAGTGGGAATAACTTGTCTAAGAATGCATCCTAAAACACCTGTCAAGTCATAGGAGATGCATTCTCCCCTCTACTCTTTCACCACATCATAACCTTATTATAAGAAATATCCTTCAGCCTATAGGATACCAATTCTATACTCTATTCTTTAGAAACATGCATATCTTTAGAAACATGCATAACATGCATAAGGTGGTTGTTTGTCATTCCTATGAGCACTAACTCTATGATGAGGCATATTCTATCATGAAAGAGCACGAGTTAATAGTAGATAGAGATAGTTGTAAGCATGATTGATTCTGAAAAAAAGAGATGACTTTTCCTAAAACGTCTTATATCCTCTTGCTCATGATGTGGCGCATTTCACACTGATGATCAAGACTCTACGTAATGTGGCTTCTTAGACTCCCTAGAACTCTCTAAACCTTAGGATTTAATACCAAGTTTGTAATCTCCCAAAATCTTATCCTGGAGTATCACATGGCGCTCAGGGCTACGAGTAGTCCCAAGCTAAAACTTTGAGCCTGCTACTGAATTTAACACTTACTTTAGGATAAATAAGCTAAGCAATAATACTATATCATGTCAAATCTAAAATATTATAAGAGAAAATATTATTTGGATAATAATGTTGACAATTTGGAAAACTCCAGCTATTAGTCCAAAAGCCTCTACTTACTAAGGAACTAGAGAGTCATTAGGAAAAACCCCAACCTGACTTGAACTGAACCAAAAACAATAAATGACTACTATCAAGACTGAAAATTAGAGAAATAGGTCCTCAAATCATAAGGTCTCACCAACTACAGAAGTGTAGATAAAGGTACTCGAAGATCATTATTGCTGTTGAGGCTGAGCATCTGAACCTACATTATGAGACAATATTGCACATAGATATATATGTGGATCAGCACTTTGAGGAAGTACTGAGTATATGGGGTATATGCAATAAGTTAACAATATTATCCATCTTTATAAAATTATGCATGCTGATATAACTGACTCACATAGCTTTAGTACTACTGAAATTTGAATCTCATAAATCATTACTAATGAAGCATATAGTATAAATCTCATGAGTCATTACACTTAGTTCTAAATCTATGTTCTTCTCTTATTCTCAAAGCTTATTAGAAAAAAAAATCTTTAAACAATAGCTTTTAAAACATATATTTTTATCTTAAGGAGAATAAGGGACTTCTTTTGAAACTTAGAGATTATAGGACTTAGGGATTTAGGGACTTTGTGACTTTGACTTAGGAACTTTGATTTGGGGACTTTTGAAGTTTCTTCTAACTGACATAAACCATGTGAGCTGACATAGAGTCCAACGCATTTTCCATATTGGAGAGAGATATTCTACCCTTTCCATCAAACTAGAACCTTAACTTTAGTGATAACTATCTTAATCCACTTAGTGAAAATTATAATCCTACAGTGGCTCAAAGTTTTGGGGTATGAGACCTGGGAATCATACCCACTCGATACTAAATACTACTCCTATACTTAAGCTCAACACTTTTAGGAAAATCCAACTTAAAATACAATATATTGTCTAAAATAAAAGCCAATTATGCTTATCTTTTCTTTAAATCATAAATTGTATGAAATATGTGGATTTCCTTCTCAGCTTAGACCAAGAGGCCAAATCTTTATCTAACATTTTAAAATAATCTAGTCATGGGTTACTTACCGCACAAACAATCTCAAACCCACAATTTTTAAATGGGGTCTATTGACCCAAACATCAATCTCATATCAAAACATCTTAACAATTTATGCTTTCTACTACTATTCATAATCCTCTTAAAATCAATAAATTTCAGCAGTAGGCATGGAAATATAAACAAAATCATGTAACCGTTAATCCAGGGGAAATCTAATAATCTTGCAAATAATAGTAATTGGTATAAACCCTAACTTAAATTTCATGGAAAATCTCATAAATTTTAGTAATTTTGTGATTAAAATAAGCCTTTGGGCACAAGGGTGAAAGGGTTACCCTTGTTTAAACCCCATATACCCTATTTGGCTCAATTTAATTGAACTAAATAACTTTTGATTCCTTGAAAATATTCTTGGAGGATTTTGTTGAATGTTCTTGAATGGTGTTTCTTGATTCTTGGGTTTTCTAGGAGATGGGTTTGTATCTAGTTCTTGGGGAATAATCTTGAAAGAAACCCTAATTTTAATGTTATAGCTGAATATGATGTTATGAGCTTCAATCTGATGTAATTAGGTATAAAAAAGAGTGGGAAAAGACCCAAAAACCCTTTTAAAAATGGCTTTAAATCACTAAACAGAAGTTGCGACGGCTTGGACAATGGTCCATCGCTAGCTCGATGGTCCGTCGGCTTGCTAGTCATACCTTTACTAGAAGAGAGACTTACTGCCTTAGTTGTGATGGCTTAGGCGATAGTCTATCACTAACTGGATGGTTCGTCGACCTTCCAGTCATATGTTGGCCTGTAAATGGGTTTACTGCCTCAGTTGTGACGGCTAAAGCTATAGTTCGATGCCCTGTCCATCGCTTCTGGGCAGTTAAGACAACTCTCAGTAAAATGTCAAAATTAGGGAAATTCTATCTGATTTAAACATTATTCACTTAGGAAGTCATCCCTTAATCTTCTAGAGACTAAATTGGACTTAAAGAAAGTTTGGGGTATTACAGGGACCTTATTACAATAAGTGGGGAAATGTACAAATTTCCCTCACTTAAACTGTATTAAATTCCTATCATAGGGTACGACTGACCCTTATGAGTCATACCTATCCTATATAAGTGGGACCCATCTCTTTTACCCTAGGATTTCCACCCTTGGACCCAACACTATCCAAGGTAAGACACACCTTAACCCAAGTCGTATTCAAGTGTACAATTGGTACCCATAAACCATACTCCTGGTAGAATAGAATCTAGGAGGTCTAAACACTGACCACCACATGAGTCCTAGGTACAACTCATACTTGTATTATGGCTCATAGTGAGCCACTCATACTTAGATATAACTTAAGTTACCAAGTCTAAGGTTAAGTGGAGTAACCAAAGAAACCCATACCTATCTATACAACTCGTACCACCTAAATTGTACCAATTCCAGTAACTTTATCCATTCTACTAACCAATACTGGTCAACTTATGACTAGACCATGATGCCCGTACCCAAGTGTATGACTTGTAATCTAAGTCGTATCTTGCCCAGAAACTAGAAATAAGGAAATTTTCTTAAGGTCCAGATACCAGGATATTTTAGTGCCCCATCAACTCCTTCTATTTTAGAGGCTTTCAGATTGCCAAACTTGTTTTCCAGTTGCATGAGCATTTCAGACATGTTGGGTAGTGTTTTAGTATTACGTCTTAATATAACCTCTCATCATTTTATCTTCCAAATATGATGTTTTATTATAACTTAATTCAGTGCTCATAATAGATACTAGAGCATAGGTTAGCTTGGGGTAACTTGTGGCCATAAGCATCGTGTTACAACTAGAGGGTAGTCTCGGGTCGTGAAAAACTTGGAATTAGAGACTAAGGTTTTAAAGTGTCCTAGGGTGTTTGAAAGCCACATTGAGTAGAGTCTTTTTAATGTCTGTAATATGCGTCACACTTATGTGAAAGAGGCTAAGAGATTTTTGGAAAGTTTCCCTTCTTTCAGTATTTATGTCATGTGAAAAGCATGAGATTTATTGAATTCTCTTTTCTAACTTGTCTTTTATCTATTTACAAAATATTTCTCCCAAAAGAAATAATAGAAGAAGGAATAAAGATCAGCCCTTACCACCACCTATTCAGGAAAACTTTCTAAATGAGCATGTTTTCCATGTCAAATTCAGGACCGCTTTCAATATTTTGACCCATACTATGGATTCTCTAAAAAAATAGAAGTATGTTTCTCCATCCAATCCATTAGTGGTCATGATAAGATTAAGGATCTGAGACTTTAATCGGATGAATCCTCTATTATTTTCTAGATCTATGTTTGAGGAGGATCCATAAGAGTTTCTGGATGGTGTGAAAAAAATGACAAATATCATGGGTATTACTACTAGTATGAGTTCTAACTTATTCATTTACCAATTGTAAGGAGTGGCTCATACTTGGTTCAAGTAATGGAAGAAGGATAGTGGTGTTCAGGCAGGACCTATAGAGTGGAATGAGTTTTCAATAAGATTCTTAGACAAATTCTTCCCACTTGAGTTGATGGAGGACAAGGTGCAGGAGTTTATAAATCTGAAGTAGGGTAATATGAGTAAGTTTACCCAGTTGGTGAAGTATGCTCTAACTATGGTGGCTGATTCTAGATCCAGAATAAGTAAGTTTGTGTCTGGTGTATCAGATGATGTAGTCAAGGAGTGTAGAAAAACTATGTTGATTAAGGATATGGACCTTTCTAGGTTTATGGTTCATGCTAAGTAGATTGAGTAGGAGAATCTCAAAGAAAAAGATAGAGAGAATAAGAGAGTTAGATCAATAGTTTCAACTTCTCATAACAAAAGTTTTGATAGTGGGAATCATTTTCAATTCTGCCAGAAATCTATACCTCCCGCCCCATCTTTAGCCAGTGCACCAGTGCCTAAGTTCAGGTAGGATAATCAAGATAGAGCACTAGGCTATAAGTCCCAGGGTGTTGTAAAGATTGGTCATACCAATCCACTTTGTCGGAGATATGGTAATAACTAAGAGAAGGAGTATATGGAATGGAATAATACATGTTTTACATATGGTTAGCCAGGCTACAAGATCAGGGATTGACTAGTGTTTTCTAGAAGGGTAAAAACTTTTGTCAACCACGTTAGTATAGTTTCTCGTCGGCCATAGCAGGTCGATCAACTCAGTAGGGCACCACCTCCATTGCCACCAATGGGAAATGTTAGAATTTAATTTATGCTCTCTAGACTTGTCATGATAAGGAGAGTTCTCCTGATATGGTTACGGGTGCGTTACAAATCTTCCATCTTCATGTTTATGCATTATTATACCCTAGATATTCACTTTATTTTGTGACTCCTTATATAGTATACTTTGGAATTAGTTCTGACATATTAGTAGATCCCTTCGTAGTTTCTACCTAGTGGGTAGTTCTGTTGTAGCCAGATGGATATACAGAAATTGCTCAATCACAGTGACTAATGTTGATGTCATTCTCAGCATGGACTGGCTTCACTCGTATTATGCCTTAGTTGACTATAGAAATAGAATAGTCCAATTCCAATTTTCTAATGAGCCTATTATTGAATGGAAAGGTAGTACTTCAATTCTTATAGGACAGTTTGTCTCCAATCTTAAGGAAAGAAAAATGATATCCATGGGATATATTTACTGTCTCATCCGAGTCATGGACTAAAATTCTAAAACTCCAAGTCTTTATTTGTTCTTGTAGTGAATGAGTTTCCAGAAGTGTTCCCTGAAGATCTTCTCAGAGTTTCTTCGAAGAAGGAAATTGACTGAGGAATAGATCTCCTCCCAAATACCCAACCTATTTCAATTAAAACTTATAAAATAGCTCTAAGTGAGCTTAAGGAGTTGAAGGAATAGTTAAAAGACCTCTTTTATTAGTGTTTTATCAAACCAAGTGTTTACCCATGGGGTGCTTTAATTTCCTTCGTATGCAGGAAAGACAACTCTCTCATAATATGCATCAACTACCATCAGTTGAATAAATTCACAATAAAGAATAAGTATCCTCTCCCTAAGATTTATGACTGTTCAAACAACTTCAGGGTACAAATTATTTTTCTAAGATAGACCTCAGATTAGACTATCATCAACTCATTTAGAAGATAGCCTTTAGAACTCGGTATGGCCATTTCAAATTTATAGTTATGTCTTTTGGACTAATGAATGCTCCTACATCCTTTATGGAATTGATGAATAGGGTGTTCAAGTAGTACTTGGACATGTTTGTCATAGTCTTCATAGATGACATCCTCGTCTATTCTCGTAGTAAAGGTGATCATAGAGGCCATTTGAGGATTGTATTGCAGTCCCTTAAAGATCACCAATTATTTTCTAAGTTTAGCCAGTGTGAATTTGGGTTGGGATCAGTAGCTTTCCTTTATCATATTATTTTTGGTGATGGCATTCAAGTTGATTCTCAAAAATTTAAAGCAAGAGAAATTGGTGTAGGCCCATCTCTCCATTAGATATCAGGAGTTTCTTGGGTTTAGCTGGTTAGATGGTTTGTTAAAGGATTTTCTTATATTACTTCTCCCATGTATTGACTAACCCAAAAAAGTGACAATTTAATGATCAAATTCCTGCGAGAATAGCTTTAAGGAGTACAAGACTCGACTCACTTCTTCTCCAGTATTAACTCTACTAGAGGGTTTAGATTGGTTTGTAGTTTATTGGGGTGATTCTAGAGTTGGTCTTAGTAGTGTGTTAATGTAACAAGGTAAGGTCATAGCCTATTCCTCTAGGTAGCTCAAACCTCATGAAAAGAATTACCAAACCCATGATCTTGAGTTGGAAACTGTTGTCTTTGCCTTAATTATTTGGAGGCATTATTTTTATGGGGTTCATCTTGATGTGTTAACGAATCACAAGAGTTTATAGTATGTATTCACACAGAAGCATCTAAATCTTCATTAGAGAAGTTGGATTAAATTTCTAAAAAAACTAGGATATAAGTGTGTTGTATCACCCGGGTAAGGTCAATGTAGTGGCCAATGCCCTTAGTAGACTATCTATGAGAAGTGTTGCACATGTTGAGAAGGATAAGAAGGAGTTAGTCTGTGTGGTTAATCAACTTACTAGATTAGGTGTTTGGTTGGTTGATTTAGTAGAAGGAATTATATGGGTTCAATATGGTTTGGAGTATATATTAGTGTCTGAAGTGAAAGAAATGCAAGATAGGGATCCTATTTTTGTCAAGTTGAAAGAGGCAGTTCGAGATAAAAAATTTGAGATTTTCTTACAAGGGGGAGATAGTATGATCCGCTGGTATATTTTGAGTGTGGATGATTTGAGGCAGAGAATATTAGTAAAGGTACATGGCTTGCAATTTCAAATTCACCCAGGAGCCACTAAGATATACCATGATTTGCAGGAAATATATTGGTGGAATTGTATGAAGAAAGATATTATGGAATTCATTTTTGTGTTCAAATTATCAGTAGGTTAAGGTTGATAAACAAAGGCCTAGTGTTACGATTTAGGAGTTCAACATCCCCACTTGGAAGTAGGAGGTGGTAAACATGGATTTTTTATAAGGTTACCTCATACGTATCGTCAGCATGATTTAATTTGGGTCATTATTGATATAATGACCAAGTCAGCCTATATCTTGCCAGTTCATACTTTGTATTTAGTGAGGATTATGCTAGACTCTATATCAGCAAATTAGTAAAGTTTCATAGGGTTCCATTGATTATTATTTCAGATAGAGGTGCCCAGTTTACCTCTCACTTTTGGAATGCTTTTCAGAAGAGTCTTGATACCTAAGTTTATCTTAGTACATCTTTTCATCCTCAAATAGATGGCCAGGCAGAGCAGACCATTCAGATGTTAGAGGACACATTGATGGATTATGTTATTAATTTTAAGGGTATTTTAGATGACCACTTAACTTTAATTGAGTTTGCCTATAACAACAACCATCACTGAAGTATTCAAATGGATCCATTTGAGGCTCTCTATAGAAAGAGGCATAGATCTCCTCTTAGTTGGTTTGAAGTAGGTGAGGCTGCTGTGATAGAGCCAAATTCAGTGTATGAGGCAATGGGGAATGTTTAGTTTATTCCAAAAAGGTCAAAGAAAGCCCAGAGCTGAGAAAAATCCTATGATAGTGTGAGGAGAATAGTTCTTGATTTTGATGTTGGTGACATAGTTTATTTAGAAATATCACCCATGAAAGGGGTTTAGTGGTTTGGTAATATAGGAAAGCTCAGTCTATGCTATGTTGGCCCATATAAGATTTTGAGCTATTTTTGGAAGGTAGCTTATGAGTTAGAGTTACCTACAGAATTGACATCAGTGCATCTGGTGTTTCATGTCTCTTATCTAAAGAAATGCATTTGTGACCCAACTTTTGTCATTTCTTTAAAGAGTGTAAGCGTGAAAGATAGCCTTTCCTTCAAATAAGTCCAGTTGAAATCCTTGACCATTAGATTGACATGTTGAAAAATAAGGAAGTTGCCTTAGTAAAGGTTTTATGGGGAAATCACTCTATTGAGGGAGCTACTTAGGAAGCAGAAGTCGATATACAAGCCAAGTACCCTCATCTTTTCTCTATGAATTCATATTCAACTTATGGTAATGATTTCCCTTAAATTGATTCTCCCATTTTCCATCTCAGCTACCCAACAATCCTTATGTCATAGCATGCATTCATAAATTTAGTTCAGTCGATGTGTTATGTATTCGATTTAGTTATTAAATCATGATTTGGCTCTTAAGTATTCATTATGTGATCTTAGACTTCCTAGTATATCAGTTTAGATGATTTTATTCGAGGATGAATGATCCAAAGGGAAGATATTGTAATACACCATAATATTCTAGAAAAGTTTCCAGTAAGAAGCCACATGTTTAGAGATCCCAAAGCAATTATTTCCCACTAAGTACAAGTGACATGGCTATTTTAACACACCAAGATTTCAAACGTTTTATTTTTGTCCTTCTCGAGTTTAAAACGTTGATTTATAAGTTGAAATATGTTTAGGAATGTCAAAAGGGTCATCCGAAAGAGTTTTAGAATTTTTGAAATAGGTTCGGAGTGATTTTTGACCACGAATGTAGTAAGCCTCCATGATTTTAGCGTGTCACAAAGGATAGTATCCATTATATCCAGCGTGTAACGGAGGTAATCCTCCATGATACACAACGTGTCACAGAGGTTGGCCGCTACTATAGCCCGCGTGCCACGAAGGCTGTGTAAAATTATGCGGTTTTCTTTAAGTTAAAGGGTCATTTTGGTCCTTTTCCCCTCTACCTAAACACCAAATTCATGATTCAAAACCCAAGAGAGGCATTATTTTCCCCGTTTATCATCAGTTAATGACGTTCATTCTCCCTCTTTCTCAAGAACACAAAGAAATTAAAATATTCCTACATGAATTAACCACCTAAGGTCCCAATTCCAACTTTACTTTAAGAATTCAAGAAAAGTCAGGTATGCAGGTGTTTTTATCAATGGGTTACTTCCACCCATAGATTTTCCAAAATCTCTTATTTTTCAAGTATGTACCTTTTCCCTCTTTTGAAGAAATTTCAATGTCAAGTATACAATTATACAACTTTCTGCTTACAATTTTGAATATAAACCATGACAATGTGTTTCACTATGTTAATTATGTCCTTGCATGCTTTACAAACTCTATCACCCATATTTTTTTAGTTGACACCATGTTTATTATCAATTTATGAATTTAACTATGTGAACATGTTGTCCTTATAAGTTTACCATCTTTCTATACTTATAATCATGGATTTTATTAGTGTAATGAAATATAATATGTTTTAGGTCAACAAATCATGAATATCCTTATAGTATTATAATGGTGTTATTATACTTCATGTATTAATCAGTTTCGGTGGGTTATGAACACTCGATACCCATATGTTTATTCATGTTTTTGATTAAAAGCAACAAGTTAGTGAGATCATGCTTTTATCATCGTCTTCAGAATATTCGACTCATGTTAAACAATTATCAGTTATGAGTCCTATTAAATTTAATCAGTAATAATGTTAGTTTATTTAGGAGTAGGACTTAGCGCTGAGAAAACCTAGGGATGAAGCCTCACCTACCAGTAGAGGATTGAGACCTTTAGTCCCAGTCCTTATATTCCAGAACAACATAACTATTGTAGGTTGTGAGACGTTAACCGCTAGTAGAGGATTGGAACTCTCTTAGGGGTCATCCCCCAATAAAATATTAACACCCTAGTCCTTTGGGACATCAGCATAGTGGATCTATACAAATAATGTTAGTACCTCTGGCAAGGTACTGACACCCTTCCAACTAGGATTATAGGTTGGACCCCGATCAACTGAAATTAGGGCGTGTCAATTCCATAATAGCACTAAAAACCTTATTTCAATATTTAGAAAACATTAACTTTGTTGTGTAAGACCAAGTGTTTAGTTTATCACCTATACAATCAGTTAATTTTATAGATTATTTTAGTACCTACTTTACTTAGTCTTGCATTCGTTTTACATGTTCATGCATTTATGCTCAGTATCTATATGTGCTTTAGATAGTCCTTATCTGATGTACCAGTACATTCCAAGTCCTAACCATATACTCGTTTTTACACTATATTTATTTCATATTATAGGTTCGAATGTTCAGTTCCCCGATCACCCTTAGTTAGTTTAGTGCCACTCAACAATGATTGTGGTGAGTCCTCATCCATTGAGGATAAGTTATTTGTAGTTATTCTTAGTACTTCATTTATTTCAGTCAGTCGAAGTTAGTTTAGGGTTTGTCCCATCAAATCTATATGTTTTAGAGGCTTTCAAATAGTCAGACTTATTTTTTAGTTTTATTAGCATTTAGAAATATTAGGTATTGTTTCAGTAGTACATCTGAACAGAACTTCTCATCAATTTAGATTCCATATATGATGCTTTATTATTACTTTATTTAGTGCTCATAGTAGATACCAGATCATGAGTTATCTTGGGGTCACTTGTGTCCTTAAGCACCGTATTACGACGAGGAGGTAGTCTCGGGTCATCACATTTTATCTCTAGCATGTCGTATATTATTTGACTATTGTATTAGATCTAATTGGTATCTTAATATAGCTTAATTGATTCCAATTGATATCTTAGTGAGTTTGCATTTGAATCTAGACGATTCTAATTAATATCTTTTAGTAAGGTCTTATTGTTAATATGGAGATTTTTTAAAATAGCCAACTTATTTGGTTACTTGTTGATTGATATTTTAATGAACTTGAGTTGTGTAATTGTTGTGAATTATTTTTGTTCTAAATATGGTAAAATACATTGACTAAGCTTCTTTTGCTAAAAATTGTAATAGAACTATGTGATTTCCCATTATTGTAAAATTAATAAATTCTACGGTGCTTACTTGTTTTTTTTACTATTATACTAATGGAATTGATTGTATTAGAACTGAGAGGATGATATGAAAACATAATGTCAAGAAAAAACGATGAAAAAGAGACATGAATTAAAGGTTGATGTGATGTGTTTCTGTTAATAAGAGGCTCTTGCTAATGATGTTGTGGATGGATCCTTGTGTGGTCTAGTTATTTAATATTATGTAGGGATCCTTGTGTGGTCCGATCATTGAGACTATATGTAGTATTTTTATGCAGTCCTATTGTTTTAAATAGTAATTTGTTCCTTCTGATGACTGTCCAAGTAATATTATCTTTTAGTTCCTTATGTGAACAAATTCTTAATGCATGGGAAAGTAATGAGTACTAAATAAAAGTATAAAAAGCTAGTGGAGGTTGTCAATACCTAAGGAATTTGATTGATAACTTGTCTGAAATATGATACTATTTTGAGACTATTAATGACCTATAACCGGTTGGTTTTGTTTAATGTGGATCATATGCTTGATGTGTGGGAATATATTTTAAGGTGGTTAAGAGTTAGTGAAACATGCAATAAAAATATAGTAAGGTAGAAGTAAGAATGAACCTACCTCTTTTCACTGATCTACTCTTTTTCATTGATAAGTATGATGGCTATATATACATTAAATTAGTGTTAGTAATATAGGGTTGAATTTTTTCGATAATGATGTTTTGTTGCGCAATTAGTGTTGAGATAGGGAATATTTTGACACAATTTTATTAGTGGATTTGTGCATTACAGGAAACATTGAGATGATAAATTAGTGTTGAATTGACATTGTGCTGAATTATGAATTTAGACATCCTATAGAGTTAGTTGATAGATGATATTTTATAGGGTAGTAATCTCCATGATGGTGGTAAAAAAATTAAATGGCTTAGTTACACCCACAAAAGAATTAAGAATGCCCCTGAATGGAAGAATATAAGTGAATTATTAAATAACATAATTGATCTTTCCTTGGGTGATACTTGGTGGGTATTACTTATTTGATGATTAAGGTATGATGAGTAGATGGGTATTAGATATATTGTGGGGGAGAATATGTTGTAGGCTTTTATTCTTTGGGATATCTATAAAGCTCATAGTTGTAAGTCTGTGTAATGAGTGAGAGCTTGTGTTGTCACCTATGTATAGTAGTAACCACCAAATTGAGTTGTGGTTGATCTTGAGGCGTAAATGATAGTGGTTGTAAGATGTTGATGCTAGCTTTGTAGAATGAATCTACTAGTTTTGATTGAGTTCATGCAACTATCTATGTTATATGAATTGTAAGTAATGTGGTAGCTTAAATATCAAATGTAGATTCTCTATGGGGTAGTCTTGGCTAGAAACTAAGTCAGGTGTCTCAGGGAGAGCTTGTGTGTTGGGTGGATTAGATGTGACTTGTATAGTGTTGAAATTCTAGTAGTAGACTCATGTAGCATCTCGTATAATTTTTCAAAATTGAATTTGTGTCTCTAAAAATGTAGTAATGATAATTACCATGATAGGCTTGCAATTTTATGTCCAACTATTATTTTTGTATTGTAAAACAAAGGCAATCGGGAGATGGGTGAAACTTACTAGTTTGGTCAAGGGAATTAGCATCGTGGGTCCACTGTGGCGGTTAGCGCTGCAATGGCAATTACGCTACCACATCGGTAAAGAATGCAAATTTTTAATTTTTATTTTGTTCTATAGGGTTCATTCTCCATTCTTTTGTTAAAAGAAGAAAGAATGAATCTAGGGTGAAAAATAGTTGATTTTGGATTTTTGTTTTCTTCAAGGTGAATCTTTTAACCATCTTTATCTTACTCTGGCTCATAAAATTCATGTTTGAGACTCAAATCGTTATAAGGGGAATAAGTGATTCAAGTGAAAATGTTTGGATCTACATCTTTATGTTTTGAAAATCCCTGGTTGAACGATTGAGTATAGAATGTTGTTAGTTGATGATCATACAAAGTGAGTGAGATTGGGTGTAATATAAGCAGCTCTATTAGTAACGTCTCTCTAATTTCAATATTGAGCTGCTCTCCATTGAATGCCCGTTCGAGGACTAATGGATGGCAAATTGGTATCTGAATATAATGATCTGAGTTTCGTTTTACTAAATTATTTGTGCTAAATTTATGAAAATTCTTAATTTTTATTCCTCACTATTAACTTGATTCCAAAATAACCAGCAGTTTGCTCATTGTATCACCTCAAGATTTCCAACTAAGATTTATGCCTTTCGATGTGTCTAGATAGGCTCGAGCTTGATGAATTTAATTATTTTTGCTTACTAATTTTAGTTTGTTAGTTTAGAAGTCCTTTATGTGTGAATTAAGGTCATACAATATTGTTGTGCCCACGCGTACACGTAAGTGAAAATGGTCCACCAAATTGTAAAATGTCCTTTTACAAGCCAAGTATCGATCCCACAGGGACTTGTATTACACAACTATCCACTTCTAGTTCACTATCAAGATTAAACAAGTGCTAAAGTAACCAAAAGTGTTTGAGAGATAGAAACTGAATGTAAATTAAACAATACGGTAATTTAAATGCTCTTGAACTATAATGGGGAGAATCGCAGGGTTAAAACACTATGAATAATCATACTGAGCTATGTAACTTCGTTTGTTAGGTTAATTATCTTGATTGTTGGTCCACGGGCTTGATATTATGACTATGACCTTCCAAATCACTAATCAACTATCTAACTCAATCCCACAATGACATTATTGAGTGGGGATGCAAGAACTATGTTAAATGCATTCATATTTCATACCGTAATTGAACCAAATTTGGCACTTAGGTATATTCCTATCCTAAATGCAAATCATAACTTCATTCAATTATGAGATAACGATCCTATTCTATCTATCCCATGTTCTATCCTATCGTTCCTTATTTCGGGATCATGATAGAATTATGTATATATTATTAGGGTTGTTAATCCTTAAAATAGTTAACACAAAGATATATAAGCAACCAACAATGATAAATAACCAAAACCAAATCAATTCATAACAAGAATAATCATGTTCTTGGCCTTTACCCCAAAAAAAGGTGTTTAGACACTCATGGACATACACGTAATAAAAATAGATGCATTCATGTTTTAATCCATAAATAAACTAAACTAAATGGAGAAAAATTCTAATTGAAGACTTCTAAATTGTATGTACAAGATCCAAGGGCATCCAAGGTTAATACAAAAGAATAGGAGTGTCGTGTCGTATTTATTCTAGGCCAAAATTGGCCATTTTTTATTTTCCTCTGCGCCATGCCCCTGTTATGATGGATAGGAAGCATGGCATACCATGATCATACCTACATACTGGAATTTAACTGTTAGAAAACAATCAAGGGCGTTCCCTTATCGCGGTGCCTAGGGTATGTGGCCCACCAATGAATCCAAATTTTCTAAATTTTGTAATTGAATACTGCATGTGTTTGGTGCTTTGTCCCTTGCATTGTGGTGACTTTTCATCAAGATTTACATCTTTTATATCATCCCTATATCATGTAAATGAACTCCTAAAGCATGATACAGAATCAATCACCACAAATTAGAGCTCGAATCTCAGTTGAATCCATCACGATGAACTAGAAAGGAACATACCCCAAGCTAAGAGTACTAGTTTTCTTGTTTGAACTTTAACTTGATGTTTTGACTCAAAAATCATTGTAAACAAACCTTGATCATAGTTATTACATAAATTAAAACTTAGATGCTCATTTATACAAATATTATCTAAATAAGCACACAGAATTCCTCAAAACTAAGCTAAAAAACATATATAACAAACTTAGGTGCATAAATCTACCGCAGATCATCACCCCACACTTAAAGATTTATTCGTCCTTGAAAAACTCCTTACTTCATGAATCATATCATGAAAATACTCCACAATACTACAAGAAATACACTCACGCTACCACTATAATGACCACATAGATAGCATGTTTCATAAACAAATATGTCATATACAATTGAAAGGTCATGAATACTACTTCAAAATATCCTAACCTAAATATTTGAATCACCAAGATGAAAACTCGTGCATATTACTCAATCAAAGAGATCATATAGGTTACCCAGTTGTCATCAAACATATTCCCTCACCATAAGAGTGTTACCCATATTCACTCATATAGAAGTAATTAATCACAAGAATGGGTATAAGAATCTAGTTACGCTCACTCTCACAAAGAATTCACAAGTTACACAAGATAAACCAAAAATATGCCCTTAGTGTAATAATCTAATAATATCATAATATCAAGGCTTAGGATCAAATAGGACTTTGAGAGTGGTAATGTTGTCTAAGGGATGGGTAGAAACTATTTTTTCCAGGAATAATGATTGTCGTTCCTAAGAGCTTTAATACATCACCCTTATAAATTGAACTCTTCTATAACAACCAAATTCTACCACTTATATTCTCACATATATCTTTTGTTTTGCCCAATATCATTAAGTTAGTTCACATATACTATGGAGGGAGTATTCTTCCTCAACTAATGATTGAATTTTAGCTCACATTTTCTTTCTACTTATTACACAAATATCCACCCATTTTACAAGTCATGATGGCACCTACTAAATCACGCCAGTAGGTAAGACAAACCATAAGCCAGAGCTAATACAATGTGTTAATTTGGTAGAAAATGCCAAAGATAGGAAAATTTCAAGAATGCAATATATAAATAGACAAAGTATTCTAAATAGATAAAGATAGTTAATACAAGATACCATCCCATGACCTCGTAGATCTAGTACATGAACATCTACCAAAAGAAATACAACCCAAATATCTAGAGTAGTAAATACATTTTTCTCAAATTCAAAAGATGGAAGGAAATAGATATAAACCCCAAAGTTTCCTAACTAATTTTGTCTCAAGAATGTCAAATATTAGCTTCTAAATTGAATGATGTTTATTCCAGAGGAAATTTTCAAGATTTTCACTATTTGTCATGTGAAAAATTTAATTAGCTTTCCATCGATATAAAATTCCCTAAATCTGATAACCCAGTAAGATGTTATGACTATTTCAAGTCCCTATCATAAAACAACAACATATTGGTCAGTGGCGCACCACGCCACAAGAAAAAATGGTAATTTACCTTTTTCCAGTGTCCCAGTGCAATTTCTCCACTTCTCACCAAACTTCCAAATTGCAAATAAGGTGGCAATGTGATGGCTCTACGTCACGACATTTTTCTATTTCCCTATTGTCAAATTCCAGTGACATGGCACGATAGCGCCGCATCGCGCCAGGGTCCAGTCAGGAATTTTTAACCAATTTAAAAGACCCGTTCAGGGTTAAAAAGGTTAATTTCTCACCCCTATTTAATCCCTTTAACACGAGATTCAGCTATTTGGAACCCAAAATATACTAGTTTCTCTCAATTTTCTCTCAAGAATAAGCTAGGGTTTTAATTAGGGATTCAATTTCAAGAAAGTCTCTCCGTCCATCTTTGCTAAATCAAGAACTAAGGTATGTCATGTGTTGATTCATGGGTCTCTTTCACCCATGAACCTTAAGAATCTCTTTTCAAAATCAAAGATTTGTATATTTATGAATGTTCATGATTTGATTGAATTGAGTGATGTTCATGTTGTTGTTTGGTTTGATTCTAAGTTATAGACTATTTATTACAAAAATTGGTTCTAGTATATGAGGAATTACGCAGTATTCATGATAAAACCCTTTAATTCACAAGTTGATTGATGTATCCTTGATTATTAGATGTTTTGATGATTGTATAACCATGGAATGCTCCCCCCATGTTTGATTAACTGCCTATGTGAAGGAAAAGTGCTATACTAGTATGATAATGTGAAATCTCCATTCATGTACAAGTTATGTATGTCAAGTTTTTGATGAAATGTCTTAGCCAATGGATTATGTATTGTTGATTTTGGTCCTGTACTCAAGAAAGTCATGCTTTCTCAGTTTTTTTATATCGAATCCTAGGTTACTTGTGTCCAAAAAATATAGTTGTGTGCATAGAGCCTGTGTCATGTTTTCACGATATCCTCATTCAAGACATGATCCATACTATTCAGTCAGTCATGTAACTCAGGAAAGCTCAGTAATATAGTAATCTCAATACTATTTTGTTAGTCAGTAAAACTCATTTAATTTCGTCCAATTCAATCTAGTAATCTATGATCAGTGTCTATTCAGATGGGAGTAAGAATTAGCGCAGAATGAACCCAAAGATGGGAACACACACTGTTAGATGAGGGTGTGATTCTTATAAGTCATCATTGCATTCCATGACTATGTAGCCAACATAGGTTGAGACATCACTACTATCAGATGAGAGTTGATGAGGTGGATAAGCACTGTCAGATGAGGGCCACACCATTCTCTTTTGGGGACATTGTCTAATGAGTGTCACTTAGAGCTTTTCCTTACTAGTGGTACGGTATTGACACCTTTCTAATTGGGGTTACAGATTAGACCCCAACTCAACTATAATAGTTTATTAGGTGTATGTCAGTTAGATAACTACTTCCCATATTTTTAGTTACATAATCAGGACTGTCAGATATAGTTATTCAGTCTTAGTAATAGAACTCAAATAGTTCTACAGAATTTAGAATTGTCAGTACAGTCAAATCACAATAGTATGGAACTCTGCTAGTTCCATCTGATTCAGGACTGTCAGATACATTCACTCATGTCATCAATTATATCAGTCATCAAAATTAAGTTATCAGTCATGTTAGTTATCAATAAATTTATGCTATCATGATCTCATATATAGTTACGATGTATTTATGCATGTATTCTCATATTCATATTAGTTATTTAGCCAGTATTGTTCATGTATATGAACCCCATGCATCTAACCTACCTTCCAAGTATACCATTATATTCAAAGTACTGACCCATTTTTGCTATGCTGTCTTATATCATAGATTAAGAAGCATGAGCTTCGGGGCATTAGTAGAATTCCAGTCTCATCAGTCAGAGTTAGCAGTGTGTCCTCTACTTTTGAAGACATAATTATCCATTTATTATCTCATTAATTTATTTACACGTTAGAGTTAGTTGAGAACATGTCCCATCAACTCCTTATCCAAAGAGTTATGTTTTAGAGATTTTTTGACTACAGTATGTTCAGACAGTATTTCAATTTTGGGTATTCTATTACACTACTTAGATGTTATATTTATTAGTCATGTAGTTTTGAACCTTATCGCCTTTCAACATCTATTTTCGCATTATATTTAGGATGTTATACAATATATAGGTAAATATATTAGTCATGGATTAGCTTGTGGTCCTTTGGGGTCGTGGGCACCGTGTAGTATTTTGAGTTCCGAATTCAGGGCATTACAAACTTGGTATTATATCCTAAGGTTTAAAAGTGTCCTAGGAAGTTGAAAGCCACATCTAGTAGAGTCATGTACATAGGTGTGTTACGTGCCATATTTATGTAAAGGAGGCTATAAGATATTTTAGGAATATTTTTCCCTTCTTTCAGCATTTATGTCATGCCAGTGAGCATAATCTCAAGTCAATCTCTCAGTTTAATATGTTTCTCCCTTTCTGCAACAGAACATGCCTTCTAAAAGAAGAAATTGAAATCAGTCAACCCCTCAGCCCGAAGAACCTTTGGGCGAACATGTTTTTTATTCAGAGTTTAGAGCTACATTTACTACTCTTGCTCAGTCAGTTGTTGCTCAGAATAAATGATCAACTGTCGTTCTGGCCAACTCTTTGGCTAATTTAGCTATATCAAGGATTAGGACTTTATCCAAATGAATCCTCCATCTTTTCTTGGGTCTAAGTCAGATGAGAACCTCAGGAATTCATCGATTAGGTTCAAAAGGTTACATTCATCAGAGGGGTTACTCTTGTCGAGACTAATGAGCTAGCTGCATACCATTTGCAGGATATTTCCCACACTTGGTTTAAATGGTAGACGTAAGAAAGGCCAGATAATGTAGGGCCTATTGAGTGGGAGGAGTTTGTCACTGTATTCTTAGATAGATTCTTTCCCCAAGAGCTTAAAGAGGCTAAGGTGTTAGAATTCATCAACCTTAGGTAGGGCAACATGACGGTGAAAGAGTATTCTTTTTAGTTTACTCAATTAGCCAGATATGCTCCTTATGTAGTTGCAGATAGCAGGGCTAAGATGAGTAAGTTTGTTTTTGGGGTAAACGATAGTATAGTCAATGAGAGTAGGTCTACAATGTTGAATAATGAAATGACTTTAGCTAGTATTATGAATCATGCTCAGCAGATAGAAGATCAAAAGGTTAAGATGAGGGAAAAACAGAATAAGAGAGCAAAGATAGGTAGTTTAAACTTTGCTCAGCCAAAATCAGAAGGAGCAAACTGCTCTTAGTTCTGTCCTAAGTCATCAGTTCCAGCTCCTTCTTAAGCTAGTGCTCCAGCTCCTAAGTTAAGGGATAGGAATAGATATATGGTGCGAGGCTCTATGTCTCAGGGCAGTGTCAGCAACGACTGAACTAATCCTCTTTGTCAGACTTATGGTAAGAACCATAAGGGTGCTTGCAAAGTTGGTAGTGATGTCTATTTTGGATGTGGCAAGCCAGGCCACAGATTTAGATATTTTCCACAGTCAGGTTATCAGGATCAGCAGAACCATTCCTCGGCGCTGTCTGATCGCCCAAATTAGTCGGGTGCCACTTCCAGTGCTACTAGTGGGCAATGCCCAAATAGACTCTATGCTCTCTAGTCCTGGAAAGATCAGGAAAATTCTCCTGATGTGGTTACTTGTATGTAACAGATCTTTCATATGTATTCTTACTCTTTTCTACATCCAGGAGCTTCTTTGTCTTTTGTCACTCCTTATATAGCAGTTGATTTTGGAATCAGTCCTAAAATTATAGAAGAGCCCTTTTTATTCTCTACCCCAGTAGGTTAAACCATCATAGCCTGGTAGGTATACAGGAACTGCCCGATCATGATATTTTAGAAAGTCACTTCAGCAGATTTAGTCAAATTAGAGATGACTGATTTTGATGTCATTTTAGGCATAGATTGGCTTCATTCCTACTATGCCATAGTCGACTGCAGAAATAGAATAGTCCAGTTCCAGTTTCTAAATGGACCTATCCTAGAGTGGAGAGGTAGCACTTCAGCTTTCAGAGGTTATCTTATTTCCTACCTTCAGGTACAGAAAATGATATCTGAAGGATGCGTCAATCATTTTGTTCAAGTTAAGGACACTAGTTCTGAAACTCCCATCCCTAAATCAGTCCCAGTAGTGAATGAATATTCAGAGGTGTTTCATAAAGATCTTCCAGGAATTCCTCCCAAAAGAGAAATAGACTTCGCCATTGACCTTCTTCTAGATACTCAGCCTGTATCTATTTTTCCATATAGAATGGCACCAGCAAAACTTAAAGAACTAAAAGAGCAATTGAAGGATATCTTCGATAAGGGATTAATCGGACCCAGAATGTACCTGTGGGGTGCATCAATTTTATTCATGCGCAAGAAAGATTGTTCTCTCAGAAAGAGCATTGATTACTATCAACTCAATAAAGTCACAGTCAAGAACAAGTATCATCTTCCCAGAATCGATGACTTGTTTGACCAACTTCAGGGTGCCAGCTATTTCTCTAAGATAGACCTTAAATCAGGCTATCATCATCTCAGAGTTAAAGGATGTGACATTTCAAAAATATCTTTCCAAAATTGGTATGGTTACTTCGAATTCCTAGTCATATCCTTTGGTCTTACCAATGCCCCACCAGCATTCATAGATTTGATGAACCGTGTGTTCAAGAAGTACTTGGACTTGTTTGTCATTGTCTTTATAGATGATATTTTGGTCTATTGCCGCAGTGAATGTGATTATACAGACTATCATAAAATTGTACTTCAGACTCTCAAAAATCACCAGTTGTTCGCCAAATTTAGAAAGTGCAAATTTTGGCTAAGGTTAGTGGCATTCCTTAAAAATATCATTTTCGGTGATAGCATTAGAGTAGATCCTCAAAAGACCAAGGTGATAAGAAACTGGCCTAGACCTATCTCTCCATCAAACATCAAGAGTTTCTTGGGTTTGGATGTCTATTACAGATGGTTTTTTGAAGGATTTTCCTCTATTTCATCCCATATGCCCAGATTAACTCAGAAAAAAGTCAATTTTTAGTGGTCATACCTTGTAAGAAGAGCTTTCAGGAGTTAAAGAATCGACTCACCTCAGCCCCAGTCTTAGCTCTTCTAGATAGTCCAGATGGGTTTATGGTGTACTATGATGCATCCAGAGTAGGTTTGGGTTGTGTCCTCATGTATCATGGTAAGGTCATAGTCTATGCTTCCAGACAGCTTAAACCTTGTGAGAATAATTATCCTACTCCTGATCTTGAGTTAGCAGCCATGGTTTTTTTCCTAAAGATTTGGAGGCATTACTTGTACGGAGTTTATGTAGATGTGTTCACCGATCATAAAAGCCTTCAGTATACCTTTTCTCAGAAAGATCTCAATCTTCATCAAAGAATGTGGTTAGAGCTCTTGAAAGATTACGACATGAGTGCCCTTTATCATTAGGGAAAGGACAATATAGTGGCCAACGCTCTCTGTAGACTGTCTATGGGTAGTATTACTCATGTCTAGGACAGTAAGAAGAAGTTAGCTCAGGAAGTCCATCAGCTTTCCAGACTAGGTGTTCGCTTAGTCGATTCAAAGGAGAGTGACATATGGGTTCAGAGCAGTTTAGAATCATCTCTAGTTTCTGAGGTGAAATAAAAGCAAGATAGAGAAGGTGTATTGCATTTTCAGGGTCATATCTATGTTCTAAGTGTATCTGACTTAAGGCAGTGAATTCTTGCAGAAGCACATGTTGTGCGCTACTCTATTCATCCAGGGACCACAAAGATGTACTACAACTTCTGGGAGATCTATTAGTGGAGTGGGATGAAAATAGATATTGTAGAGTTTGTGGGTAAGTGATCTACATGTTAGCAGGTTAAGCTAGAGCATCAAAAGCCTAGTGGGTCCATGAAGGAGTTCAATATTCCTACTTGAAAGTAGGAAGAAGTGAACATGTACTTTGTGATGGGTTGCCTCGTACTCATCGCCAACATGATTCAGTTTCGATTATTCTAGATAGAATGACCAAATCAACCTATTTTTAGTCCAATTCATACCTCTTATTCAGCCGAGGATTACACCAAACTCTACATTAGGGAGTTGTAAGACTACATGGTATTCCATTATCCATTATTTTAGACAGAGGTACACAGTTCACCTCTCATTTTTGGAAAGCATTCCAAAAGGGTCTTGGTATCCAAGTTCATCTCTATACAACCATTCATACTCAGACATATGGTCATATGCAATTGATTTCGAGGGTAGTTAGGATGTGCAATTGATTTCAAGGGTAGTTGGGATGACCATTTTCCATTGATTGAGTTTTCATACAATAATAAATATAATTCTAGTATTCGGATGGCTCTATTAGAAGCTCTCTATGAGAGGAGATGCAGATCTCCAGTTGGTTCATTTGAAGTTAGTGAGGCCTCGATGATAGGACCTGACTTGGTATTCGATGCCTTAGAAAAATCCCGGTTGATCAGAGAAAGACTCTGGGCCGCTTAGAGCCGACAGAAGTTTTATGCAGATGTGCATAGAAAGGATCTTGAGTTTGAGGTTGGTGACTATCTCTGTCTGAAGATCTACCCATGAAGGGAGCGAAGAGGTTCGGCAAGAAGGGGAAAGCCTTGTCCTCGATATTTTGGTCAATTTAAAATTCTCAGTCGCCTTAGCAAGGTAGCTTATGATCTCGAATTGCCTTTAGATCTAGCCTCAGTTCATCCAGTCTTCCATGTCTCTTTGCTCAAGAAGTTTATAGGTGACCCAGCAGTTGTAGTCCCTATTCAGAGCATAGATATTCAGAACAGCCTCTCTTATATGGAGATTCTAGTTGAAATTCTATACTACCAGACTCGTAGACTAAGGAATAAAGAAGACCCTCTAGTCAAAGTTCTTTGGTGGAATCAGTCCTTTGAGGGAGATACTTGGGAAGCAGAAGTAGACAGGCATACCAAATATCCTCACCTCTTCTCTGCTAACTCAGATTTATCTCAAGGTAACAGTTCTTCTTAAGCTTTTCAGTTTCATGTTCTGATTTCAGTTACAAACTAGTTTCAAGCTCAGATTCCCATTTTAAAACATGGTATCCATTTACTATTGCATAGTAAATCATATGTTCAGATATCAGATCAGTCATGCGTTCATACATCAGACATGCATTCTCATTATGAGAAAACTCAGTTAGTAAAAATATCAGTAATGTATTCATGAGTTAGTTCAGTCATGTATTCACGCATCAGATATGTGTGATTATCTTATCAGTACAATAAGTTAGGCATTCACACATCAAATTATCAATAATTGAATATATAAATGACTAAGTATTCTCAATAGATAAATATAGTCAATACAAGATACCATCCAACGACCTAGTAGATCCAGTGCAAGTTCATCTACCAATAGAAATACAAACAAAATATCTAGAGTAGTAAATACATTTTTCTCAAATTTAAAAGACAAAGTATAGAAAGATAGAAGGAAATAGATGTAATACCCCGAAGTTTCCTATCTAATTTTGTCTCAAGAATGTCGAGTATTAACTTCTAAATTGAATGATATTTACTCCATGGGTAATTTTAAAGATTTTCACTCTTTTCCATGTGGAAAATTTAATAAGCTTTCCATCAATATAAAATTTGCCTAAATTTGATAACTGGGTAAGAAGTTATAACTATTTCAAGTCCCTGTCTTAAAATAGCACCATATTGGTCGGTGGCGCGCCATGCCACAAGATAAAATAGCAATTGTCCTTTTTCCAGTGTCCCAGCGTGATTTCTCTATGTCACACCAAACATCCAGGTTATAAATAGAGTGACAATGTGATGGCTCCGCGTCGCGCCATTTCCCTATTTCCCAATTGTCAAATTCCAGTGACATGGCGCGATAACGCCGCGTCGTGCCTGGGGTACAGGTTGGGAAATTTTCGCTAATTTAAAAGACGTGTCCAGGGTTAAAAGGGTCAATTTTTGACCCCTATTTAATCCCTTTAACACAAGATTCTGCTATTTGGAACCTAAAATATACTAGTTTCTCTCAATTTTCTCTCAAGAACAAGCTAGGGTTTCAATTGGGGATTCAATTTCAATAAAGTCTCTCCATCAATCTTCGCTAAATCAAGAACTAAGGTATGTCATATGTTGATTCATGTGTCTCTTTCACCCATGAAGCTCAAGAATATCTTTTCAAAATCAAAGATTCGTATATTTACAAATGTTCATGATTTGATTAAATTGAAAAGTGATGTTCATGATTTTCATGATATTCTCAGTCAAGCCATAATCCATAGAACTCAGTCAGTCAAGTGACTCAGGAAAGCTTAGTAATACAGTAATCTCAGTACTATTCCATTAGTCAACGAAATTTAGTTAATTCAGTCTTGTTCTGTTCAGTAATCCATGATCAGTATCTATTCTGATAGGAGTAGGAATTAGCACCGAGTGAACCGACAGATGAGAACACATATTGTCAGATGATGGTGTGATTCTTAGAAGTCATCCTTACATTCTAGAACTATATAAGACATCAACACTGTTAGTAGAGGGTTGATGAGGTGGATAAGCAATTTAAGATGAGTGCCCTACCGTTCTCTTTTGGGGACACTATTAGATGAGGGTCACTCACAGCTTGTTCTTACCGATGGTTCGGTATTGACACTATTCCAATTGGGGTTACAGATTGGACCCCAAATCAACCATAATGGCGTATTAGGGATATGTCGGTTAGATAACTATTTCCCACAGTTTTAGTTATAGAATCAGGATTGTCAGATACAGTCAACTGAGAATAGTACGAAACTCAGCTAGTTCCATCAGATTTTGGACTGTCAGATACAGTCTCTTTTGTCATCATAATTAAGTTATCTGTTATGTTAGTTATCAGTAAATTCATGTTATCACGATCTCAAATATAGTTATGACGTATTCATGCATGTATTCTCACATTCATATTAGTTAGTTAACTAGTATTGTTCATGCATATGAACCCTTTGCATTCAGCTAATCTTCCATGGCTACCAGTACATTCAAAGTACTAACACAATTGTGCTATGGTGTCTTATACTATAGGTTCAGAAGTATGAGCTCCAGAGCATCAATAGCATTCCAGTCTCAGCAGTTAGAGTTAGTAGTGAGTCCTCATCTTTTAAGGATGTGATCATTTAGTTATTATCTAATTAGTTAATTTATATGTTGGAGTTAGTTGGGGACATGTACCATCAACTCCTTATCCAGACAGTTTTGTAGTAGAGATTTTTCAGACTACAATATGTTTAGACAATATTTCAGTTTTGGGTATTCTATTACCCCACTAAGATATTATATTTTATCAAACATACAATTTTGAACCTTATGGCATTTCAGCCTCTATTTTTGTATTATATTTAGTGTGTTATACAGTGTACAGGTACAGATATCAGTCATGGGTTAGCTCGTGCTCGTTTGAGGTCGTGAGCATTGTGTAGCATTTTGAGTACTACATTTGGGGTGTTACAATAGAAAACTCGAACTCCAAGAGGTCACCCTATTTTTGAATATCAATACCTCACAAACACATATAAATAGCGATAACTAGTACTCGGATCTACACCAAAAAGGTACAAAATTGTAGTACAAGTACCAAAAAATGAGTACTCAATGGTCATCATCGGCCGACTAAGCTAAGTCATGATATAAGTATGCAAAAATGTAAAATAACATAATTGGTTCAAGGTACAAAAAACAAACCTAAATCATCTGAATACTGCAAAATTGGAGATAACTTAATATCATACAAGCACTCACAAACTACAAAATTGGCTCCCATATGCCAATCAGTAAAGAAAAGTAAAAAACTCATCATAGCCTCCCATACAACTAGAGAGTACACTCAAGAGAAGAGTAAGTAATCCACAGATATTATAACTAACATTTATTGTAATTTAACCATCATTCCACAATTTACATACCTTCCATAATGTTACCATCAATTAATAAACATATCGATGTTGCTCACTAATCATAATTTATTTTCTAATAACCACTTATTAAACAATTCATTTAATTACTAGAGTCCATTTATGTCCTACCACATTATAACCATTTCGTTATTTTTCAACTTAGCCAAATTTCTACCCTCAATATAACATTTTGATATTGTCAATCATAAAAAGTATGTCATCATAGCTTAATATGCATATCCGAACATAAACTAGTAAATATAATCAATAGCTGGACTTGAGCCAATAAATATTCAATAGTCAGACTTGAACCGGTAAATATTCAACAGCCTAACTCAAACCAATAAATATAATCAATATCCAAGCTCAAACCAGTAAATATAACAAATAGTGACATAGTCATCCTACGGGCTTAAACCAGGTATATATAATCATCAATATAATTATCTTCTGAACTAAAAATAGGTATATATAATTATCAACAAAATCATGTTCCAGACCTGAATCGGATTAATATATATAATTCACATCATAAATAGTATCATCAAAATTCATAAATAAAAGTATAGTCAATAGGAATAAACCATCAAATCAACAAAAATAACCATCAAGTATCAATATTTATCAATATTACCTCCTTAATATTTCCAAGAGTCTAATAACCATATAAAGTTTACAAAACTAACATGTGTCATAGCCTCAAATGGATTAAGAGTCCACTTCTAATCCGCAAGTCCCATTTTAGACCAAATCTACCCAAACTAGGCTTAAGATATCTAGATCTACTTTTAGATGTATATCAATCCATAATTAGTCCTAAGGTAAAGATTCTTCCAAAATAGACTAGCTAAGCCAAAAAGAAACTAAGGTAACTTTCATGGGTGTATACAACTAAGGCGAAACTCACCCTAAACATAATTAACTAAAGAATTTTTATCTAACTTGAGTGATCTAAGGCATTATCAGGCCAAGCATGAGCAATGAAGCCTAATTCACCTAAGGTATAAGGAACAAGCTAAGGGTTTCAAACTTACGATTTTAAATTAGCCTAAATATTCAATTGACCCTAGGTCTTGCATTTAAGTAATCCAACACCTAAAAACTATCCCAAATCTAATAAGATATCATAAACAAACTATGACATAGCTCAATCTAAAAAGGGATAAACCTATCCTACCTTGACGCTGAAGAAAGCTCAATGAACAACTCCTAATACGAAAATGACCTGTAGGATTATTACAACAACTCCTAATTAGAGCACATCAACTTTTCAACACCAATAGCTAATATTTTGGGGCTTCATATTCACTTTTTTATTCTTTAATTTACACTCCTTAACCTCATTAATTTTGCAAGTAAAGTGCTTAAGAGATTTTGATTAAATTAAGGTTCAACCAAAAAAGGGGAACATGCTACATATAAGGCTATCAAAGAATAGGGTAAAGGCTCAGCAACAGGGCTAACTATGATTATAAGGGAAGATCAAAGAGTGTATGAAATAAGGCTATCACAGAAATACCTATACTCCTAAACCTACACTCATTATTTCGCTTAGCACATATATCAGGAGAGTTTTGGACTTCAAAATGTATCAAGAAATGCATAAAAATATCACTCACACATGGCATATATAAAATCAAGTAGGATCATTATATACTCTCAATCAAGAAATCACATGAATTTATAATTAAGCCAACATCGCATAAGTAATAATCATGAGTGTAGGTGTCCCAAAAGTAGTCATTCAACACAATCAACATAATTTCAAAACTAAAACAACTTGCATCATACAATACCACATAACAACTAGTAAGAACATCTCACTTATTCCTAACACAAAAATTTAAGATTTATTCCTAAAAAGAAAAAAGATACTGGGTTCAAAAGGTGCACCCATGGAAAAGAATCAAAAATAACAACCATGGTGTGGGTGAAGTGTGCACGTACTAAATTGACACCAACAACTAAGAACAAACAAACAAAAATTATTTTTTAATTTTTTTTTCAAATTTACCAAAAACTAGAAAATAACAAAGAATTAAGACCCTATAGCGTCACTTCACCCAAAACCATGGAAATTTCCCTACCCCACACTGAAAAACTCACTTTGTCCTCAAAGTAAACTCAAATGTAAAGATAGAAATTCTCCTTGAGGCCTATAGGTGTAGCTAATAGCATCTTTTAACATCAATGAGGACATATGGACCCTATACCCAGTCTTTACTATACTCCTTTGCACAAGTCTCTGGTACTCTAACTTTTCATCAACATGTAACTCAAAATAACAAAAACTACGTGAAGTAAAAACTTAAAATAGTAAAATAAAACACCTTTCTTAACTTGGGTTGCCTCCTAAGCAGCTCCTAATTTAGTATCACAGACGATCCACATGACTACATCTTAACCATTTTTCTTTCATTCTCTTCCTTCTACTCAAAGGACATATCCTTACTCATTTTGACCTCTTGAGTATGTAAGTAATACCCTAATTTCTTAAGGACTAGACCCTCCATGATATAATTACTTAATTAGCTTTCCAACGCCACTACTCTTGCCTTAATTTAATATAAGGGTAAGAAGTTATGGTAAAAATACTATTGTGATGTCAAACTGCAAGTGAAAATGGCTCTATCGATGACACATTATCAAGTGGTGAGACTCCATATTCTGGAAAGTCCCACCATTTCATTAGTATTCTTTTCATATTTTAGGAATTAGGAATTCTCTTTTGTCTTAATCGGGGGCAGTTCCCGACCTAGTTTGGTATTTCTTATTTTAGAGGCTTTTATGAACAGTATTTGGATGATTAGTTGTCTTTCTTAGACCTTTATATTTCATTTCATTTATCTATCTTATTCGCCATTAGTTGGGTTTTGCTATTTGTTATGTTATGCTCTAGAGGTTATGATAAGGGGGTTGTTTCTGTCCCACGGTGGGCTTGAGATACCTGTCATGACTAAGCCCTATATCGGGTCATGAAAAGCTTGGTACCAAATCATGGTTTAGGGTCTTAGGTGTCCACAAGATTGTATATATTTGAGTCCCTTTTATGTGTATGTAGTGTACCACACTTATAAGGAGGAGGTATGAGGTATTTAGAAATGTATCTGTTTCTTATGTTCTATTTCAGGATATAAAGTCTAGTAGTCATGGAACTTCTCTAACTCCGTGCTTAGTTGCATTTCAAATCATGCCTCCCCAAAGATCTGACTATCAAAAAAACTCTGATGGAACTTTTATCCTACTAAGGGGAGATGTGGAGGGAACTCGCCCTATTTACTGAGTACAGACCCAATCTCGGGTCCCTGCTTCTAACTGTCCTACTCCATCTGGGGCTTCACCAGTCCCTACAAGTCCACCTCGAGCTTTTAAGGTCGGTGATACCCATACTTAGTCACCTTAGTATGATATTTCAAATAAGTATTTTTGTCAGTGTATTCATAAACTTACCTAAAAAGTGCCATCTCATTCCTGTCGACCGGATCATGTTAGTTCTATTCCTAGTTCATCTGAGGTTACACGATTTATTGTGTTTATGTGATTCAATCCACCAACTATTATAGGCTCTAAGGTTGAGGAGGATCCTTTAAGGTTTATCGATGAGATAGAGATGATTTTAAGGGTTATGTACGCTATTGATTCTAAAGGTGCAGAGTTTTCTGCATATTAGTTGAAAGATGTGGCTTATCAATTGTATGAGGAGTGGGAACAACTAAGAATTAATGATGCCAAGCTGGTAGCATGGGATAAATTTTTAGGTGCATTTATTGATCACTTCTTTCCTTAAGAGTTGAGGGAAGCTAAGGCCAAAGAGCTAGGGAACTTGAAGAAGGGTAAGATAAATGTTAAGGATTATGATCTAAAGTTCCAGAAAGTATCCCTCTATGCTCCAAATTTGGTGCCTAATATGAGCTAACAAATGAGAAAGTGTTCTTCTGGTTTGTCTTATGACTTGGTGTTGGAATGTAAGGCTGCTATGCTTAGTAATGATATGGACATATCTAGGCTGGTGTTTTATATACATCTGGTAGAGGATAAAAAGAAGAAGCAGGTAAAGATGGGAGATAGGTAGAACAAGAAGTTGAAATATTCAGAGTAGGGTGCAATTTAGTATAATAGTAGGGGATATGGTATGAAGGTAATTAAGAAGAAAAATTAGGCAAATTCTTATTCGGCAGCTAGTTCTCTTTATCCCAAGGATTCAAGTGATTATCGCTTTCTGGCCATCAGAGGTCCTAAGGAACATAGCACCTAATCTCCTGCTAGTAAACCTCAATCGGCCCCAACAAACCCGCTTTTCTATTTTTGTAAGAAGCTTCACCATTGATATTATCACGAATGAATTGATTCTTGTTTCAATTTTGGTCAGCCTCGTCATATGCAACTAAATTATCCAACATCTAAAGTTTCCACTAGAGTTAATAAGGTCCCGGTCACCACTTCTTTGGCTCCTGCACCTAAGGGTGCCACATCAGGTATCGACAATGGTTGGAATTGCCTCTATGCACTTGTGACTTTTCAAGAATTTGAGATATCCCCAAATATTGTCACTAGTGTGTTATAGCTATTCTCCCGTGATGTTTGTTATTTTATTGATCTAGTTTCTACCCTATCTAATATGGCCCTTATGTTGTAAACTTTGGTTTGGTCTAAAAATATTTCTAACCCTTTTTCTATTTCTACTCTTGTGAGTGAGTCTATTATTGCTAGAAACATCTATAGGGGTTGTGTAGTATCTATATTTCATAGAAAGACATTGGTGAAATTGATAGAACTTGACACGGTAGATTTTGATGTAATCTTGGGGATGGATTAGCTCCATTCGTGCTATGCTGCTTTGAATTGTAGGACCTGAAATGTTAGTTTCTATTTTCCTAATAAGCCTTTGATTAAATGGGAGAAGAGTTCCTTAGTACCCAAAAAAGGGTTTATTTCCTATCTTAGAGTTTAGAATTTGATTTCCAAAGGTTGTTTGTGTCACCTTGTTTGGTTAAGGATTCTAACTCTAAGGGTCCCTCTTTACAATTGGTCCTTATGGTAAATAATTTTTCTAAAGTTTTCCTCGATGGCCTTCCTAGAATTCCTTCTAATAAGAAAATAGATTTTGGGATTGATCTTCTACCAGATACATGTCCCATTTCTATTGATCCTTATAAGATAGCTTCATCTAAACTAAAGTAGTTAATAGAGCAGTTAAAAGATTTTTTTAATACGGGTGTCATTCATCCTAGTATTTCTCTGTAGGGTGCTCTTATTATTTTCATACGAAAGAAAGATGGGTCTCGTCAGATGTGTATAGACTATCATCAGTTGAATAAGGTTATAATGAAAAATAAATATCCTCTTCCTAGGAATGATGACCTATTCAATCAGCTTTAGGGTGCTAGGTGTTTCTCTAAGATTGATCTTCATTTAGGCCACCATCAGCTAAAAATTATGAAGGTTGATATTCCTAAGACTTCTTTCTAAACCATGTATGACCATTATAAGTTTTTGGTTATGTTATTTGGGTTGACCAATCCTCTAGCTTCTTTCATGGATCTTATGAATCGGTTGTTTAGATAGATTTTAGATTTTTTGGTTATAGTCTTCATTGATAACATCTTCGTGTACTCCAAAACTGAGGAGGATTATGACAATCACCTCCAAATTGTATTACAGACTCTTAGGGATTAGAAATTATATGCAAAATTTTCTAAGTCTGAATTTTGCCAAGTGTTATGACCTTTCTTTGGCATATTATTTCTAGTGAAGGGATCAAGGTAGATCCATAGAAAGTAGAGGCACTTAAGAAGTGGACTAGACCCATGACTCCAACCGATATTAGAAGTTTCTTGGGCTTGGCTGGGTACTATAGGAGGTTTGTAGAAAGTTTCTCATCGATTGATAATCTATTGACAAAGTTGACTCAGAAAGTAAAAGGTTAAGTTTTTGTAGTCTGAAGCTTATGAAGGTAGTTTACTTCTGTACCTGTTTTGACCATAACTGAGGGTACTGATGGGTTTGTGGGGTATTGTGATGCATCCCATATGGGACTAGGTTGTGTATTCATACAAAATGGTAAGGTTGTAACCTATGTTTCCAAGCATCTTAAGGTTTATGAGATAAGCTACCTGACTAATGTTTTGGAGCTGGCGGTTGTTGTTTTTTCTTTGAAAATCTGGCACCATTATTGTACGGGGTGAATATGGATGTTTATTTAGATCATAAGAGCTTGCAGTATGTGTTAATGCAGAAGAAATTAAATCTTAGTCAGAGTCAGTGGCTTAAATTACATAAAGATTATGACATGAGTTTTCACTACCACCCAGGTAAAGCTAGTGTTATTGTTGATATTCTTAGTAGGTTGTCTATGGGGAGCTTATCCCACGTTGATGAGGAGCAACGAGGATTAGTAAATGATATTCATAGGCTAGCTAACTTGGGAGTCTATCTCTTAAACTTTGAGGATGAGGGAGTGATTGTTCAAGATGTGTTCGAATCATTTCTTGGTGCTGAGGTAAGGAGATACTATCTTTGGATCCCATACTTATGCAAATTAAGGAGGATGTGGGTCAGCAAAAGGTTATGACATTCGATATTTAGGGAGATAGCATTCTGAGGTACCAAGGAAGATTATATGTTTCGGATATTGATGGGTTGTGGGAATGGATTTTGACTAAGGATCATCAGTATAGATATACAGTTCATCCGAGTTCAATGAAGATGTACCATGAAAAAGGAAATCTACTGGTGGAATAATATGAAGAGAGGTGTGGCAAATTTCGTTACAAGAGTGTTATTTGTCAACATGTCAATGTTGAACATTTGAGGCCTAGTGGCATGTCTTAAGAGATAGAATTCCCTACGTGGAAGCAGGAGATGATCAATATGGACTTCAATATGGGTCTTTCGTGGTCTCACAATCAATATATCTATTTAGGTCATTGTGGATTGGATAACTAAGTCTACTCACTTCTTGCCTATGAGGACTAATTATTTAAGAGAAGATTATGCTAAGTTGTTCATGTAAGAGATAGTTAAATTGCATGGAGCGCCATTCTTCATCATCTCAGACCGAGGTATGCATTTTCATCTTACTTCTAGCATTTGTTTTACAAAGCTTTGGGTATTTATGTGAACCTTAGCATCAGTTCCCACCCTCAAATGGATGGACGAGCGTAGTGTACCATTCAGACCTTGGAGTATAGGCATATTGATAGATTTTAAAATTAGTTGGGTTGATCATTTTCCTTTTATTGAGTTTTCTTACAACAGTTATCACTCTATAATTCAGATAGCTACTTTTGAGGCTCTTTATGGTAGGAGGTACAGGACTCCGATTGGATAGTTTGAGGGTGGCTAAGTTGTTTGGTTCTGACATAGTTCACCAAGCCTTTGAGATGGTGATAGCAATTAGAAATAGACTTAAGACTACTCAAAGTTACTAAAAGTCTTATGTGGATGTGAGGCATAAATAGTTTGATTATCTTTCCAATGCGATTAGTCTCACCTTAATCTAAGATCAGGGTAAGCAATTATGGCCAAATTATTATGGTGAAGTCAAACTACCAGTGATAATAGCTCCAACAACGAATCATTGTCAGTCATAATAAGTCGTCAAGAGGACTCATTTCCATGGTAATGAGGAAACCCATACTTTGGTCCCTTGAAAATAATTCCAGGGGACGACTCATTGTGAGATATAACGAGTCCTTATGAGGGGCCCATCATTATAACAGTGAAGGACTAGATTATTGATACTCAGGTAATGACTCAAGGCCATGATTTGCGGTCAGACCTCACGAGTCGTTACTCAAGTCGTAACCACTATTCTCAGGATTTTCCTGGATGTTTTAATTAGGGTCTTTTTGGTTTTTTCCTCCCTCCAAACTCTTTTCCACGACTAAAAACATCTAAGTGACCCTTCTGCCATCATTTATCCAAATCAAACCTTAATTTTTCCTCTTTAACTCCCAAGGCAAGAGATATTAGGATTTTACAAGGAATTCAACGTTCAGGCTTCAAACTTTGAATTCTCTTCAATTTCTCATATATTTCAGTAATGTTGTTCATCCCTAACTTTTATTTTTACATAATGGCATTTACTTAATCAACCTTCAAGTGTTTAAATTGTTGGGATTGAAATTAGGCTGGGGGCTTTTGATTGATTATTATTTGAATTGTTTTCCTATGTTTTAAATGTGTTATTCATCCTTGATTAATGGTTTTTTGGGACTGAGTTGGTGCAACATGGTACTTTTTGAATAAGTAACTAGGTTTCCCTAAATTGAAGAAGTTTTGTCTTGATAATGATCTTAACCTCAACCAACTTTAAAAGTCTTGGTTTTGAACATGCAATTTACATTATTTAACTAACCTTTGGAAGATTTCGTTACATTAAAGGATAATGTATAGTAAAAAATAGTTTTGGAATGCCCTTGGTAGCCATGGATTTGGATTTTAATGGAACTTGGGAGTCAAATAGTTAAATGGACTAGTTTGGCATAATTGAATTAGCTAGCAAGCACATTGGTATAATGATACCAAGTTGGTAAATTCTTTAATGAATGACTCCTTGGTGCATGGTTGGTTTTATATGCAAACTGTTTTAATTTAGTCTTAAAGGAAATTGTGTAGCTCACCATGAAGGTACGTCCTAGGGGGACCAATACTGAAAACTACGTTTGGTAGAATAGGGGTCTATATGACCATATGTCTAGATACACACTATATTTGTATAGATAGTTCTTTAGTTTCCTTGTCCTTTCTATAGTATGTACGATTAACATTCCCTAGGCCCTTTCGGCAAGGGGAGCTAGACCCATATAGCCCATGGGTGCCTTTAGGATGGAGCGAGCTACATTGTTTAAGCTAATTTTTATACTCTCATATTCATGACCCTTGTCCAAATCCCGACATTTTATATATGTATATATAACTATTATGCGTGTGGTTTTGATTGATTTTTAGTAATGGCATTATTTTATCACTTTTCCCTGAGTAACATGTCAGTGCTTGCCTAACTGACCGTCTTTGGACACTGCATTATTTCATGATATAGGGTGTAAGGGCTTTTCTATTACTCTACTGTAATACTAGGTGGTGTAGTATGTTGGTTGAGTTGTTGTGAAGTGGTAAGCCACTATCTTTCAAAAAGCCTTTCCGTTTCATTAGGGGTTTTTCACATTTTGAGAATTGTGAATTCTCTTTTTTCATGGTCGGCTGCATATCCTGACCTAGTTTTGTCTTTTTGGTTTTAGAGGCCTTTATGGTTAGTATTCGGATGATTTTTTGTCTTCTTTAGAATCTTTGATTTCTTTTGATCCATCTATATTATTTAATATTTTGGTTGGCTTCTCCTATATGTTTTATTATTCTCTAGAGGTTAGGCTAAGAGGGCGGTCTCTGGCATACGGTGGGCTTACTATACCCGTTACTACTGGGCCTTGGTTTAGGTCATGACAATGTACTCTCAAGGTCATCACCTTTCTCAACAATAGCTTTTTTAGGCTCCACAATTTTCTCAACTCTAAGGTTAGTTGGTGGCTCGAGTAACTCAATGAGATAGTACGAAGTGGTAATTAGAGGTTTGGGCTCTACTACCGCACACTCATCCACTTCTATGGTTGTTATCATACATAAATCTTTGTAGTGGGATGGTGGATTGAATTGTTTATATACTTTGAGGACCACCTTTTTATCATCCAATCTCATCTTGATAGTGCCTTCTCTCACATCTATCATTGCTTCTTCTATTGTCAAGAATAGTTGTCTCTATATAATTTGCACCCTGTCATTTGCGTTATAGTTAAGAAAAATAAAGTCAATTTGGATAATAAACTTACAACCTTAATAAGAACATCCTTAATGATTCATTTGGGATAAAATCTCATTCTGTCTGCCATTTGGAGCACCATAGAGCATGGTCTTGGTTTACCTAAATCCAGAGTATTGAACACTAATAGGGACATCAAGTTTATACTTTTCTTAAGTCACTCAGAGCATAAATTGCATCACTATCACTAATTTGTATGGGGAGGGGGAAACTCCTTAAGTCCTTTAATTTTTTGGGCATCATCCTCATCACCACTAAACTGTACTTCTCAGTAAGTGGCACCGTCTCAATGTTTTGTAGTTTGGTCTTATTTGTCACCACATCTTTTAAGTACTTAGCATACTTGTGCATACCATGTAAAACATCTAAAAGAGGAAGATTAATGTGAAGTTCTCTGAACATGTCAAAGAGTTTCTTAAAAGAAGCATCCTCCTTGGCCTTTTTGAGCCTCTATGGGAATAGTGGTGCTAGTATTTCTAGTGAGCTCCCAACAAACCTTGATTTCAGGCACTCAAACTTTCCTGAATTTTCATCATCTCAACTTGCAACCTGTTGAGGAACCAACTCTATGTGTACCTCCAGATTTTCCTTTGGAGGCCTGTCACTATGCTCCTTACAACTCCTTAAGGTGATTGCCATAACTTGCTTTGGATGCTCTATATCACTTGGCTATCCACCTTAGGGCCTAGTATTCAGTGCCTGAGATAATTTCCCAAACTATTTCTCTAACTTCTTCTAAGACACTTGTTGATTTTCTATTTCAGCATCCATTTCTTGTTTGGCCAGGATCTTCTTCAATGTTTTCTTAGAATAATCGGGTTGAGTCTGCCACTTATGATTGTAGGCATTCATATAAGTTGTCCTCTGTGAATTTCCCACAATGTTTATAGACTCTGGATTTGCACCACACAAGCATGAAGAGTGACCTCTATTCCCACGGATTTCACACTAAGATGGGCTCTGATAAATTGTATTTACCTGAGCCTGAGATTGATTTATGCCCAACTTGCTACATTGTGTCATCATTTGATTCTGAAGGGCAGTTAATTAGGCGGCTAAATCTATGAAATTATTAACATCAATCATACGTATAGGCTTCTTTACTATACTTATGGATATGCCACCATGCTAGTTCATTTTTCGTTCTGCAATACGGTGCAACAAGGTATAGAGCTCATCATAATTTTTCTCCAGTGCTTGACCACCTGTAGATGAATCTAGCAAATTCTTCGTGTTATGGTCATGTGATTCAACAAAGGTGTGAGTTGATACCTCATTATACTACTGGTATGTAGACTATACGAAAGAAGATATTTGAACCTCTCCCAAGAACGATAAAGGTTATTATCTGGTTTCATCTTAAAGCTCAATATCACACTACATAATCATGTAGTCTTTCCAGATGGTAAGAAATGGATGAGGATTTTCTAGGCCAATTCATCCCATGTAGTGATAGAACCTTCCAGCTCAGTGTTCAACAACTTTTTTGCTTCTCCTAAAAGTTAGAAGGGGAAGAGTTTCAACCTCATAAAATCAGTGGATAACCCGCATGAGAATGAATTTGTCGCTGATCTGCAAAAAATTCAGAAAGTGAACCATTAATATTCATGTGACAAGCCGTTAAACTACCCACAGCTGTGAAACCTATATCATGTTCTATTTCAACTCAAATATACATCCTATAGAAGGTCTGCAGATGACAGAGGTAACTTTTGTCGCAAGTGGGATTGCCACTTCATGAACTATCCTGTAGGCTGGTGGACCTTTAGCCATGGGTATACGAATAGCTTATTCTTCTAAATCTTAAGGATTTGGTAGAGAAGGATGCTTCTCTCCTCAATTGGTGTAAGCATGGTTGGTTTTGGGATATGGTTCAACCAACTCCCCATCCATTGCCAGGATACTAGATTTTCAAACTTGTGCCTACAAATTTAGAAGATAATATCAAGTAATTAGGACTTAAAGAATCTACTGGCAAAACTAAAACTAAGACGATTGCCAAATTACAAGTCCCCCACAACAGCACCAAAAACTTGTTGGTCCCAAGTGCACACGCAAGTGTACATGGTCGACGAATGAGTGACGAATGAGTAAAATAGCATTTTACAAGACAAGTACCGATCCCATAGAGACTTGTGCTAAAAAAATTATCCAATTCTAGTTCAGTCTAAATATTAAGAACAGAATAAAGTAACCAAAAGTATTTGAGATTTATAAACTGAAAGTAAAGTAAACAGTACGGTAATTTAAAGGTTCTTGAACAACAATGGGAAGAAAACCATGGTTAGGGCACTATGAACAATCATACTAAGCTTTGTAACTTCGTTGGTTAGGTTAATTATCTTTGTTGTTGGTCCACTGGGTTGATATTATGACTATGACCTTCCAAACCTCTAATCAACTATATAACTCAGTCCCAAAACTATATTATTGAGCGGGGATGCAAGAACTAGTTAAATGCAATCATATTTCATCATATAAATGAACTAAACAGGTCACTTAGGTATATTCCTATCCTAAATGAGAATCATAACTTCATTCAATTCAGAGATTACGATCCCATTCCTTGTATCCCACGTTCTATCCTATCATTTATTCTTCCAAACTCATGATAGAATTATGCATATATTATAAGGGTATAAAAACATAAAAGATTTAACACAAGGATAAATAAACAAACAAAAATGAAAAATAACCGAAACTAATTCAATTCATAACAAGAATGATCATATTCTTGGTCCTAAACCCAGAAGAGGGTGTTTAGCCACTCATGGACATACAGGTAATCACAATAGATTAATCCATGTTATAATCCATAAATAAACTAAAGTATATGAATAAAAACCATAATTGAATCCTTATCCAATGTACATCAGAGCCCCAAGGTCGTCCAAGGTGAATAGAAAAGAATAGAAGTGTCCTATTTATTCTTGGGCAACATTGGCCATTTTTTATTTGCCTCCGTGTCTCGCACTTATCACGGTGGATAGGTAGCATGTCATGCTGACATCACACCTATATACTGAAATTTACATTTTAGAATGCAACCAATGTCGTTCCATGCCCTTAACATGGTGTCTAGGGTCCATGGCACGCCAATGAGTCTAAATTTTCCAGATTTTGTAATTAATACTCCATGCATTTGGCGCTTCATCCCTTGCTTTGTGGTTACTTTTTCTCTTGATTTCCAGCATGTATATCATTCATATATCATGTAAATTAACTCCTCAAACATCTTACAGCATCAATCACAACAAACTAGACCTTAAAATTCAATTGACCCAACACGATGAACTAGAAAGGAACACTGCTCAAGCTAAGAGTACTAGTTTTCTCATTGAAGTTCAACTTAATGTTTTGACTAAAAAATCATTGTATAAACACCTTGAACATTGTAATTACATAAATAACACTTAGATGCTCATTATTACAAAGACTAACTCAATAAGCACTAGAGAATGCCTAAAAACTTAGCTAAATAAGTGTAGATAACAAACTTAGGTGCATAAATCCACCTTAGATAAAATATCCCTAGCACAAAGTTTAGTTGAAAACTTTCTTACCGATTGTGTTTTCATATGGGTTTCCACTAGGTTCAACTTCAAACGACCATATCTCCTAGAATATAAGGAGTTATGTGAACCATAACCAATAAAAATTCAATTTCTCTAAGTCCTATTTCCAAAGCAACAAATCGTTCGTCAATCCAAATTTGGAGTATAAAAAGTTGTGACTGTTTTACAAAACACTGTAGGGATGAAATGGAAATTTCAACGTAGCAAGAATTTTGGTGGTATTTAAATTAGTGTTAGCTGATTTCATGTTTAAAATCCAAAAACTTCATTCCCAAACTTCCATGACCCAATTTACAAGTCGTGATGGTACCTACTAAATCTCGCCAGTAGGTAAGCCAATACCATAACCCGGAGCTAACACAATGGGTTAATTCGGTAAGAAATGCCATCTTAGGCAAAATTCAATGAACACAAGTTAAAATATAAATAAAGTGCTCTAAAATTGATTAGAAGTCATCATAAGATACCAATCCCATGACCTGGTAGAGCCAGTACAAGAGTATCTAATGTCAATACAACAACCAAAAAAACTTAAAGTATAGTCATTACATCTGTCTTAAATACTAAAGATGTAATATAAAAGATAGAGGGAAAATGCGGGACTTGAACTCCATCATCTCACCCTATCTTTGAAAGATCAACCTCGTTCGAACTCAGATAAACGATGGCAACTAGTTCTCGGATTTGCACGAAAAGGTATAAAAGTGTAGTATGAGTACCAAAATAACGAGTACTCAGTAGGAAACATGATCGACTAAGCTAAGTCATGATATACACATGTTATAGTGCAAGATAATCCTAAGTAAGTCAAGTTACAGAATTGGACCTGGATCATATCCATCATAACTGTATATAATAACTAATTAAACCAAAATAACAATATCATATCTGGCATCAACACATACTAACATCGTCATGCATAAGAAATAGACAATTCGGAACCATAACGCATCACAAGTCATATACACAAGCAAACATAAGAAACAAGTTGGCACCCATACGCCAACTGGTGCATAAAGTAAAGAACTCATCACCGCATCCCATACTATGGGAGAGTAGACCCAAAAGATATAATAATAAGGAATTTAACCAACAACATATCAAAATTTCATCGTTATTCCACCATATTCCACATTTATCATCAATTGGATATTTTACCAAACTTGCATTAGTTACCAACATTGACCATATAACTATATTCCATAATATTAGCATCATTAGTTACTATCATCCATACCCATTAGCTGCTATTTATTAGCTAAACAAGGATCATTAACTAGAGCATTAGATTTCTAACCATCATATAATATAGCCATTTGTTAGAAAACTATTGCCTAAATTGACATTTTAATAGGCAACATTATTTAACAAACCAATATTTATCATTAACATTACTCCCAAGTGAATCCTTATTTTACAACTAGTTCTCTCTTACCAATAAGTCTTACTCAATCAATTTAATAATATCCATCACGAATCCTTAGTTATCGTTAATCATTAATTACACCACTTTATATGTATTTAACACTAGCGAGATATGGCCGGTATTCAAATGTCAACAACCTACCCTTCTTATATATAAACTAGTGTATATACACATGAGCTTATAACTGCCAGACTCAAACCTAGAGTTGTACACAGAGTTACATCAGTAATCATCCTCCGACATTTTTGGGTATATTATTATAATCACCCTCTGTCCTTGCCATATGTCATCATCAACATTAAAATATCTTTCAGCATTGCCGGGCATCAATATCATCATCATAATATCCTCTGGCCATGTTGGGTATAAATATCCTCACAATAGGCAAATTTGTATCAATAGTAAAAGACAAGCCCCACAAGGGCTTAAGTAAATGACAAGCTCGACGAGGGCTAAAGTAAAGTACAAGCACCACGAGGGCTAAAGTAAAGAACATAAAAGAAGAAGCAAGAAGAGCAGACCTCCAGGATCTTCACTAAAAGGGTGCAGTAGGGGTGAGTATGGTCTACTTGTACTCACTAGGTATCAACTGGGCAAAGTAGAAAGTAAAGCATATAAAATAAACATTATGGGCACGTCACTTGCAATCAGAACATGTCCCAAATTATAGCCCACACCATACCCACTAATAGTTCTACAATATTAATGTATACCATACACAAATATGAAAAAGAAGCACTGGTATACAAATATCGATAATACAATTTGGAAAGTGAAGTACACATCAACAGATATCACATTAAAGATAATAATACAAGACAAAATGATCACAATATATATGAAATACATTGACAATGATAATGATGATTATGTAAAGTGTAGGTTGATGCACAACCTCCATTTACACCTACCGATTTGTTCTCTTAATGTAAGAATCATGGGGGGTTTATCAATTAATAGTTAATCCAATATCACATTCCAATATTCATAACCTCTCTGTAGCAAATACATCTCTAGAGGTTTTTTTAAAATGTCGTATTTTCCGTTAAAAAAACTAGTATATCTAGTATTTCCATGGTGGTACCAATGTTTCATGAAAATATATGATTTGAGGATGTAATTATCGCAACCAACTAAAATGAGAATTTCAATATCTAAATAATATCCCTCAACATGAGCCAAAATCCATTGAATATATAAGCAATCCATGGATCCAATGTAATTATATGTCAATTGAGTGAAATACACAACAATATACCATAGATACTATGTAAGTTTCGATTTAGCCTTTCTCATTAGAACATATACAACAAAATATACATACATAAGGACAATAGCATCGTACCTTAGGCGGTCTCACATAGCACATAATGTCTCATATCCTCGATATAACACAACATAGGCACAAAACAATAGTAAATCAATTTCCATGAGTAGGTCCAACATCCATAAAATAGTTTTTTATAAAATTTAACTGCCTAACACAGTCTAAACAAAGTTAATCCATAACCTATCTCAAATGTCATAAATTAATCCAAAAGGTCTTTACCACGAGGCCTTCACCTTAAAAACAGACCTGGAATCACCTAAAACACACAGATATTAAATGTATTCATAAAAATATACCATGGATACTCATATTTCTTATTTTTGAGTTAGGGTCGAAATGGACCTTCAAAATAAGTTTTAGAAAAAAATGGGAAAAACTAGAATTTTTGGCTAAAAATATATTTCCCATGATTAAAGTAACTTATAAATTAAAGCCCAAGTTAAAATGATTTAAAATTGTGTTTTAATTGAAGAATTACAAATTTTAGGTCTATCAAGCAAAGATCCCAGAATTCCACCTTTGAATTCAAGTTTTAAAAGGATCTAAATGAGAAGAATCAAAGAAAAAAAATTAAAATAGGGATTTATGCTTACCCAATCTTAAATATTGAAGAAATAACCCAAAAACTCAAGAAACCATGCTCCTAGTTACAAAAATGGTGAAAAATAATGAAATTGAGGGATATAACCCACCTAGGCATCACCAAAGCGAACATCGGGTAAATTAAACAACCAGGTGTCTCTTAAATGATACCCGCCTCATCATTTAAGTGACAAGCACCTAAGAAATTGGAGAATCATTTTAGCGATACCCCCAACTGGTTTCCAGGGTGCTTAAATAACCAAACATCCTCCTAAGTTGATACACCAGCTAAGTGGTGCACGAACAATAGATTTGAAGAATTCTAAGTCTCTACAAACACCTCAATATTCATCCATAATCCTAAGAACATAAATGAATTATGCTACTGGGCTAAATTCGATATTCCAGACTTAATAGTGATATCATATTTTCAAAAAAATTATTGTTTTAACAAAGTTGAACCCTAAACCCAATCTCACCACTTTCTAAACCGAGGATCAAAATAAGATACAAATATAGTAAATCCACACCTATACTTTTACTAGCCTAAAATTGATGTTCCAGATATTCTGGCACAATTTATTCTGCCATCCGATGCACATATAAATAAATGTTGACTATAGTCAACTATAAAACCTTTATAACCACCAAAAACCATAGCCTCACACACATTAGACTTACATGCATTGAGAACCATGTCTATCATGCCCACACTTTATAAATACCACAAAGCAACCATCGGAGGTATAAAATAGTAAAATTACACAGAAATGAATAATTCACAAAAATAATCTAAAATCAAGTCATTACATTGGCATTAACATGAAGTCTCCCACAAACTATAGTAATTGCACGTAACCATTACGTGCATCGACAAAAGATCTTAAAAAAAGCAAGCAACACCAAGGTTGATCTTACTTTTCTTCATGTTTCCATCACTTAATTTAAACTTCCTAAATCTAGGCTATGTCGTATGGGCACCTCAACACCAAATGAACCAGAGGTATTTCCAATAACCCATCACAATAATTACATCAATCACAAGGTTTGGGTGAATCCTGACTATATAATAAGATAGAAGAAATAATACTCAAAGTCAAAACATAACAATGTCTACCTATTTCATAAATATAAACATATTAACAAATATGCCCAAGTCCACAGTCATCCACAATAACTCTATACAAACCAATGTTTAGAAATAAATATGTCGGATAGACCCCCAATAATAGCTAAGCCAAGTCAAAAGGAGACTATGTTTAAAGATAGGGGACCAAGAATTAATGTCTTTCTAAATAAGGAAGCTCGCCACTCTGAGGTCAATACATGAACCACTTCAATCACCTAATCATTGCACAAGAAGAGAAGATAATGCTTCATCCCCTATGTATCATGGGGATACAACGTCAGAAAATATTTAGCATATAATTCAAGGATAAGAATAAGATAGCATCATTATTCAACAACAAGTCAATATAACATATTCAATCATATTCGCACACTTATCCTTACATATAGGTATATTACTTGCTAATAAAAAAAGCATGGCTCAAAAACATTCTTAAACATTCATCCATTAGACATAAAGTAGGAGATTCTGACCCTCCACACTTACGGATTCAACCATTTCTCATTATTCATAGAACTTTAATGATATTCACAAATTCATTACCCAATTACTTTAACCACATACACAATCATTCAAACAAGGGTGTAGAACCACATGCACAGTCATCTAGGCAAGGGACTCCAACCTTATGCCCATTCGTTACACAATGGACTCTAACCTCATACCAAAGGACTTTAATCGTAATATATTTTATTCGGTGAGGTATATTAACCTTAAGAGACTCTTTATAAAAGGGGATTTAACCTCGAGAAATTTTATTGGGAAAGGGACTCAAACTTCAAGCCATTTCATAATGCAACGGACTTCAACCACATGCCATCACAACTATCATTAGTTGACATTGTGACTTTAACCCTTTGCCCATGCATCAATATTCATGCCATACAAATCTTAAGGACTTTAACCATTTAACTAATTCAACACTATACATGACCTTATGGTCTTTATGGGAGCCTTCATTGCTCAATCATTTCAATAGGTCATTTCCTTCATTCAATTCATCATACAATTTAATTCATGGTCATAAAGACCCTCACAAACTATGCACATTTCATAAGAAATCTTACACCATACTTTAGTGCAACCCACAGTTCAAGTACATTATAATCTTTAGGGACTTCAACCCCCTTATTAGTCAATTAACCCAACATAGTCATAAATTATACAATACATAGCTCACAACAATTTTAACATACGATTAATCAATCATTCATGGTTATTGGTCCATTACCCTAGTTCAAGACATCACCAACATACGACTAGACAATTCACTTATGTATTTTCATAAACACCTTATGTGCATACCATTAACAAGACTATTTTTATGTTAGAAATCACAAAAGTTATGGTTACTCAAGAACCTTATGTTAAACCACATATAAGAAGCACCCAAATATGAAAATATCCATCAATGACATGTATAAACATAAGTCTAAGATCGAATCAACATTATTCATAATTAGGCAACAAAACCCTTTTCATTTGATTTCAAAATCACCATGTACACTTTCAAATCCATGTGTAAAATACATGGGTTTAGAGTTATTTCACAAGGTGCCTTCGACAACTTGATTCACCTAAGCTACTTGACTTTACTTTGCTCCTAGATAAACACCCTTGAACCCTACCCTCCATTTTTTCACAAATTATGTTTAAGAGAGAGTTTTGGATGTTTGATCTACTCAAAATATGTTTAAGGAGGCCTTATACACTTATATATTGAAGTGACTTAGGGTATAAGAAAATATAAATAACCAGAAAGCCCTTAGTTAAGAGTGGTAAAATAATCCCATGTAGGGGTATGACTCACCTTACGAACCATACCCTAGGGTATGAGTGGTAACCTAATTCTTACCCTAGGCTTTTCCTAGGTCACTCACACTGTTAAGGGTACGATCACACACCCTTATGTCATATTAAAAGGGTATGACTTATCCCTAAACTATTATATACCTACCGTACCCAAAACAATTCACTAAAGATAGGATTTTTCTCTATACGATCATGTTGGGTATGACTCGTATACTTAGGGTATGATTGAAGAGGAGGATCACTCATATACAGGATAGTATTTTGTCCTCCTAGGCTAATCAAGGTACTAGAAGGGATGAGAGAGTAGATACAACTCATATACCAGGGGTATGATGAAATCCCCTAGTCGTACCCACCTAGGGACATCAAATGGAGATTTTTTTGATTGTTCAAAGTCTAGGTGTTTCAATTCTCCCCCACTTGAATCATTCGTCTGCAAATGACGGGTAAACAAAGTAACAAACATAAGATAAAATATCATCATACATAAAAAAAAACCTTTAAACAAGTTGGAACAAGCATACAACCGGGATATAAGACACATCATGCTCATTATCAATAAATCATTCAACTCATAGTCTTTGGGACTCAAACCCATTTTTCATTATGACACTTGTTCAGTGTAAAGAATAGGGACTTAAACCCTTACTTATCAACAATCTCTCATTTCACAACATAGGGACCTCAACCCATCAATTTATCAGGAATACTTGCTCAATTTAATGATTAGGGACTCAAACCCTTTGTTTAAAAAAGAGATGAATCGACTCAAGATACTAGGGATTCAAACCTATCTCACCAAGTCACACATAATTTCAAAGCATTAGTGACTTGAACCCATGGCATATCAAGGCACCCTAATATCAAACATTGGGGACTTCAACCTATTGTTAATCAAAGGCATAAATCTAATCAAAGAGATCCAAATATAACTCCATCCCATGTTTTCAGAATGGGAAATAATTGTGGATACTTGGGAGTTCATGTCCTCTCCCACTTCCCACCTAGCTTCCTTGGACTTTTGGTTCATCCACTTAAACTTCACTGAAGACACCTCTTTCATTCACAACTGGCAAACTTGAGATCCAAGATCCACACTAAGATCTTATCATAGGAAAAAAATTCTGATATAACAACATACCTCAAGGGAATAACCAATGATGGATCACACACATATTTCCGCAACATAGAGATAAGGAAAATTAGGTGTCTGTAGGTCATACTAGAAGGCAACTCAAACTCACAGGCAACACTTTCAAACCACCTCACAATCAAGTATAGTCCAACATATTAGGACTAAGTTTCCCTTTTTTTCGAATAGCATCACTCCTTTCATGGGAGATTCTTTCAAGAATACCCAAATAATAACAAAAACAATAATAAACGCAGTGTATTCCTATAAAGTGGGGTCTAGGGAAAGTAAAATGTATGTAGTCTATACTGCTACCTCCGACAAAGTAGAGAGGTTAATTTTGATAGACCCTGACTCAAGATAAATAATAATTAACAAAGTCATAATGAAATATGAAGCAAGATGGATGGCATAACAGAATTTCAAGAATACACAATCACCAGCACTAAACTCTTAATCTCGTTGCCTCATACAACATAGGACTTTGGTGACTTTGAGTGGTTATCAACCTATCATAAAGCAGCTTTACCTTTTATAAGGTTTGATGAACTAAATCAGGGCCAAGAAATTTACCATCACAATCTTTGTATAACCCAATAGGAGATCTATATCTCCTACTATATAATATATCAAATAAGGTCATGCCAATACTAGAGTAGTTACTATTATTACAGGAAAACTCAATCAAAGGCAAATAGTCATACAATTACCACCATATTCAAAAACACAAGCCCACAATATATCCTTTAATATTTCGATGGTACTTTATGCTAGCCCATCTATGTTTAGGTTGAAAGAAATACTAAGGCATACTCTAGTACCCAAACCCTTTTGTAATGACTTCCAAAAGTAGGATAAAAATGGAGGACCTCAATTTGAGATAATTGAAATTATATCACCATGCAACTTCACGATCTATGCAAGATACAACTTAGAATAATCTTCCACTAAATAATTAGTTCTCATGGGAAAGAAATGAGTGGACTTGGTCATTCTATCAATAATGAACCAAATAAAATTATATTGGTTCACAATTTCTTGGTATAACTCAACGGTACTTATGTACTCAACTTTCACTTGTTGACACACCATACACTTGGCCACATGACTAGACACATCATTCTTCATATTGCCCTACTAATTAAACTCTCTAAGATCATGATACATCTTGGTGGAGCTGCCATGTATAGCATACCGAGATTCATAAGCCTCAGTCATGACCTTTTCCCTCAATCCATTGATGTCGAGAACATATAGCCTAGCTTGGTATCATAAGAAACCATCACCACTAATCAAAAAGTCTATAACATTATGTTAACCCACATTACTACTAATTTTCATAAAGTCGGGGTCTAATATTTGCTTTTCCTTTATCTTAATAGCAAGAGACTATTGAGATATTATATGCTTAAATGCACCACCATCCTCAGAGTCCGCAAGATGAACTCCAATATTATCCAAACGGTAAATATGCTTTACTAATTTCCGCTTATCCTCATCTACATGGGCAAAACTTCCCATGGACAACGTACTATGAGAATCAATGACTACATTTACCTTAAAGGGATGGTAATAAAGACTCATATCATAGTCTTTTAACAATTTGAGCCACCTTCCTTGCCAAAGATTTAACTCTTTTTGGGTAAACACATATTGGAGACTCTTATGGTTAGAAAAGATAACGATAATAGCCCCCTAAAGATAATCCTGCAAAAAGTTTAATGCCAAAACCACAGCTAAAACCTCTACATCATGAGTAGGGTAGTTCTTCTCATGAACTTTCAATTGCCTAGAAGCATAGGCTGCCACCCTACAATGTGATAAGTGGTGATTTTACCACTCGTTTGCACCAAACATTTATGAACACTCCCATGCTCTATATTAGGAACAAAGACATCAACATGATATAAATGCACTAATATTTATATTTTTTAGATATATAGTTAAGTAGGTGAAATAATATGTATTAAAGATAAAAAAAAGGGATAAAATAAAAGGAAATAGAGTGCAGCAGGAGACCTCAAGCAGTTCAGCCTTAGTTACTGTGACTACAGTCCTTAGGCTACGGTCCAAGTCAGTTAAGATAGTCAGCACAATGTGATCATGGAGAACATCTATGGTTGTATAGCCGCAATCATGATTAATTCTATGCATTTTTGGTTCAACGGGAATATGACCTAGGGTAGTTTAGTATAATTACATAGACGAATCGTAAGCCATATTTAGGAAAAAAATCTTTGTTCTTTGGGTATTTCTTACCTTATAGATATCTTTGAATTGAAATCAAGAAACCATAATTGGTAAAGTGTTTAACTAATTCTTGAGGCTTGATTTCTCAGTAATTTTGTGACCAATGATGCCTTGGATAATCCTCATCGTATATCCCTCTTTACTTTCTTCATGAGTAGTTAAGTAGTTTAGTCTTGGGAATATGTTGAACTAAAGTGTAATTGCGTGTGGGTGTTGTTGTATTAGCATGAGTCTTAGTTGTTGAGTATGGATTCCACCATTGCTTTAATTTATGAGTTAGAAATTGTAGGTGAAAACCCTAAATCTGCAAATGGGTTTGACGGGTGAAAACCCTAAACTCTTGAAACCCTTATCATCCTTGAAAGAGGGTTATAGGGGGATAAGGGAATGGTAGATAATTGAGCCTATTGTTTACTACCTTTTGCAATTTTTGAAATAAGTGTATTTGGATGGTAAATCATGTCAAGAGCATAGTCCTAGAAATACGAATGCTTGATTGAGGTTTTGGGTGATTACGAATTGCTCACTTGTTAGGTGTTTGAAAAAGCCAATGGAAGAAATCATTGTGGTTTTATTGAAATAATGATGACAAAGACTTTCGACCTAGCCTATCTGTTAGCTAACAACTAAGCTTCATGTTAAACTATTATCTTCCCATATGTTTTACCTTTGGGTAGACATAATCTCAATATCACCTCAAATCTTTATTTTAAATACAAAAGTATCAAATACGTTCATTGTTAATAAAAAATTAATACAATAACATCCCTCAGTTATATTTGGCATGTCGTGTTTCTTATCATTCCGAGTAACCTTTTAGTAATAAGAGCACCCATAGGACTTGAAATTTATAATTTCTCCTTGTGGATTCGACCACAATTCTAGTTGGGGTAATGACAATGACCATTTTTCCCCTCAAATATGGAAGTGAGTTGAGCATTACAAAAATGGCACCATTGTCGGGGAGTTGAATATAGATTTCACTGATGCGGTGTGATTCTTACATGGGAATACCCCGGGAGGTATAATTTACTTAATTTATTATTTTTAATTTTTGTTAGGTGATTGAAGTATTAATGGAACGATGAGTGATAATGTAAGCAACATAGGCCCATTTGATGGTCCCCTAGATGACAATAGTAAACTAAATAAAGTAGGACAAACAAGTGCAATCCGTATCCCACCCACTAATAGGAATAAACTCTTCCATATGACTAGCGTCATGCTTCGTATTTTGCAAATAAACGAATGGTATGGGGGGGTCAAGCTTTTGAAGACCCAAATATCCATTTGAATAATTTTGTGGAAGTGTGAGCGCAATTCAATATATTACACATTACTCAAGAATCCATTCATCTATTCCTATTCTCATTCTCACTAATGGGTGAGGTCGTTTTATGGGTACAGTCACTTCCACCTAGCTCAATTACATCATGGGATGAGCTTACTGCGGTATTTCTTGGTCTATAATTCCTAGTATCTAAAATGCTTCAAAAGTAGGATGAGATTGTGAATTATTGGCAAATGAATGGAGAGTCATTTTTTGAAGCTTGGGAAAAATTTAATGGAAAATTGGACCAATTCACTAATCATGATTTCCCGGATAAGATGCTTCTTCAGATATTTTATCGAGCCCTTGATCCATTAAACAAAACGGTGGTGGATAATGCAGCGAATGGCTCCATAGTGAAGATGCACCACTATGCGGCCTTTCTATTGATAGGAAAAGTGTCAAAGTAAAACTAGGGTTGGCATATGCGGGATACCAATGTTCTCAAGATCCTTTTAACTACCTCCATTGTTGATAATAAACAAAGAAAACAGAATGAAGAAAAGGACAAGGCCATGGAAAAAATGATAACCCAACTTGAACTCTTGACAAAGCATGTTATGGGTGCACTCGAGAAAGAGGTAAATGATGTAGCATCAAAATTATATAATGTTGATGAAGAAGAAAAGAAGTTGTATGAGGAAATATAGTATTTTGCTAACTACTCATGGGCTTCCCACCATGCCTATCAAAGGCAAGGTAGGAATCAAGGTTTGATGGACTACTAGTGGGATAGTGATTAGATAGATATGGAGCATGATTATGACCATTATTCCCCCCTCATGATGAGATAATGCCAAGGAATCTAGCATCCTTGACTGCAAAAAGTTCAATATCGAAGATATGTTAACAAGTATCTTGAATAGAGTGGAAGGAATGAACAAAACGGTTCGTGAGTTAAAGGATGATTTCTCCATACTTTCCCAAACTTCGGTGTCTCACTCCACCTCTATCAAATAATTGGACACCAAAGTCAAGCAAATCTCCATGCAACTCAATGCCCTAGAGGTGGACTCCTTAGTAGCCCAATTGCTAATCCAAAAATTGATGCTAAAGTTCTAGCAATTGTCACAATGAGTGGAAAGACACTTGATGAAGCCTCTAAAAGAGGCTTGAGTGAGAAAATGACCAAAGCTAAATAAAATAAGGTGTTAGCTCAAAATCAAGAAGAAAATAATGAGAAGGAAATCGATGAAAGTGACAAAGAAGTGGTTGAGATTAAAAAGGCACAACGTGAAGCAAGGACCACAATCTATGTTTTTCCCCCATTCCCTCAAAGATTTCATAAAAGGAGGAAGGTGACAAATTAAATAAGTTCGTGGAAAAACATAGCAATCTATTGATAAACATTCCATTACTCAAGGCGATCCAAGAGATCCCGAGATATGCTAAGTTAATGAAAATTTTTATATCCAAAAAGAAGAGTGTTGAAGGTGACACCATTGAGGTCACTCATGGTTGTACTTCTATAATTGATAGTAAGGTTAAGGAAAGAGGACCCCAGAGCATTAACTATTACTTGTACAATTAGGATGCATGATTTGCTAAAGCCATATGTGACCCTTGTGCAAGCATTAACTTAATACCTTTTTACATATACAAGAAGCCCGAATTGGATGCACCTACACCAACCTTTATACGACTTCTAATGGTGGACCGATCTATCAAAAGGTAGGCAAAATTTTTGTTTCATGTCCTTATTAAAGTGGATAAGATTATATATCCAGCAAAATTTGTGGTATTGGATCGTGAAATAGACCAAGAGGTACCTATAACACTTGGTCATCCTTTATTGTCAACTATAAGGGACATTATCGATTTAGAGTTTAGGAAATGAAATATAGGTTGTAAGAGAATGAGTCTCTTTTAAAATTTACAAGACAAAAAAACAAAATACAAAAGCTTCAAGTGGTATCTGTGGTGGATATTTAAAGTAAGAAGGTGAATGAGTAAAATCTTAATGACCCACTTTGAGAGTTGGAGAAGAAAATCTTAATAAGAAAATCTTAAGGCGCTATGTAATAGAAACCCCATAAATGCCACAAAAGTGGCTCGTATCCTTTTTGTCATGTTTTTGCTGTATAGATGTTAGTTTTTTATCTGAATAATTCATGCATTTATGGCACTATGGAGTGCATTGGATGAGCTAGCAAAGGGGGAGGTGTGCAATTTTGCATTGAAAACTGAACAGGGGAAAAATTGGTACACATTGAGCAAAGAGGTAAATAGGGGAAAATTAGTTACCATGATCGTGGTCCCCAAGCATGATCACAGCTCCAACGTGTCTGTGATCATAGTCACTTAATCCACTTAATCCCTAATTCCCCCCATTTTCCTCAAACTCCCTCTTAATGATTGTACTATCTAATGTCGGCTAAATTCTGGCTATGTTTGTGAGCACAACAATAGCATCCTTACATCCCTCTTGAATTATAATTATGTTAGGTATCATGAATCCATTCTTTTATTTTATTAAAATGGACCCTACAAAGCCTGATTAAGATAGGGCCTAAAGTTTTGAGTGCTATACTTTCCATGTTATCATACTTGGTGTTGGTTTGGTATTGGCTAATTGAATAAGCATGTAGTTGAACGAGTTGCGCACACTAAGTGTTTGACACCTTGCCCAAATGAATATTCAATAGTGATATTTGTATTCGAAAGGTCACTTTCAAATACTTATTCGCATTGCTAAATTAGTCTTCATATGCATCCATATTGTAGAGCATGGTAGTAGCCTAAAAACTTGAAAGAGATGTTTATGGGCTCCAACATACAAACATGGGTGAATTCAATGAAAGGGGTATAAATTACAAAGTTGGTTAGCGCACCGGCTATGCCCTAGAAAGGAAGTGTTTTGGGAAAAGACTAAAAGAAATATCTCCATGAACAATTTCACTTTTGAGGCTCAGATATGGTTTCCCATTATTTATAGCCGAGTCTCTCCTTGCACTCACATGACAGTAGTCCTCGATCTACATGCTCAAATGGTTTCTTGCATTCTAGACGGCATCCCAATGGATGTTGGTAAGCTTGTGGTAAATGAAATGGATAACTTAATGAAGCAAGGTGGTACGCATCTCTTCTTCCCCTCTTTGATTACTGATTTTTGCAAGAGCGCAGGGGTTGACGAGTATGCTAATAATACATGGGTGCGTCCTGGTAATCCCATCTACTTCTTGAAGATTTGAGAAGAGGGAACTACTGGCAAAGGAAAGAAGTGAAATATTTACTTGGAAAAGTTAACATCTTATTGAATTTGAGTCTCATAGATCAACTACTAGCGGACCTCTTGAGGAAATTGGAGTTGATATTGTAATGATTAGGGGGCTTGTGTCTAGTTTGAACCAAGGACCGAGAGAGCCTTCCACCACATATTATTTATATCTATCACATAACGATTATGAGAAGTATAGAGACGACCAAAATAAGCATGAAGCTAAAATTGATAATCTAGAGAAAGTCTACTCCTCTTTGGCGGATTCATACTGAGAATTTTGTATTACTCATGAAAATATTATAATAAGATAGATAAAGAGGGCTGAGTCATTTATCAAGATGTGGAAAAGGGTGAAAGGCCTATGGAAAGTCCTAAAAACCAGAGATAGACTTACTTTCTCTTATATGGAGAGTGATGATGAGGTCTCAACTGAGTGGACTGATCTTAAGAAGAATGGAGAAGGTGCAAAATTTGAGAGTGAAAGAAGCCCTTGATGCAGTTTTAGGGAGCACCATTATCTCTTTTTCCCTTTATTATTTATGCAGTGGGGACATTGCTACCTTTTCAGTTTAAGGTGTCTCCTTATTCATTTGGTTTGGGATTGTATTATTGATATTTTTGCATACTTTTCTGCTCTTTTAATTTATTTTTGGGTTATAATATTCAGGAACTCTAATAGTGTCTATATTTTCATGGATTAATTACTTTGTTCTTAGTTTGTTACTTTACTTAAGTTTTAATTAATTTTGCTTTTCCCTCTAATAGACTGAGTTACGACATTCTTAAGGGTAAAGTATTGTGATTGGGTTTTTAACCATAGATGTAGCGGAAGTCTAAGTACCCTTGGTATTAATGTATTGGGGATCGCATTCATACCCATTGGTGAACTCTTAGACATGTAGGTGGATTCACCCATATTAGAGAAGCAATGTGAGATAATAACATAGGTTGTTGTAATGATTAACCAATTATGCACGGTGCGAATGTAAAACAATAAACCCCCTCCATCTAAATTTTTTTATTGAAAATTTGAGGGCATGGACGTGAGCAACCTTGTAACAAAACTTTTCCTCTCTCTATGACTATGAAAATTTACTTTGGAAGAATAGTAAATACTACATCTTTGTCTTGAGTGGGAGGAACAATTCACTCCCCTTTATGAAATTCTCATGCCATTTGTGTGAAATTATTTGTCAACATCTCACGTGTACTTGTACCCTCTATAACTTTCCTTATTAGTCTTTCAAAGCTAAATTTTGATTGTGCTAGGTTGGTAAAATTATCATAGGCCATATTGTGACATTGGAAGCCTGCTTTAGCCTAAAAATCCTACCAATATATATGAGTTAACCCTAGTTATCCTCTTTGAGCCTTTGGACTTTTCTTTGGAAAACACATTATAAGCCATGACCATTCTATTTTTTCCTCCTTTGAACCCTACCCTCTATGAAATCAAGAATATAATATGATGCTAAAATTCTAAGTTAGGGGTGGTATAAATTGAAAGAGATATTGTTGGGCCACTAATTCATAAGAAGGTGCCTACGAGCTTAAAGATAATAACTAATTTTAATTTGAAGAAAGAAAAGATCCCACAAAGGAAAGAAAGACATGATTTATGAACAAAAAAGAGTAGAAAAGAGAAGAAATAGGACTGTGGAAAAACCAAGAAAACACAAAATAGGAAAAATAGTATATGAAAAGGAAGTGTCCCAATATCAAAAAGTGAAGAGTGTAATCTAAAAGTTCATGGAGGTTTTAGCCGTATTGTCCTAAGTTGATATCCTAAGCTACCCTAAACCTACATTACAAGCTCAAAATTCCTTTGTGATTCCCAACCAAGTGTGGTCATTGTAGTGGTGATTGAATATAGGGGCAAGCCTATGGTATGGTACTAGCTAACATGATGAATTTCTTAAGAGAAAAAGTGTTTTCACTTAAAATTCCTTGTTGCATGATTGGTAAATAGGTGTGTGAAATGTTCTTTCTTTTAAGGAGGCATATGAAAAAGTTCAGGTGTGTGATTTTGTCATCTTCTGCACACTAATATAAATAGAAGTATATAATGGTTAAAGTCAACAAATCATACATTTCTAGAGTGTTAGTGGGTGTTACATGGTTTCTCTCCAAAGTCTAATTCATCTTTCAAATAATCCATTTTACCTAGGGATATAGTTGAAATCATTTTTCGCATGTGCAAAGAGCTTTTTGTGGTAGCAATCAAAGTTAAAGTCATCATGATCATTAGGTAATATAATAAGGGCATAAATGTGAAATTGTCTTATAGAAAAAGGTGGTGTTGCATGAGGACAAGAAAATTTTTAAGTTGGTGGTGTTAATGCGTGGTGATTTTACCACTCATTTGCACCAAACATTTATGGACACTACCATGTTCTGTATAAGGAATAATACATCAAAATGATTTAAATTCAAAAATATCCACATTTTGCAGGTATCTAGTATATGAGGTGAAACAATATGGATTGAAGCTCAAAAAGGGATCAAATAGAAGGAAATGAAGCACAGATGGAGACCTGAAGCAGTTCAGCCTCAGTTACCACGACCGTGGTCCTTAAGCTGTAGTCGCGGTTATCATAAAGAGATATTTAAGCACATCTGTCGTTGTACAGCTGCAATTACGGTCAAGTTTGTATGATCAAGGTTTAATGGGAATATATCCCAGGACAGTTTTGTAAAATTACATAGACAAATCCCAAACCATATTTAGGAAAAAACCCTTTTTTCTTTGGGTATTGCTTACTTCTTAAATATTTTTCAATTAAATTATGAAACCTTAACTGGCATGTGTGTAACTAATTTTGGAGGCTTGATTTCTTGGTAATTTATGAAGACTGAATGCCTCGTATAATCCTCATGGTATAGCCCTCTTTACTTTCTTCATGAGTAGCTAAGTAGTTCAGTATTGGGATTATGTTAAACTAAAGTGCAATGGTGTGTGGGTGTTGTTGCGTTAGCATGAGTCTTAGTTGTTGAGTATAAAGTCCACTATTGCTTGAATTTATGAGTTTGAAATTATGGATTCCATCTCGTATAGCCCATTACTTCTATATCAAATTTATGATTTGTCTTACCTACTCGCTGGATATAGTAGGTTCCATCATGACTAATAAATTAAGTTGTGACAATTTAAAATCAAAGACTTGGTTTCACTGGTATTGTTTGTACAAGAAAAAGTGTCCATTAGAGTCCTGCAAATCAAAATAGTTATGTCACTTTCTTATCATCGAGAGGCTTTAGGATATTTAAAAGAGTTCACTTCTTCTTTCACTTATTTTGTGATAAGATTCAAAGTTGGTTTCCAAAGCATTCCTTTGGTTCTCTCTTTTTGAGGGATACAACACGTGCTAATGCTACACGAGATGAGGGTCCCACCACTAAGCCTAGGGAGTCTACCACTGTTCATAGATGACTTAGAGGTCTTAGATTGCCCAAGTATGTGTCCCCAGCTAGCAAAAAGGAGAGAGGGCCTTCACCAGACCTATGTCCTGGTCCAAAGCCAATGTTTCTTCCAGTCCAACCAGTGCTGGGCTTGGGACCAACCTGGGCTTCACCGAGGTTTATTTCTTCTATTGTACTATAGAATGCCTTTTTTTTTCTTTTGGTATTAGTTTGTGGTGTACCATATAATGGTGTATAGTCTATAGATTAGAATGGTACTAAGATAGAGGCACAACTGGTAACTTTGGTTCCTAGAGTTGAGGTCCTTCCAACACTGGTAGTTACTCATCAAATAGTTGTACAACCTACTATGTCAGTCGAGGAGCAGAAAATGCTTTGTAGATTATTGAGATTGGCTCTACCAAGTGTTTTTGGTTCACCAAGAAAGGATGCATATGAGTTTCTAATTTCTTGTGAGGATAGGCTCTATAATATGGGCCTAGTTAAGACTCATAGTGTAGATTACACTACTTTTTAGTTTGACTGGGCATCTCAACATTAGTTGAAAGTATATCTTGATTCTAGGCCTGTTGGATCTTCCCTTTTGACATATGCCCAATTCTCTAAGATCTTCTTATAAAATGACATGCCTCACAGTCTTAGGGATAATTTAAGAGATTATTTCTCAAGGTTAAAAAAGGTCTCCATGACTGTTGTGATGTATGAGGCTTTCTTTTATATGTTATCTAGGCATGCTAATTCTATTCTAACTACTGAGTATGAGATGGGTTCAGTTCTTTGTTTGTGGAATAAGATTTCCTCTTCGCATGTATAACAAGAGATGGTTGTTGTTGATAGGTCTATGGCTTATGGAGGAGATATATTTGAAGGACCTATGATATTAAGGTAGGTTCAGTGGAAGCCTTAGAAGTTCTCAATATAGGGGAAGTGGTTATTAGAGAAAGTACCCTCCGTTCATCCATATAAGTGGCTAGTCTAGTAGATCTGTTTAGGACCTACATCAGATTATGTTGGAGGTCCAGTCTGGCTATAGTGATTGGCTTGGTTGGGTTCATGGTCGATGTTGGAGGGATTCGTTTTTTGGCTATTCTAGTTATGCCAGTTCTTCCAGGTCAGTCGAGTCTTTTGGTTTTGGCTCTGCGCCTAGGGCATGTTATGGTTGTGGAGTTCTTTGTTATTTCTTTATAAAGTTTTCTAGTCGTGGTGTAATAGTTCTTTCAATTCATAGTGTTCTACTGACTCAGGAACTTTAGCCCCTAGCTAGATCGTGTATGCATGGTAATAGAGGTGGTCCTCAGGGATTTTGTTTAGGTTCTTAGTTTGGTAGGATAGGAGGTCATTCAGGAACCCAGCTAGGTGGAGTGCTTGGTCAATTATATATCCTACTTGCCATTATCACATCTACAATTTTGGTGTGCCACTAATCAACTTTTCCATTATTTTATCTGGGATCTAATTATTTTTAGGTGTTTTCTAAATATGCCCCAAGGTTAATGTTTTCTTGGGATTCCTTATAAGTGGCATTACATGTATTTACCCCATGGATGATTCTTTAGTAGTAGACTGAGTTTTAGATCATGTATTGTGAGTATTGCAAAGGTTGACTCTTAGATTGATCTTATTGTATTAGATATGGTGGATAATTATGTGATTCTGGGCATGGACTAGTTATCCTACTATCATCCAGTCCTAAATTGTTTTGACAAAACCGTTATCGTAGTCATGCTTAGTATACCCCCAATCATGTGGCAGGAAGTAGTTAGTGATGTCACCCAAGTTATACCTCCAATGAAATATAATATGTTCATTGGTAAATATAGTAAGCCAACAGAGATTGAGGTCGAACCCATAGGGAATCGATCGAATATCTCTCACATATTTTCTTAAGTTGATAAAAACATACAAAATGTAATTGTGGGGATTTTAGTGAGAATAATATGAAGAGTAAGAAATATTGGTAGCTTTTGGCTTGAAATTAATCGGAGATGAATACAAAGATTGTGTTCCCCCTAACTTCATAACTCCGTAGACTTATTGTGTTCCATCAAACAAACACAATGATTTCCAGACAAAATCTGACAAGATATGCGTCAAAACCTAACTTGTGATACAACTTTAATAAATTCCATTCTTCACCTTGTGAGTTGATACTCTTGTCTTTCTAACCCTTGTATTTAGTGTCACCTTTCTAACCCTTGTCTTTGATCCTAATTTAACTATCTCTTTTTGAGTGTCAAGTTAATTAGATGAGAGTTGGTAGCGTCAAATTAATGTTGTAAATTTTTTTCTAATCCCAACCTCTCTTCGGAAGATGATCTCTAATACAGGCAAGTTTATAATTTCTGCATTAGTTAAGAAAGCAATAAAATCGAAGATGATCACAATACATACATAAATACTAATTTTGATGGACCTCACACTTCCTCTAATTTGTTATTCTTCCAGGGTTCCCATAATCCTAGTTAGGTAGTTTTGCCACTCATGTTTGCAAGAACATCCATACAATTAATCAACTAAATAATTTGAATAGTTTTATCATACTTTAAAAACAAAATCAAGAATTTTAAATGAAAAATAAATTGTAAAAACTAAGAACAATGGATTCTAAGATCAAAAGTCGAATCCCATAATCAATACAATGTTGAAAATATAAAGTGTGTGTAATATTATACAAAAACATCAAATAAATATTTATAATTTCAAAAAATAAACTATAAAACCTAACAAAAGAATAGGAAAATTAGGTCAGCAGTGGCTACGCCTCAAGCAATGAGTAGACAACCATGATGATGACTTATTGTCAACTCTATTTCCTATCCTTTTATTTTAGCGGTAATGACTCATCACGTCTCTCTAAGAATCATTGGCTAGAGTTGTCATATCTCATGTGAAATTGCTTCTTTTAGAGCCTTTATTATTATGCTAAAAATGGTACGCACTACGAGTCGTAGCCTGACACTATGACTTTTCATTAGTCTCTTCATGACTGGACTCCAACTTGCAAACTGTCAGGATCTTTCACCATGTGTTCTTAGAATATTCCTCCCTTGGACTAGTAGTCAATCCCTACGACTCGTTGCCGACTTCAACTTTATTCCCTTTCTAAGAAACTTTCACTGTTCTCCTGATGACTTCGGCTATGAGTCCTATACTTACCCAATGACATATAGTCTATGTTGTGACTTCACTTTTAGGAGCTTTTTCTTCTCCTCTTGTTCTAATAACTTGCAACCCTATTTTCCTACAAAATAAAAAAAAAACACCCATTATATCTAACGAAATGAGGCAACAAAACACATATAAAACAACACGATGATTAGCTAAGAAAAAACAAAGGTACCTACGGTAGTCAACACAATTTTAGCTCAAAAACATTATTCTCTCCTATTTTTAATTTTTCAAAACAACCTGTCTGTGTCCATGCAGTGCAACAATATGACACAAAGGAATCAAGCCATGGGCGATATCTCTTATAGTATAATACATAGGATACATTAACAGAACAGATAGGCAACTAGTAACACAACTTATGTACCGTCATAGGAAGAAGTCTTATCTCTCACAGTTTAATCATGTATGTCAAAGTAGGGACGATATCAAGACACCTACAACCATAAAAGAAGTTCCAATAAATTTATATAGAATTCCATAGGTTTGCACTTATTTTCATTTTTTTAGTTTTTTAGGCAGTCGGACTGGATAACTATAGGACTACATTCAGCTTTTATTATTGGTTCGGGGTCTCGTATGGTACATTTTGGAACTAGTGAATCACCCTTCTTGACACTACAATTACTTTTAGGGTCTATTTCTCAACCAAGTTCGTTTTATGTCTCCCTTATTTTTCTTTAGTTACATATTCCGGTTGAGTGTGGTTTTTTTTATTTATTTCTTCTTTTTAATTTTCTTTATTTTTGCTTTTCTTTTTATCCATTTCTTTTTTTTTCTTTTACCAGAACAAACCTTACTTTCTTTTCTCTTATTCAAATCCTTCTTCCTACCTAATTCTTAACTACATACCCCTATAATTTCCTTTATTTAGATGATTTGCCTAAGTCGTGGTTCACAATGTCAAAGGAGAGACAAAGGCCAAAAAGGTCCATAGTAATTAAATTGGAAAGGTCATAGGTGAAAAAAAGAAAATGGGTAAATATCTACTCAAATTTAGGGATCAAGGAATACTTATGCACATTTGGATGGTAATTAAGGATAATAGTGGACTAAATTCAAAGATGAACTATAATCTCATCTTAACCAACTACCCTACCTCCTAGGCAAGACCAACTGAGCAAGTTTTAGAGTAAATATGCAAAGAGAACTTGGTAAGAGTCTCACACACACATGGCATAGGGTTTTATTACAAATTGCTACATATCCAGATTATGTAATGCAAAGATATGATTATCGTTCCTAATCCTAATGCCATAAAAAGATTCACAATAGTCATACACAGTGTTCAAAAATCATAACTTTTTAGAGGGTTGAAAATTTTTCTCAAAACACGTTAGAACAAAAATATATGTCAATTGCCATTTGGTTATTTATTTTTCTCTTAATTAAACATAAATATCACAAAACAAAACCTGTTTTGACGTAAAAAAGTCAGTTCTATTATGATAGCACAACCAATGAATAAAAAGCATGACAAAAGAACCCTCAATTGTGGTACACCCCCACCCCAATCTAGAGACTTTGAACTATACCCGGTGTATAACTACAAGATAAAACAAGGTAATAAAGACATACCTAGAAGCTAAAGGCGCTAAGATCATGATGTCTAAGAAGGTGGGGCCTCAAAATTGGCCCCACTCTTGTCAACCTTAGTCTCGGAGATGACTGGGATGCTCTCAACAATATTAGCACCAATGGTAGTCTGTGTGCGCAATGGTATCTAGCTCTCAGGAGGTGTAACTATGACTCCACAAAAATCTACTACAACTAAATCTATAATTCTAATCATTCGAGAGCTACCATTACCTGCCCAATCTTATTAACCGTAGTCAGATGGTCCTATAAAGTCTGTAGGCTGACCACCTTTGTCCCTTATAAATCATATTTGTCCCATATCCTCTTTCTTCTCTTTTGTTTCCTCTTAACCTTCCTCTATAGCAATATTTTCATTTCCATCATGCCTTAAATATCTAGCACATCATCAAATAGGATCTCCTCAATGATCGAGAATATAGGGAATGGTCGAACATTTTTATCCTCAATTATAGCTCGGAGTATGTCCAACTATTCATGCAAACCTTCTAGATCAGGGTCTTGAGAGTCTACCAGCTTTTGGATAATTTGTTACTCAAATCTATTAAATCATCTCTAAATACCTCGAATCTCAGTACTAATCTCATTCTTCACCAAAGGCTGCACCCCCTAATCAGTGTTTGTCACTTATCGCTCAGGGTGCCTAGTTTCTTCCATACTGAAGTGAGGAACTTCTATGGGAATAAATCATAGCTATTAGGTAGTTGAATTAATGTGGAAGGTCTTTCATTCGATAGTAGAGTCGAGGCTAGTAAGGAACCTACAACATCATTGGAGGTTTGAGGTTAAGAATAGGCAATCTCTGCCAAGGTGTCACTGAGATTGGCGAACCAAAAGCATCAACGTTGTAATGCCTCGAATATGGTACCCGAAATGCTACACGATGCTCATGACCCCGAAGGACCATAAGCTAACCCATGACTAATATATGTACCTGAACACTACATAATATACTATATGAATGTAGAAATAATGGTTGTAAGGCCATAAAGTACAAAACTATAACATAACTGATAAAACAAAACATATGGGTAGGGAATGAAATACATAAAAAGACTGAAATAAAAGGTTTGAACATACTATAGTCTGAAAACCCTCAAACTGACTAAACAATATAAATTAGGAACTGATGGGACATGTACTCAACTAACTCCAACTAATAAATTAACTAATGAGATAATAAAGTAATTTTCATGTCCTTGAAGGATGAGGACTCACTGATAACTCTGAATGTGGAGACAAGAATGTTACTGATGCTGTAGAGCTCATGCTTCTAGACCTATGGTATAAAATACCATAGCACAAATGCGTCAGTACATTAGAATGTATTAGTATGCATGTGAGGTAGGTTGAATGCAAAAGGTTCACATGCACGAACTATAATAACTGACTGAATAACATGAACGTGAGAATGCATGCATGAATAAATAATAACTGTAATTGAGTTTGTGATAACATGGTTACTGTGGATGAGCACTGATAACATAAGATGCTGATATCTGTATAACTAAAATAGCTTATAAATAGAGACTATATCTGATAATCTAGGTTCTAGTGGAACTAGCTGTGTTACATACTATTCTGAGTTGACTCTATCTGACATTCAAAACTTCTATAGAACTATCAGAGTTTTATTACTGAGACTAAATAACTTTATCTGGCAGTCCTGATTCTGTAGCTGAAAGTATACGAAGTAGTTATCTAACTGACATACCTTTAATACGCCATTATGGCTAAGTTGGGGTCCAATCTGTAACTCCAATTAGAAGGGTGTCAATACCACTCCACTGGTAAGGACAATCTGTAGCACTCATATAATATGTAACTCTAGTGAGAATGGTAGGAATCAACATATAATAGGTTATGCTACCTTATCTGCCCTCATATAACATGTTATGATGTCTCAACATACTCTAGCTACATAGTTCTGGAATGCAAGGATTGCTTCTAAGAATCACACCCTCATATAACAGGTGGGTTCCCATCATTGGGTTCGCTCGGTGCTAATTTTTACTACTATCTGAATAGACACAGAACATGATTAACTAAACTAACTAGACTGAGTTAACTGAGTTCCGTTGACTAATGGAACACTACTAAGATTAATAAATTTCTGAGATTTCTAGGATTTCTCATTTTACTAAGATTTCTTGAGTCATATGACTAACTTAATTCCTATAAAAATGGATAGAGTGAAAGTATCTTGAAAACATGACACTGGCTCTAGGCACACAGCTAATTGCCGGATAAAAATATCCCCAAAACTCAATAGCATAAAACTATCAAAGCATTACTTTCTTGAATACATGACCAACATCGACAATCCAGAATATAATAAGATGGGGATTTCATGAAGTACAAGTCCTAAAATGGCTACACCTATATCCATAATTCATTGACTAAGACATTTCATGAAATACTTAACATGCATGAACTTGTACATGAATGGGGATTTCATATTATCATACTAGTATGACACTTTTCCTTCACATAGGTATTTAATCAAACACATGGGGAGCATTCTTTGGTTACCCAATCATCAATACATCTAATAATCTTGGATACATCAATAAACTTGTAAATTGGATGATTTATCATTGTTATTATGCAAATCACCACATCCTAGGGTCAATAATTGGAATATGTAATTTCAAACATGAATCAAACCCCCACAACATCATGAACATGAATTTCAATTCTATTTAAATCATGAAAATTCATAAATACACAAATCTTGGATTTTGAAATGAGATTCTAGAGCTTCATGGGTGAAAGGGACCAATGAATCAACACATGACATACCTGGGTTGTAAGTTTCTTGAAGTTCCTGGATTTAAAGAACTTGCAATCTCTTAGTTTTTTGTAATATGATTTGAATCTTGTTCTTGAGGATAATCTTTGAGAGAAAACCCTAATTTGATGTTGTAGATGGATAGTGAACTTATGAGCCTTGATTTGTAATTATTAGGGGTTAAAATGGGTAATAAAAGACCCAAATACCCTTTTAAAAATGACTTTGAAATAACTGAATGAACTATGCAATGGTGGGTACGATGGTCCATTGCTGGTTCGATGGTCTGTCATTCTTGACCGTCACACCTGGGCATAATAGGGGTTCACTCTCTCTGCTGTGATGGCTTGGGCGATGATCCATTCGTAGCTTGACGATCTGTCGGCCTGAGCCATCGCCCTTAGGCAGAAAGTGGTCTCATTGCCTCCGCTGTGATTGTTTGGGCGACCATCTATCCTTAGCTCGACGGTCCATTGGCCCTTATGGTCGCACCTAGGCAGTTTTGACTGCTTTCAATAAAATGGTCATAACTTTCTACCCCAATATCGGATTTGGATGAAACTGGTATTGTTCGAAAGATAATTTAATTTCCCACAAGAAATAGTGAAAATCTAAAAAATTTCACTTATATAAAAGTGGATTCATCTTTAAAAGTAAGTTTCTAACATACTTGGAATGATTTCAAGCTAGGTAGAAGTTTGGGGTTTAAGAATATCTCCCTCTTGAGAACACTCATCCTCGAATGAGACAGTGTGAGAGAGGAGAAGATAAACTGACGTATATACTGAACATGAATAACTGGAACATGATCTCATGACTGACATAACTGATAACTTAATATATCATACTGAACACGTATATCTGATGCATGTGTAACTGATTCAAGAATGCAAGACTCAGTGTTCTGACAAACTAAATTTATCATAATAAGAATGCATATCTGATGCATGATTATATGGCTAAACTATTGCATGAATGCATGACCAAATATGCAATGTTATTTAATACCAAGTTTATAATAGAATTTTAAACATGAACTATATACCAAGCTTTTGTCTGAAATCTGAGCATGAAATTGAAAATTTTAAGGAGAACTATTACCTTGAGCAAGATCTGAATTTGCGGAGAAGAGTTGAGGATACTTGGTCTACATGTCTGCTTCTGCTTCCCAAGTAGCTCTCCCAACGTACTGATTCTGCCAAAGAACTTTGACTAGAGGAACTTCTTTGTTCCTTAGTCTACGAGTCTGGTAGTCAAGAATTTTGACTAGAATCTCTTTAAAGGAGAGGCTATTCGAAATATCTATACTCTGAATAAGGAATACAACTGTTGGGTCACCTATGCACTTCTTGAGCAAAGAGACATGGAAGACTGGATGAACTGAGGCTAGATTTGAAGGCAATTTGAAGGCAATTTGAGATCATAAGCTAACTTGTTGAATCGACTGAGAATCTTGAAAGGACCGATATATTGGGGACTGAGCTTTCCCTTATTTTTATATCTCATCAATCCCTTCATGGGAGAGATATTTATATAGAGATAATAACCAATCTCAAACTTGAGATCCTTTTGGCGCACATCTACCTAAGACTTCTGTCGGCTCTAAGCAACCTGGAGTTTTTCTTACATCAACTGGACTTTTTCTAAGGCATCGAATACTAAGTCAGGTCCTTTAATTCAGGCCTTACTAACTTTGAGCCAACCGATTGGAGATCTATACCTCCTACCATAGAAAGTTTAGAATTGATCCATCTTAATGCTGGAATGATAGTTGTTGTATGCAAACTCAATGAAAGGGAAGTGGTCATCCCAACTACCATTGAAATCGATTGCACACACCCTTATCATATCTTCTAAAGTCTAAATGGTCCTTTCTGCTTTACTATCAGTCTGAAGAGAAAGGCTGTACTGAGATAAACTTGGGTACCAAGACCCTTTTGGAATGCTTTCCAGAAATAAGAGGTGAACTGTGTATCTCAGTCTAAGATAATGGATATGGAACAACATGCAATCTAACCAACTCTCTGATGTAGAGTTTGGTATAATCCTCGGCTGAATAAGAGGTATGGACTAGAAGAAAATGAGCTTATTTAATCATCCTACTACAATAACCCAAACTAAATCATGTTAGCGACAAGTATGAGGCAAACAAGTCATGAAGTCCATGTTCACTTCTTCCCACTTCTAAGTAGGAATACTGAACTCCTGCAAGGTCCCACTAAGTTTTTGATGCTCTAGCTTAACCCATTGGCATGTAGAGCACTTACCCACAAACTCTAAAATATCTCTCTTCATCCCACTCCACCAATAGATTTCCTGTAAGTCACAGAATATTTTTGTGGTCCCTGGATAAATAGAGCAACGTGCACCATGCATTTCTTTAAGAATTTGCTGCCTTAAGTCGTCTATACCTAGAACACACAGATGACCCTGACAACACAATACACCATCTCCCCCATAGGAGAAAACCTCTACTTTATGATCCTTGACTGACTTTTTCAACTTGAAAAGGCTGGGTTTTCTATCTTGTTTTTCCTTTTACCTCGAAACTAGAGATGATTCTAAACTACTCAAAACCCGTATGTCACCCTCCTCTGAATCGACTAAGAGAACTCCTAGTCTCACAAACTGATAGATTGAGCTAACTTCTTCTTACTTTCCTCAATATATAGCAACACTATCCATAGACAGTCTACTGAGAGCATCAACCATGACGTTGGCCATGCCCAAATAATAAAGGACACCCATGTAATAATATTTCAAGAGCTATAACCACCTTCACTGATGAAGATTGTGATCTTTATAAGAAAACACATACTAAAGGCTCTTCTGATCTGTGAACACATCCACATAAACTTCGTACAGATAATGCCTCCAAATCTTTAATGCAAATACTATGGCTGCTAAACTTAAGATCATGAGTAGGATAATTTTTCTTATGGGGTTTAAGCTTTTTGGAGGGATAGGCTATGACCTAACAATGTTGCATGAGGAAACAACCCCAACCTGCTCTTGATGCATCACAATACACAACAAACCTATCTAGCCCATCTAGAAGAGCTAAGATTAGAACTGAGGTGAGTAGAGTCTTCAACTCCTGAAAACTCTTCTCACAAGGATCTAACCACTGAAACTTGATTTTCTTCTGAGTCAATATGGACATAGGGGATGCAATAGAAGAGAATCCCTCAACAAACTATTTTTAATAGCAAGCCAAACCTAAGAAACTGCTGATATCTGATGGAGAGATAGGTCTGGGCCAGTTTTTTACTTCTTAGGTCTTTGGAGAATCAACCCTAATTCCATCACTGGAAATGATATGTCCAAGAAATGATACTAACCTTGGCAAAAATTCATACTTACTTAATTTGGTGAACATCTGATGATCTCTGACAGTCTGAAGTATGATTTTGAGATAGTCTTCTTGATCACACTCACTGCGGTAATAAACTAAAATATCATCTATGAAGACTATGATGAACATGTCCAAGTAATGCTTGAACACCTAGTTTATCAAGTCCATGAAAGCTGCAGGGGCATTGATAAGACCAAAGGACATAACTAAGAATTCGAATTGACCATACTAAGTACGGAAAGTTGTTTTCAGAATGTCACACTGCCTGACTCTGAGCTGATAGTAACTAGATCTGAGGTCTATTTTAGAAAAATAACAAACACCCTAAAGTTTCTCAAACTAGTCATCGATTTTGGGAAGAGGATACTTGTTCTTGACCATGACTTTATTAAGCTGACGGTAATTAATGTACATTCTGAGAGAACCATCTTTCTTGCACACGAATAAGACTTGTGTGCCCCACGGGGACATACTAGGCCTGATGAATCCCTTATCTAAGATATCCTTCAACTGTTTTTTCAGTTCTTTGAGTTCTGCTAGTGCAATTCTATATGGAGGAATAGATATGTGCTGAGTATCTGGAAGAAGATCCATGCCAAAGTCTATTTCCTTATCGTGTGGAGTACCTAGAAGATCTTGGGGAAAGACATTTGAATATTCATTCATGAATGGTAATGATTCAAGACTGAGAGTTTTGGAATTAGCGTCCTTAACTCGAACAAAATGATAGACATATCTTTTAGATATCATTTTTTATGCCCGAAGGTAGGAAACATAATGACTGCTGAAAGCTAAAGTACTAACCCTCCACTCTAGGATAGGTTTATTCAAAAACTAGAACTAAATTATTTTGTTTCTGCAGTCGACTGTGGTATAGCAGGAATAAAGCTAATCCATGCTGATAATGACATCAAAATTAGTCATCTCTAATTTGACTAATTCTGATGAGGTGACTTTTTGAGATACCATAATTGGACAGTTCCTATATACACATCGGGGTTTAATGGTTTTACACAAAGAGGTATAGACTGAAAAGGGCTCTGCTAGAATTTCTGGGTTGACACCAAAATCAACTACTATATAGGGAGTAACAAAAGACGAAGAATCTCCTGGATCAAGAAAAGCGTAAACATGCACATAAAAGATCTGTAACGTACCAGTAACTAGATCAAGATAAATTTCCTTATATTGCCAGGACTGGAGAGCATAAAGTCGATTTAGGTGTTGTCTACTAGTAGCTTTAGCGATGAAGCACTGCTGGCTTGGGTGACCAGACTATTCTGAGGAACAGTTCTGCTGACCCCAAGGACCTAGCTAAGGACAGTCTATAACTCTATGGCCTGGCTTGCCACATCCAAAACAAATACCACTGCCAGCTTTGTAAATACCCTGATGGTGCTTGCCATAATTCTGGAAAAGAGGATAGGTGTGGGCATAGCTAACACTACCCTAAAACTTAGAGCATGGCGCTCTATCTCTTTTACCATCCCTGAACTTAGGAGCTGGAGAGTGAGGTGAAGAAGGAGCTAGAACTGCTGACTTAAGAAAAAACATATGACGGTTTCCTTCTTCTTATTTGGGCTAACAAAGTTAAAATTACTTGTCCTTGCTTTCTTATTCTGCTTCTCTCTCAGGTTAATCTTTTGCTCTTCTATCTGCTGAGCATGGGTCATAAGCATGGCTATGTTCATGTTACTATTTAACATCACGAACCTGCACTCATTGACCATTCTATTATTCACCCAGAGACAAACTTACATAACTTAGCCCTGCTATCTGCAACCATGTGAGGAGCATATCTAGCTAATTAAAGACACTTAAGAGAATACTCTTTCACCATCTTGTTGCCTTGCCTGAGGTTGATGAATTCTAACACTAGCTTTTCTCAGCTCTAGGGGAAAGAATCTATCTAAGAATTTAGTAGAAAACTTCTTCCACTCAATAGGCCCTGCACCTGTAACCCTCTCTGACTTCTACTATTTGTACCTAGTGTGAGCAATATCCTATAACTGATATATAGCTAGCTCTGCACTCTCACGAGAAGTAACCCCCATGATATTTGTAACCTTATGAACTTGATCAAAAAATTCCTAAGGGTCCTCGTCTGACTTAGACTAAAAAAAGGATGGAGGATTTATTTGTGTGAAGTCCCACAACTGAATTGGCCACTAGATTGGCTGGAACGATAACTGGTCATTCATTATGAGTAGCAACTGACTGAGCAAGAGTAGAGAATGCAACTCTGAACTCTGCATGAGAGACATGTTTGCGCAATGGATCTTTGGGCAGAGGGGCTGACTGATTCTCATTTTTTAGGAGGCTTGTTCTGTAGAAAAAAGGGAGAAACATATTAGACAAAACTGAGAGAGTCACTAGAGATTATGCTCACTGGCATGACGTGAATACTGAAAGAAGGGAAAGTATTCTTAAAACATCTTAAATCCTCCTGCACACAAATGTCGCACACAACATACCCATGTATAAGACTCTACTAGATGCGGCTTTTAGACTTCCTAGGACTCTATTGAACCTTAAGCTTTGATACCAAGTTTTTAATGCCCCAAATCTTGTATCCGGAATACTACAAGGTAGTCATGACCCCGAAGGAGCACAAGCTAATATATGACTGATATATGTACCTGAGCACTGGATAATATATTGGTAAATGCGGAAACAAAGGTTGAAAGGCTGTAAGGTTCAAAATTGTAACATAACTATTAAAACATAACATATGGGTAGGGTATGAAATACCCAAAACAACAGAGATAAATAGTTTGAACATACTGTAGTCTGAAAAACCTCTAACTGGCTGAACAGTCTGAATAAGGAGCTAATGGGACATGTCCCCAACTAAGTAAAACTAATAAATTAATTAATGAGTTAATAAAGTAATGGTCATGTCCTGAAGGATGAGGACTCGCTGCTAAATCTGACTACGGAGACTGAAATACTACTGATGCTCTAGAATTCGTTCTCCTGAACCTATGGTATAAAACTCCATTGCACAAATATGTCAGTACGTTGCAATATACTAGTATGCATCTGAGGTAAGATGAATGAAAAGGGTTCATATCAATAAACTATACTAACTGACTGAATAACATGAACATGAGAATGTATGTATGAATAGATAATAACCGTAACTGAGTTTGTGATACCATGATAACTGAGTCTGAGTACTGATAACATGAGATGTTGATATCTGCATAACTGAAATAACTAATGCTGAGCTATTGTATGTGACAGTCTAGGTTCTGGTGGAACTAGCTGAGTTACTTACTATTCTGAGTTGACTGTATCTAACAGTCCTGAATTCTGTAGAACTATCTGAGTTCTATTACTAAGAATAAAAGACTATATGTACAGTCCTAATTCTATAACTAAAACTGTGGGAAGTAGTTGTTTAACCAACATGCCCCTAATATGCTATTATGGTTGAGTTGGGGTCCAATCTATAACCTCTATTGGAAGGGTGTCAATGCCGCGCCACTGGTAAGGATAATCTGTGAGTAACCCTCATATAATAGGTAAATCTAGTGAGAATGGTGGGAACCTTCATATAATAGGCTAAGCCACCTAATTTGCCTTTATATAATAGTCTTTGATGTCTCAACCTACGCTGACTATGTAGTTCTGGAACACAAGGATAGCTTCAAAAAATCACACCCTCATTTAACATGTGGGTTCCCATCCTTGGGTTCGCGTGGTGCTAAATTCTACTCCCATTTGAATAAACACTGAACATGATCAATTGAACTAACTGGACTGAGTTAACTGAGTTTCGTTGACTAATGGAATACTACTGAGATTACTAAATTTTAGAGATTTTTGGGATTACTAAGTTTACTGAGTTTTCCTGAGTCACATGAATGACTGAATTTCTATGAACATAGCTCGACTGAGAGTATCTTGAAAACATGACACTGGCTCTAAGGACGTAACTAATTGTTGGGTACAGGTACCCCAGGACTCAATAATCCATAATATAATAAGATGGGGATTTCGTGAAGTACAAGTTCTAAAGCACCAAAATGTCTACACCTATATTAACAATTCATTAACTAAGATATTTCATCAAACACTTAACATGCAAACATGTACTTAAATAGGGATTTCATATTATCATACTAGTATAGCACTTTTCCTTCACATAGGCATTTAATCAAACACATGGGGAGCATGCTTTGGTTATACAATCATGAATACATCTAATAATCATGGATACATCAATGAACTTGTAAATTGAAGGGTTTATTATGGTTATTATGAAAATCACCACATCCTAGGGTCAATCATTGGAATATGTAATTTCAAACATGAATCAAAACTTTATAACATTATAAACATGAATTTCAATTCTATTTAAATCATGAACATTCATAAATACACAAATCTTGGACTTTGAAAAGAGATTCTTGAGCTTCATGAGAGAAGGGGACCCATGAATCAAAATATGATATGCCTGGGTTGTGAGGTTCTTGATGTTCCTGGACTTGAAGAACTTGGAATCTCTTAGTTTCTTGAAGAATGATTTAGATCTTGTTCTTGGGAATTATCTTTGAGAGAAAACCCTAATTTTATATTGTAGATATGATACCACACGGTATCAACAAGCTCAAAACAGTCCACAAGTGACCCGCAATGACCCGTAAACACCGGTAACAAGCAAGACACAAAACACACAAGGAAGCAAACATAAGCTTCATGATAAAGAAGATAGATAGCATGACACAAGGAGAATACGAAATATATCAACTAATGAGTGTAATTTCTATTGTACCTATCATTTAACACAATGAGGAAGCCCTGTATCCCACAAATGGTCACCTTTTTAGAGTGTACACTCCTTCTCTGAAAAACAATGTAAGGCACACGAGTACCTCTCGATTTTGGAGATGCATACCATTTTCTTCTCGTTGAACAACCTCCACTAGACCTAGTATAACCATTCACACTATATCAACCTTAATAAGAAGTACTACACGGTGGAGGATATGAATCTTCATACTCCTTACGTGTACTCTCATCATTGTTCTCATAAGCTTTGCGAATTAAAGGTTTATACCTAACACCAAATCTATGTTCGGAGAGAGAAGTGCAAGACTCCTCACATGCCTCAATGTCATCATAAGATCCATCACGAGGTCCTACATCATCTCTAAGTTCACCATAAGCACTAGGCACTTCATTCACCTCATTTTCTCCCTAAAAACCGTAACTCTCAAATCTACCCAAGTTTTGATCATGGCTATTTTCATAGCCTCCGCAATCTCCCTCCACTTCGTAGCCATAAAACCCCCCACTACTATCATAGTCTTCCATGTTATATTCACAATAATCCCCATCTATCAAAGACACGTTCCTCTTATATCACCTTTGTACCTACACAATGAACAAAAAATATTAGTAGTAAAGGTTCTTCACCAACACTTGTAAACACCCACCTTCGTGATTCTCATAATTGGAGTGGTAAATATTGAAAGTTGCTTATACTTCGGTAGTCAATAGGATGTCAATTCTATTTGGTAGCCGGAATAGATTCTTGTTTAATCAAATCAAGACAAAAAAATAAAATTAACTTACGAACTTGAAAAAAAGAAGTTACTATGAGTTAAAAACAAGAAAAACACACAAATAACGGACACAAGAAAGAAACGGATTCAACAATTAATCTACAACTAAGTATGTGATTACTAGTTGTTAATTAATTCTACAATCAAGACATGAAACTAATGAAACAATAAAATGAAACTAAGAATCTAAAAATTTTGAGATTAAGAACTTTCGGTGATGACATGGCAGACTCTCATTAGTTGTTAAAAATTGTCGGAAGTTTTGAAAAATGTTTTTCTTGTTTTCAATTTGTATTGATCAATGTTCAATTGCAAGATTGTATTTTCAGTTTTGGGAGGGAAACAACAAGACTTATAGTCTTTCAAAAGTTCAAATAAAAGGCTTGACTTTTCTTTCACCCTTTCGGCAAAACACCATTTGAAGCGTTTGTCCCCACTTCCTCTTTTGTAGGTCTTGGAAAGACCCCTTTCTTTCTTTTGGTAATAAGACCTTTTGAAATTCTTTTAGCCCCCTTTCTTATTTTATAATAATCTTGGAATGTTTTTAAATAATAACACGACCACACCTTCTTTCTCCTTTGATTTTATACCAAACAAACCACTTTCTCTTCAACAAGATATGAAGATGTTGAAGAACACCAAGAACACCATGAACACAACTTTGAATTTTGGAGTTCTAAGGTTAATGTTGGACCTCCCAAACATCAACAACACATATTAAAGCTCCAATATTCAACAACAACATCAACAAAACGTTTTCCCAGCCACCAATCTTCAACAAAAAATCTGCAAAACATTTTTTCGGCCACCAATCTTCAACAACAATATCAACAACCTTTCAACATTCAAGAACAACTTTTATTTATCTCAAACTTTAGATGTAGCCTCTATTAATGTTAGTGAAGAATGGAATAACACTAGAAAAAACAAAACAAACAAAAAACACAAGGAAACCAAGCCTCAAATCTCGGCCCAAACACAAAAACGGGACAGATTATTTTTTTTTTTGGCTTTTTTCAGTTTTTCCAACACTATTTTTGTGATTTTTAAAGATAGCATGACCAAGATTGATCTTGTGGGAATAAAATCAATGATGGCTTTACAACCAAACGATAGCACACGGTATCTACAAGCTCAAAATAGTCCACAAGTGACCGCAATGACCCACAAACACCGGTAACAAGCAAGACACAAAACACACAAGGAAGGAAACATAAGCTTTACTATAAAGGAAATAGATAACTTGACATAAGGAGAATACGAAATGTGGAAACTAATGAGTGTATCAAACTCTAAAACCTCTACAAATCATATTAACAAGGACCAAGTTGTTATGGTGACCACCAAGGGAATCAACTCACCTCAAGATCTACCGTTTCCAAGAAAAAAACAATATTGGCTTTTCCAACCCCTAAACTACAATGGATAATCAAGCCCTAAGTAAGAACTACACTAAGGTGGTCTACTCTCAAGAGAGAGGATTTTAAATATTTCATACATTAATCATTAAACAACTAAAGAGAAAAAAACTTATAAGAGACTATATAGAGCCTAGCTTATTACATAGTAGAATGGACCAAAATACCTTTAATGAAAGGGGATGTCATGGGTTGTTTCTTTAACATGTGCACACCCCAAAATTCCCTTAATAAAGGGTGATTCTTCAATTCTCCAAGACCATGGGGTTACACTTCAAAACTTGTAGTCTCAAATTGGCATCAAATATAAGCCTCCACGCAGTCTTTGACACATGGGTTTGCTTAATGGCTTGCTCAAAACAGGTCCTCCATGCATGTTCTCGCATCCTCAAGATGACCAAGTCTTAAGCCTCTATATGTTAGCCTCTAAAGATGTCATCAAAATATAAGATAGCTATTTTTCCCGTATCAAGATGGATAGTGAACTTATGAACCTTGATCTGATATTATTAGGGGTTAAAACAGGTGGAAAAAGACCCAAATACCCTTTTAAAAATGAATTTAAAATAACTGAATTAAATATGCAATGGTAGGTGCAATTTTCCATCGCTAAATTGAGGTCCGTCGGTCCTGACCATCGCACTGGGTAGAATAGGGGTTCACGGTCTCTACTGTGATAGCTTAGGCGATGGTCCGTCTCTAGCTTGATGGTCCGTCAGCCTGAGCCGTTGCCCTTAGGTAGAAGCTGGTATCACTACCTCTACTGTGATAGTTTGGGAGATGGTCCATCACTAACTCGATGGTCCATCGGCCCTCACCATCATACCTGGGTAGTTTTGATTGCTTTCTGTAAAACTGCCATAACTTTCTACCCCAATATCAGATTTGGACGAAATTAGTATCGTTGGAAAGCTAATTCAATTTTCCACTTGACAAAAATATTCATATTTCAAAGTAAATTTCTAACATACTTGGGATGATTTCAAGATAGATTAAAGTACGGGGTGTTACAAACTTTCTTCTACCCTCTATCCTGGAAAGCTGCTTAAAGAAGTGAAGTGCCTACTATGGACTTTGAGATTAGGTTTGAAAATTCCTAAAACAAACCTAAATATGTGTTAGTGTGGAGAATCATGGACTGATCAGTGACCAAAACCTCTTGTACCCTTTCAGCCAAAATATCTATATCAATAAGCATTATAAATCTAGTGTCTATTTATACTCACCGCCTGGTCGTAGGCCACTCTCTATGATCTTTGATACATCTATATCATAGACCTCCATAATTCCAACAACCAGTACAACTCTATTAGGACTCATTACATTATTCCCTTTTGTGAGCTCTAGTTGATGGCACACCAATGTCCATTACACGTTAGCAGCAAATCTTAGTGAGCCATTCGTAAACTATGATGAAAGGCCTACAAACCAAGGTGCCTCCTCAAGCACTGTGTCTATAATCCCAATAATCCATATGAAGTGCATAAATTCTTTGTTCGACCTAATCTGCCTAGTCTTAACTTTCTATATTTCCACCATATGGTGACCAATCTTTTTAGTGTCTGTAGGGCGATGGAAGTGTTGTCCTTGAAGGAAATAGGATATGGTATGTGTCAAGATGTTGTCCTGAAAACCATAAATCAATACTAAATATAGAGGGTTACCACCCTTCCATAGCATCCTTTGTGGATAAAACCTTTTTATCTCCATCTTATAAGCTACATAAAGTTCCTGATACAATATTTAGTTATATTAACCTGGGGCCCTAATTTTTCACTAAAAATGATACTGCATGAACTGGGCCTCAAACTCTAACATTATAGGCATGCCTACGATACTCACATTGGGCTCAAGGTAGAACCTTCTCTTTGGCCTCTATGTGTCATGGAAAATGGCACTATCATACTTATATAGGTCCTACATTTTGGGGTACCCCCACCAGTTATCAATAGGAAATGGGAATTCTTAATGTGTCAGGGCTGAGCTAGTGGAATTGGAGGTATATCTACCAGTGTGCTCTTACTAGAATCTTCTTCATCCTTCTTACCATTGTTATCATCATCCTATTCATCATCCTCCGACTATATTGCCCATACACATTACCTTACGCATCATAATATTTTTAATTCTCATACATGAGGTATGATTTAGTCTCCTATAATACTTTAGACTAAGTAGGGGACTATTGTTGTAATTGGTTAGGGCTCTTTTCTTGGATCCTAGGTTGTGGAGGCAATTGACCGAAATTTGAACCCTTATTGTCCCAAGGAAATTAAGCCCTTGGTTCCATCGCCTCCACTAGTAGATAATATTCTATGGAGCACTTGATTCATCCTCTGCAATCTTGTCCCTTAGATTTCGAGTGGAGGGATAATCCTACTTCTAAGGTGTATGCTTAGTGAAGTCATTCTTTGCTACCATATGTACTTGATAAACTAACTATATTAGTTACTCCTAAGAAAATGTAAGAAAAATCATGCGAGATGTGAAAGCATAATCAGTAGCTAGGAACCTTGTGGGTTAAGCTGTAACCCATTATCTGAGGCTATGAGTCATTGTAAAGATCATAGAGCAAAACCTCATATAGGGTTTGGGGTTCTGGTCACCCTACGATCCACCCAATGAGTTATTGGGTTACTAATGACTTTTCATGTGACTCAAAGTCTGACCAGGAGATACTCATTTGGTAATCATAAGTACCCAGTCACTATGAGTCCATATTATGAGTCATTAGGTGATACAGTGAATCGTAATATGAGTCAGTGACTCGTAATATGAGTCATAGTATGACTAAATAAAATCTATCACTGTCCACCCATGTTATCAATGACTATGAGTCTTTTAATGACTTGTTAGATCACCCTAAGAGTCATTACGAGGCTTGTAATAACTGCAACATACAAGTTAATGATAGATAGTTACATAAACCAATATCTCAAGGGTACTTAGACTTACCCTAGAATTTGTGATACACAATATAGTTTATAACCCATTTTTCAATAAGCTCCATACAAAATTTTTCAACAAATTTAGGATTTTAAAGAACCTTTGCATCTACTTAACTTAAATCCAATCAAATTAAAATCTGAAGCATATTGTATATAAATATATCAAGACCAACATCCACATATGAATCAACAAATAATATACATCCTTCAAACTAGAGGAAAAAAATACTTGTCTTCTTGGCTTGTTATTAAGCGTGTTCTCATCAAAGAGAGATTTTACTCTTTTTTTGTGTATTGAAGAACTTGAAGGGGTGTTTAAAAATGATTAGAAGCCTATTTATGGAGGTAACACTATTTAAGAAATGTGGAGGGATTTTAGGCTTTAAGAAGAGATGTGGAATTGTTTCTATTAACCTCCACCTTTTTATTTAACATTAGCTAGGTTAGGTCAAGCCTTTTGGTCTGTGAGGTTGAGCCTAAATATGATTCATGGAAATGACTTGTAGAACTTTTCTATGTGTCATAACCTCCCTCAATTTAGTCTTCTAACCTTACTTAGGTTTTCTATTGTGATGAATCAAGGTGATGAGTTGTTGTCACTGACTAACTTATTATGAGAGTCATCATAACTCTAGAGACTACTTACCTAAGAGATGTATCATTGGCTCTTCCTGATAGGTTTGGTCATGAGTCATAGGGATTCCGTACAACTTTTAGGATTTATCGTAGAGACCTGGGCACCATAAAGTTCTTTGTTCTTTTCCTACAATATCTAGCTATAAAAATTGAAGGCAAAAGCTACCCTATAATGTAATAAGTATAAAAATGGGTTTCCTCATATGTAGTACTTGATTTAACATCGTGGCATGATAATTCTATATTGGATACTCAGACTTCACTGACAAGCCCAAGGTTTGCCTCTCATAAAATGACTGATTTAACGTTTCATCATGAATCAATTTTCTTGTATACTCAGACTTTGCCAAGGGATATATCAACACAAACTTTCACTTCCTCCATGTTTCCCATATAGTGCTTAACATAATACCCATTCACCTTGAATGAGCCTTCTCCATTTTGCTTCAACTCAATTGCACTAAGTGGGAACACTCTAACAATATTGAATGGTGAAAACCACATATACTTTAACTTTTGAGGAAATAAGCAAAGTCTCGAATTACACAACAAAATTATATCACTAGCCTCGAACACCCTCTTCTGTATTTTTTTTGTAATGGTAAAGTTTCATCTTCTGCTTGTTTAAGGTTGAACCCTCATATGTTTCGAGTTGGAATTCATCCAACTCATTCACCTTGCTCATCCTTAAATTTGTTGCATCACTCCAATCTAAATTTAGTTATTTCAACTCACATAGTTCCTTGTTCTCAAGTTCGATTGGCAAGTGATATGCCTTTCCATAAATAAGCTCATATGTAGAGATACCTATGGTGGTTTTAAAAGATATTTGGCAGGGCCAAAGTGCATCATCTATCATTGTTGATTAGTTATTCTTGTTGGCATTCATAGCCTATTCCAATATAGACTTGATCTCACGATTGGAGACCTTAACCTGCCCACTCATTTTCGGGTAGTAAGGTGCTGCCATCTTATGATTCAAACAATATTTTTCAAGTAGGGCCTTGAATAGACAATTATTGAAGCAAGACCCAATTTCAATACTAATAGTACGCGGAGTGCAAAATCAAGAAAATATAATCTTATTCAAGAATGTGGTGACAGTATGACCCTTATTATTGGAAAGGGCAACCGCCTACACCCATTTATAAACATTGCCGACAACCACCAGTATATCCTTCATCGCTTAAGAACTCACAAATGGACAAACGAAATTAATTCCCACATATCAAATATTTTTAACTCTAAGATAGGTGTCTTGGGGAGTTTGTACTTTTGGAAATCTTACCTTACCACTAACACTGATCATATTATTTGAGAAAAATCATGAGCATCTTTGTTGATTATTTAAAAACAGTACCCACACTTTAAAATTTTATTGGTTGTATGGGTACCACAATGATAACCCCCAACTGGCGATGAATGAAAAGCCTCAAGGATGCTCAGCATATCTATCTAAGTAATACACCTCTAAATAACTCCATCCACACATAACAGAAAAAGATAAGGCTCACCCTAGAAAAAATTGCTTACCTCATGCATGAATCGATTGTGATATTGAAACGACAAATCTTTCGGAATAAGGTCAATTGCCAAATAGTTGGCAAAATAAAAAAAACTTGGGGATAAAGTCTTGAGATGCTGCTAAGACCCTCTCATTTATAAAAGTGTCATCTGTTTGAAGATAATCCCCTAACTTAAAGATTGCCTCCTCTACGAGGCAAGATAGGTGGTTTGCAACCTATTTTTCAGTGCCTTTTCTGTCTTTTATCTCAAAGTTAAATTCATGCAACAAGAGTACCCAGAATAAACCTTGGATTCACATTTTTTTTTTTGACATAAGATACATAAATGTTACATGATCAATAAGAAAAATATCTTTTTTCCCTATTAAATAAGAAAAGAATTTTTCAAAAGTAAAAACCACTACGGGTAACTCTTTCTAAGTAGCTGTATCATTTTTCAGGGAGGGATTTAATGCATTCTCGGCATAGTAGATGGGGTCAAGGACCCTCTCACGTCATTAGCAAAGAGCAACCCCTAAAGTTACCATAACACATAACATATAAAGACAAGGACAAGTTTGGAGGAAATAATAGGAGTTGATATTAATTGATTTTTAAGTTACTCAAAGGCCTTGAGTAACACATTGTAAAGCATAAACTTCACCTAATTTTCTAAAAGCTTGCATAATGGATTCAGAATTTGGTGGTGGTAATTTTTAACTCACCTCTACCTTTTCCCTATCAACCTCAATACCCCAATTTGAATACTAATTTCCAAGAATCATCCGTTCTTTAACCATAAAGTGGCACTTTCCTATTTAAAAGCTTTGTTGTGCTCTGCATATCTCTGAAGTGGATTGGCCAAATTAGCCAGAAAGTCATCAAATGATTCCCCCAACTACCAAAAGTCCTCGATGAAGACCGCTATCGTGTCCTTCACTATATCAAAAATAACTGACATCACATAACGTTGAAAGGTGGTTAGAACATTGCAAAGTCCGAATGGCATCCTTTTGAATGGAAAAGTGCCCTATGGGAATGTAAAAATAGTCTTCACTAGCTATTTGGGGGCAGTGAAAATCTGATTATACCCTAAATAACCATCAATAAAATAGTGCCAACCTCTGCCTTAAAGTTTGTCTAGCATCTAATCCATAAGCAACAAAGAAAAATGGCGTTTTTGTATCAAAGTGTTCAATTTTAGGTAAACCATGCATACTCTCTATCTAGTAACTGGTCTCATAGGCCCTAACTCATTCTTCTTATTTGGGACCACTGTGATACAACCCATATTGGTACATATTTAATCCGGTTCAACCACTTTTTATCTGCAATGGGATAAACCACGCCCGTATCTAGCAATTTTATGATCTCTTGCATAGGTTAGTTCATATGATGCTACTTCTCGATTCTTGGCACACAATATTGTTTAAGCTAAATTTTATGAGTGCAAATCTCAAGTGAAATCTCCAAAATATCTACAATAGTCCATGTGATGAGCATTTTAAATCTCCATAGTACTTGAATCAATGCCTCAACCTGTGTATCCACCAAATTAGTCACGTATCACTTGGAAGGTATAGTCAGCCCCCAAGAATGCATATCATAAATATGAAGGGAGGGCATTCACTTTCAAGATCAGTGGTTCCTCAATAGATGGTTTAGTTAGCGGAGTTTCCCTATTCTTTAAGTCAAGATCGAAATTTTTTGGTACATAAAATTAAGAACCTCAGACATAGAGTGTATTCACCATCTCATCATATTCATCAATCTCATCACTCTTAAAGTTCATGATCACTGCCCCTAGTTACCTAACACCATTTTCTTTCTCAATAGGCATACTCATTGCATCATCCTCAATAGTGTCTACCACAGACACCACTTTTATGTTTTTATAATACCATATTAACTAACTCGCTTTAAAAGTAACTTGTTCATAATTGAGCTTAAATTTCTTATATCTTATTTCCATATCAACCAATGCCCTACTATAGCTAGGAAGGGCATTCCTAACATAATAGAAACATAAAACCACCACATAGACAAGGATCATTAAACTACTTCGGAAGATGAAGGAAGCTTCCTTTGCATAAACATAACACAATATACGAACAAGTTTCTTTACAGTTTGGTCATCTATCAATTATTTTAGTGATGTTGGCTTTGGTATACCTAGCCCCAACTACTTGTATATCACTTGTAACATCAGATTTATGCTAGGTCCTAAGTCACATAATGCTCATGAAAAGTTTAGAGACCAAATAGTTCAAGTAATAGATAAAGCTCTAGGGTCCTCTTTTTTCTCAACTAAAGATTGAGAAACAATAGAACTACATAGTGCATATTATTAACAGTCTCAAAACAAACTGTCCATTTCTTAGTTACCAGATCTTTCATGAACATTGCACAGCTAGGCATCTACTCTAATGCTTCCACAAGATGAATATTAATAGATAATTTCTTTAACATTAAAATTAACTATTAATAGTTCCCTTTCTCTTGTTGTTTTGTAAATCTTTGAGTATAAAGTGGGAGAGGTCATGGAATAGTCTTCACTATAGGCTCGACTTCCTTCGCTTTACCTTTATCCTTCTCAACTTATTTATTAATACCACTAATTTTGAGATAGACTCACCGCTAGTCACTAAATTTTAATATTCTGCTTCAAGTGCATCATCAATATCCAGAACATCATCCCAAACATCATTAATTAGATACACCAGAGGATAAATAGTAGCCTTACCAATCCAAGTTGTGATGGCTAGATAGTGATGGTTATTCTTTGGATTCTACATAGTATTGCTTGGATCACTACCCGATTGAGGCTTATTCAAAGTAGCCGATATTTGACCAAATTGCTGCTCAAGCTGCTTAATTGCATCATCATGTGATTTAACTTTCTGGATTAGTCCCAAAATATCTACCTTAATCACATTAAGGCAAGTCTATTTATTCTCTGAACCTTTAACTAGCTTAGTCAGCAACCCTTCAATCGTCAAATTAGTATTATGATTCCTAGAGGAACATATGCACCTCACTTCTCCTTGTTGTCATCCTTTTGCCTTCAATTAACATAAATCTCTCTGTTCAATCCCTATATTGCCTCTATAATAGTTCCAACCTTAATTCCTTTATCTCGAGTTCAAAGTGTCTTGATTAGACCCTTGGACTTTGGCTTACAACCTCTCCACCTCTCTATCTAGGTACTTTTCTTCTTCCATAGTTTCTGAACCATATAGCTTAGGAGATTTTGCTTGTCCACCTACAAAATTCACCTTTCTGAACTCAAACTTGTGATTTCCTTAGTCAATAACCCAATATCCATCCTCATTTGTGTAACCTCTTGAGCCACTGTATCAACTATAATTCTCTGCTCATTGGAAGCACCAATAGCATAGGTACCGGCTCCTCTTCCCCCCCACCCCCGAATATTCCTCTCTCAGTTGGTAAAAAAGACCAGTCTACAATATCCAAAGCTAACTCCCAATGTAGGCTCATACAAACTCCACTAATGATAATATTTGGAGAAACTTTGGTATTAGTATTTAGGGCTCAAAAAAATATTTCAAATAAATTACACCCCAAAATCCTATCACAGAGCACCATTAACAACTTCTTCTTGAAACTTAACATGCCTTATATAGTGGTTCAAAATATGATTTCTTGAATTTATAAGTCTCATCCTTCAACTGCAGCATTCTAGAAGGCAAGAAAAATTAGTCCAAGAACTACTTTTACAACTCATTCTAATTAGTTATGGACCTACGAGGTAGTTCCTGTAGCCATAATATCACTTCAGACGTTAGAGAGAATTGGAACAACATGAGTGTAAAAGATTTTTAATAACCCGAGGTAAATTATATGAAGTTCAGATCCTAATAAAATTCATGATATGCATGTTTGAGTCATCAGTCGGCAAACCAAAAATCATAACCTTCATATTAAGCACTTGAATCATAACACTTTTAATAACAAACTTCACTAGATGGGGTAATTTAGGAGGAATTATAGCTCCTTTCTTGATAGGCTCAACATACCTAATGTCATCACCCTGATCATCATATACTGGTAAGTACTGAAAGGCTGGAGTACTTAGACTCTATCACTTCTACCTTTATTGAGTTCTGCTCGATGCTCTATTTTCAATTGCTATATTTCCTTTTGAGCTACACAATGAGTAGCTTAATCCCTCCCTGCATTTTCTTAGCTAGTAACTGTACAGTAGTTTGTGCAGCTATCTCTTAAGAACCAATTAGAAGTGGATGATTCAAAATAAGTAGATCATCTTTAGCATCTCATGATGAGCTTCACGACCGTGTTTCGATATCCTAAGATTCTATTGTAGGTTTATTTTAAGATCAAGATCAAGTGGGATCAAGGGATTTCCTAGACGCCTAGTACTATGTATACACTGACAAACACGTCTAGAAAAAATGAAATGTAAAACCCAACAACCTCAATAAACTCTATCAATTAACCCATAACTGTACTTCCTAACAACGGTGCCAAAATGTAATGTAACCCAAGTTATACCTCAACCAAAACAAAATATCTTCATTGTCAAATATAGTAACCCAATAGTGGTTGAGGTCAAACAAACTAGAAATAGGTTGATTATCTCTCATGAATTAGCTAAAGTAGCCAAAAAAATATAGAAAAGTAAATAGGGTAACTTAGTGAAAATAATATCAAGATTAACAAATCATTGTAACTTTTGAGTTTAAATTATTCTTAGATTAATACTAAGACTGTGTTCCCCTTGATTTCTAACTATGTAGCCTTATCGTTCTCTATCAAACTAACTTAATAGTTTGTATCCAGAATCTAACTAGTTATGTATCACTACCCATCTTGTAAATGCCTTTGGTAAATTTCACTCTTCAACTTGTGAGTCTTAGAGTGTCGCCTTCCTAACTCTTGTCTTGGATACCAGTTTAACTATCTCCTTTTGGGTATCAAGTTTATTAGATGAGGGTTGGCACTATCTAATTACTATTTTGATCTTGTTTTTTCCTAATCCCAACATCTACTATGAAGATGATCTAGACTAAACATAAGTTCCTAACTTCTGAAGTATTAGAGAAAGTAATCAAACCGATAATGATCACAATACATGCATAAAAACTGATTAAGAAGGACATGACACTTCCTCTACTTCATTATTCCACGAAGGTTCCCATAACCCTAGTTAGGTAGTTTAGCCATTGTTGTTTACAACAACAACCATAGATTTATCAAAGAAAGCATACGAATAATCTTACAATAATTTATGAACAAATCCCAAAATCTCAAATTAATAATGAATCATAAAAACCAAGAATAATGGATTCCAAGGTCAAAAGTCAAATCTCAAAATCAATATAGAGTTATGAATGTAAAAAGTGTGTAACCTAATACAAGAACATAAAAGGAGTATTTATAGTTTTATAAATTAACTAAGAAAACCTAACCTAAACAAGATAGGAAAATAAGGTCGGCAGTGGATATGCCTTAGTAAACTTGTAGTCTGTACTGACAACCACTCATTTTCATATCCATTTCATATCTTCTAACTTCAGTGGTAATGACTCATTACTTATCCCTGAGAGTCACTAGGTGGAGTCATCGTGTCTTTAGTGAAATTCTTTCTTTCGGATCCTTTATTATAATGCTTAGAATAGTAAAAACTATGAGTCAGCCTGACATTATGCCTCATCCTCAGTTTTGTCTCCTGACAGGACTCGACTGGGGGCCTTGTCATAATAGGCATCCCCAGTCCAACCAGGACTGGGGACCACCACCGGTTACCCAACCCCACCACTATTAGCATACCTTGTGTCGACTGAGTACCGAGCTTATAACAAGATAGTGTAAGAACTCACATGAAGACTCTAGGATAGGATCACAACCGTGACCGACCCAACTGAGTCCAACTATCCCATATAAATCATCCCACCATACTAATCTAAACCAATACTGAAAGAAGGACCATAAACTGGGCTATAAGAAAATAATTTCCCAAATATAATATGATTAATCCCAATATTAAATATGATGGAACAACCAATAACCCTATCAACAGGTGGCAGTCCCAATGCCAATACCAATACAAAGGATGACGCCAATACCGATCCCACCTATTTCAACCTATAGCAGTACCACAAAGCCTCTAACTAAAGGAGTAAGAATATCCAGCTTGGACATGCCCCCAACTATGGCCAAAACCAATATCCAAAATAAATCAGAATGTCTAAAAATATCCATAACATAAAATGTAGACTTTCGAAAATATTGAAGCTCACCAATTCAATCTAACAGTTGTCCCTGAGTCAATCACTATGTAGGAGGAGTAAACGGCAGGTTCATTCATGGGTAAACAACCGCCCGAAGACAGGTTAGTGACTCTAGCATGAACTTATGATAAGGATAAAATAATTCTATTTACAATACTAAGTAAAAACTATCCTTATGCACATAAACCATAAATTCATATTTTTATCCATGCCATGAAAAGGGAACCGATTTTAGTATGCCATTAAAACCTGTAACTTGGTTGTGTAGCTAAGTCGTCCTAAACTACCCATGGGCTATATGGGTTCAGTTCTCCTTACTGAAAGGGCCTCAGTCCATGAAGCCACACAACCATGGAAGAAAGAACTTGGAGAACTAGTACATCCCCCGAAATATAGTATGACATCATGCATATGGTCACCAAGACCAACCACATATCGACAAATATGAGTTTCCAGTTTTGGTCCCCCAGGGACTTCCACCTTCCAAGGCTTCACAAAATATCCCTCTATTATTTCACAATTAAAAACATTACCAAGCAAATAACCAATCCATTAGCCATTTATTAACCAAGGCCATTAAGAGTTGTATCGTCATACAAAAATTACTTGCAC